>NW_027361782.1:22117500-22710000 GCF_039654945.1 Dendrobates tinctorius | reverse complement strand
GAGAGACAGATAGAGAGAGCGAGAGAGATATAAAAAAACAAAACAAAACACAATACTCACCTCTCCTCCTCGCTCCCACGCTGATCCCGGCTTCAGTGTCAGGAGCTGCCGCCTCTGCCAGACACACAGCGGGTGCGCGATGTAGTGACGTCATCGCGCACTGGCTGTGAGCCAGGAGCAGAGAGGACTGAGGGCGGCGCCGGCCCTGATGCAGAGCGGCTTACTGGGCTGGGGGCGGGGCCTCTGGGGGTGGAGACCTGAAATGATATTCACTGCTTCGCAGTGAATATTCATTTCTCTTTAGCAGCGGGGACAGGGGCTCCTGCCTCCTGACACCCGCTGCTGCTCCGCTGGCAGGGGCCCCCATAGCAGCTGCATGGTGTGCGACACACCACTGGCTGGGGGCCCCTGGAGCAGCGGGGGCCCTAGGCAACTGCTGGCCCTGTATGCCAGCAGGTGGCAGGGCCCACCAGATGCCAGGGCCCACCGGAGAATCCTCCGGTTCCCCGGTGGGCCCGGTGGGCCAGTCGACGCTGTATACAGTATAGTTAGTGCTGGTATATATTTATGTATACGGTATAATCAATGCAGATATATACACTGCTCAAAAAATAAAGGGAACACTTAAACAACAGAATATAACTCCAAGTAAATCAAGCTGCTGTGAAATCAAACTGTCCACTTAGGAAGCAACACTGATTGACAATCGATTTCACATGCTGCTGTGCAAACGGAATAGACAACAGATGGACTGTATTGGCAATTATCAAGACACCTTCAATAAAGGAGTGGTTCTGCAGGTGGGGACCACAGACCACATCTCAGTACTGTGAGAATCATGTCGAAGTAGTGGATGAGGGCAGGTATATCTCGCCCAGATATCTTTCCTATGTGGCCTAGTCTGGTCAGTATCTCACCTGGTTACTAATGAGTAATGGGAGGCGGATATAAAAGGATGCCAGGTGGTTGTGTGAGTGTCTCAGCCTGGGGACACACAGAGCATGTCTGTGTGAGAGACAAACGTGAGTGAAAGCAGTGCCCACTGTAACAGTGGTTTGGCTGGACGGGAGAAGCCCGCCAGTTGGTAGTTAAGTCGTACCTTGTTTAGTTAGTGCTGGACAGGCAAGTATTTGTTTTATGTTTTATTTCCTTTATGCATTGCTTTCACCTTTAATAAACCTGACCCAGTGTCAGTTATACCCGGACCCCGGCTGTGCGCCTGAGTTTCATGCTAAACGCACGTGACATTTGACCCCAGCAAAGGCGATCCCGGAGTGTATTATCACATTGTGGTGGAGAATGCGGGCATCACATTGGACGCATGAGCATGGAGGACGTGGTGAAAGCGCTGGTACAGTCCACCGCCGTCCAGCAAGAAGCTAATCGAGTAATGATGGCCCTGCTGAAGGAGTTGGTGGACATGACAGCTACAGATCGTTTGCTTCTCCAGCAGGTGGCGCAGTTCCTGGCAAGCTTACCTGAGGTTAACCCGGAAGCCGATCCGAGAGTGATTCACGTAAGTCGGTACTGGCAGAAGATGACGACAGAGGATGACGTTGAGGCATACCTGACCACGTTTGAACGGACGGCAGTGCGAGAGAAATGGCCGAAGGCACGATGGGCCGGCCTGATTGCCCCGTTTCTTTCCGGTGAGGCCCAAAAGGCTTATTATGACTTAGAACCTGAAGCCGCGCAGGACTTTGACAAACTGAAAGCCGAGATCTTGGCCCGGCTGGGAGTGACGACCGCTGTCCGTGCACAGAGAGTGCATCAATGAAACTTATCAGCCGGATAAACCACCGCGGTCACAGATGTTCGACCTGATCCACGTGACAAAGAAGTGGCTACAACCCGAGGTGCTGACAGCGCCAGAGATGATCCAGAGAGTCTTCATGGACAAGTACCTGAGAGCTCTGCCGCCAGCCCTGAGGAAGTGGGTAAGCCATGGAAATTCTACGATGGCAGATCAACTGGTGGATCTGGTTGAGCATTACTCCGTGGTGGAAGGACTCCAAGACGACGCTACCCCACCTCGGTCTTCATCATCTCCACGTGGAACCGGTAAGACTGTTCCAGGGAGTAGGGGAGAAGGAAAAATCCCTAAGAGAGTGGGGGAGGAAAACGTAACTGCCCGCACTGCGAGGCCGAGAGTAACGAACTATGGTCTAAGCAAGGGGCCTGTTAGGTGTTTCCGCTGCCAAGAGATGGGCCTCAACGCTGCGAACTGTCCAGTCACTACAGAACCCATGCAGTGCGACGTCACAGACTCTAAAAACCGCATGTCTATAGTTGCACGGGTAGTGAGTGTGAATGCCGGTCAAAGGGATGTGGAAAAACACTTGTGTGATTTAACTGTTGATGGCAAAAATGTGGTGGCATTGTTAGACTCAGGAAGTGTGGTGACTCTGGTGAAGGCCAGTCTGGTGTCAGCCCCGACTGGACCATTAGATAAATTTTCTGTAACATGTGTGCATGGAGACACCTGTTCGTACCTCACCGCGGTCATATGCATTACTACTTCCTATGGGTCTATGCAACATAAAGTGGGACTCGTCCCTGCGTTATTGCATGATGTTATCTTGGGCCGGGATTTTCTGGCAGTTGTGGGAGAACCAGTGGATGCCCCAGGGTAGCAGTGTACGTGATTCTTCTCCCAGGGCGCGTGTGGGTCCCGAACCCCTGGAAGAGGTCCCCCAGGAAGACTCTAGTGACGAGTCTACTGGAAATGACCTGCAGTTCCCGTTTTCAGTCATGGTGGGTGATACGGAGAAGACC
Organism: Dendrobates tinctorius; assembly: GCF_039654945.1. Lineage (NCBI taxonomy): Eukaryota > Metazoa > Chordata > Amphibia > Anura > Dendrobatidae > Dendrobates > Dendrobates tinctorius. The sequence goes on along the minus strand of NW_027361782.1, from coordinate 22,707,225 downwards.
AGGGTAGAGGAGGACGCCGACAGCCGTCCACCTCCCCGTTTTCCAGATTTAGAAGTCTAGAAAGATGACTTCCAAAGCGAGCAAATAAAGGATCCTAACCTTTCTCAGGCTAGGACAAATGTAAAAGTGATAAATGGGGTACCCGTAGAATCTGGCTCTAGGCTGGCATATCCTTACATGGTCCTGGAGAATGATTTACTATATCAGATAGAGAAAAAGGGGGAAGACACAGTGCAACTATTAGTCGTGCCAAAGCCCTACCGGCGGCAACTGCTGGACCTGGCCCACGGACATGTGATGGGAGGTCACCTGAGAGTCCAGAAAACCACCGAAAGGATATTACACTGTTTTGTTTGGCCAGGCATGCATCACGATATTCGTATATATTGTGAGTCTTGTCCTGACTGCCAAGCCTCTGCACCTAAGCCCCGATTCTGTAGCCCTTTGGTACCCCTACCTATTATTGAAGTCCCGTTTGAGAGGATTGGGATGGATTTAGTTGGGCCCCTTCCACGGTCTGCACGTGGACACCAGCATATCCTGGTCCTCTTGGATTATGCCACTCGTTACCTGGAAGCCATCCCTTTGCGTAACACGGCCACCAAGCCGATTGCCAAGGAACTGGTGCATGTGTTTAGTCGGGTCGGTATACCAAAACAGATTCTCACCGACCAGGGGACCCCCTTTAAGTCAAGGATATTTGAAGGAGCTCTGCAGGTTGTTACAAATTGAACCATTACACACATCCGTGTATCACCCTCAAACAGACGGGCTGGTGGAACGGTTCAATAAAACTCTGAAGCAGATGCTCAAAAAGGCGATAGACAAGGATGGGAAGAACTGGGACTATTTACTTCCGTATTTGTTTTTTGCCATCAGGGAAGTACCCCAGTCTCTTCCACGGGATTCTCGCCTTTTGAGTTATTGTACGCCCGACGTCCTCGTGGACTGTTAGACGTCGCAAAAGAAACCTGGGAGGTCAGGTCACTCCGTTTAACACGGTGATAGATCATGTAACACAAATGCAGGACCGTGTTGCGGCTGTTATGCCTATCATCAAAGAACACATGATGCAGGCTCAGGGAGCCCAGAAAAGGATCTATGATAGGGGCGCCAAGAACCGTACGTTTGCACCCGGAGATAGGGTGTTGATCCTGGTCCCCACGGTGGACAGTAAGTTCCTGGCAAAGTGGCAGGGCCCCTTTGAGATTAAGGAAAGAGTTGGTGAAGTAAACTACAAAGTATACCAGGCAGGTAAATGGAAACCTGAACAGATTTATCATGTAAATCTGATAAAACCCTGGAAAGATCGGTCTGCCTTGTCAGCGGAGCTGGTCCATCCCGTCTGCTCGCATACCATACCGAAGGTACGGGTTGCAGAGACTCTCTCAGAGCGGCAAAAGACTGAGGTCAGGCAGTTTCTACTTCACAACCAAAGGTTTTTCTCAGAAAAACCCGGGCAGACTACGCTAATGAAACATAACATTGTAACGGAACCTGGTGTCACAGTTCACGTGAAACCCTACAGAATCCCGGAAGAGCGCCGTGAAGCCGTTTCCCGAGAAGTGAAGGCAATGTTAGAGTTAGGAGTCATTGAGGAATCGCACAGTGCTTGGTCCTGCTCGATTGTGTTAATTCCTAAACCGGACGGCACCATTCGGTTCTGCAATGACTTCAGGAAACTGAATGTGGTCTCAAAATTTGATGCCTATCGTATGCCCCAGGTCGACGAGTTAATAGATCGGTTAGGAAAAGCCCGGTATATTATGACCCTAGACCTAACAAAGGGGTATTGGCAGATCTCTCTAGCGGAGGCTGCCAGAGAAAAGTTGGCATTTGCTACACCGGAAGGGTTATTTCAGTATGTGTATATGCCGTTTGGACTGCACGGAGCACCGGCGACATTCCAGAGACTGATGGATCGAGTCCTGAGGCCACATAGGCAGTACGCTTCGGCCTATTTGGATGACATTGTCATCTACAGCTTGGACTGGGAGACTCACCTCCGGAAAGTACAAGCTGTGATTGACGACCTGTGGGAGGCAGGTGTAACCGCGAATCCCAAGAAATGTCACATCGGGCTAGAAGAAGCCCGGTATTTGGGTTACATAATTTGGAGGGGTATTGTTAAACCCCAGATCGATAAAATTCAAGCGGTTCAGGACTGGTCGCAACCAGTCAACAAGAAGCAGGTGCAAGCCTTTCTGGGGATCGCCGGCTATTATCGCCGGTTCATACCCAATTTTGCAGCCATTGCTACCCCCCTGACGGATCTTACCAAAGGGAAAGACTCCGTCATGATTAAATGGAATTTAACGGCTGAAGAATCCTTCCATAGCCTAAAACGGGCACTTTGCTCTCAACCCGTACTGGTGACTCTGGACTTCTGCAGCGAGTTTGTGGTACAAACGGATGCCTCTGATACCAGTATCGGGGCCGTACTGTCACAAGTGAGGGACGGAGTGGAACACCAATCCTCTGTCTCAGCAGGAAGCTGAATAAACATGAGCAAAAGTATGCAGTCATAGAAAAAAGAGTGCCTAGCCATTAAGTGGGCTCTAGAGGCCCTCAAATATTACCTGGTGGGCCGAAAGTTCAGGCTGATCACTGACCATGCCCCTCTCAAGTGGATGCACTTGCACAAGGAATGGAATAGCCGGGTGACCCAGTGGTTCCTTGCCCTGCAGGCCTACACTTTTACGGTGGAGCACCGCCCAGGGGTACAGATGGAGAATGCAGATGCCCTGTCTCAAGTGCACTGTTATGCAGGTGTCATTGCTCGACCGGAGTGATCTGAGCAGAGGGGGGGATATGTGAGAATCATGTGGGAGTAGTGGATGAGGGCAGGTATATCTCACCCAGATACCTTTCCTATGTGGCCAGTATGGGTTAGTATCTCACCTGGTTGCTAATGAGTAATGGGAGGCGGATATAAAAGGATGCCAGGTGGTTGTGTGAGTGTCTCAGCCTGGGGACACAAAGAGCATGTCTGTGTGAGAGACACACGTGAGTGAAAGCAGTGCCCACTGTAATTGTGGTTTGGCTGGATGGGAGAAGCCCGCCAGTTGGTAGTTAGGTCATACCTTGTTTAGTTAGTGCCGGACAGGCAAGGATTTGTTTTATGTTTTATTTCCTTTATGCATTGCTTTCACCTTTAATAAACCTGACCCAGTGTCAGTTATACCCGGACCCCGGCTGTGCGCCTGAGTTTCATGCTAAACGCACATGATCTTTGACCCCAGCAAAGGCGATCCCGGAGTGTTTTATCACAGTACCAATGCTTTCTGGCTGATGTTTTGGTCACTTTTGAATTTAGGTTGTGCTTTCACATTTGTGGTAGCATGAGACGGACTCTACAACCCACGCAAGTGGCTCATGTAGTGCATCTCATCCAGGATGGCACATCAATGCAAGCTGTGGCAAGAAGGTTTGCTGTGTCTGTCAGCATAGTGTCTGGAGGCACTACCAGGAGACTGGCCAGTACACCAGGAGACGTGGATGGGGCCGTAGGCGGCCAACAACCTAGCAGCAGGACCGCTACCTCAGCCTTTGTGCAAGAAGGAACAGGAGGAGCACTGCCAGAGCCCTGCAAAATGACCTCCAGCAGGCCACAAATGTGCATGTGTCTGCACAAACGGTTAGAAATCAAGTCCATGAGGATGGTCTGAGTGCCCGACGTCCACAGATGGGGGTTGTGCTGGCCTCTCTCCTGGTTGCGCCTCCAGCCTCTGGACACTACACTGACAGACACCTGCAGAACCACTTCTTTATTGAGGGTGTCTTCATAATTTTCATCTGTTGTCTATACCATTTGCACAACAGCATGTGAAATTGATTGTCAATCAGTGTTGCTTCCTAAGTGGACAGTTTGATTTTACCAGAAGTTTGATTTACTTGGAGTTATAATCTGTTGTTTAAGTGTTCCCTTTATTTTTTTGAGCAGTGTATATATATACAGTTTATTGTGGTAGTTCAACTCATGTGGTGGTATATGGAGGTAGAAAAAATGGGAATATTGTCTCTTTAAATCCTCCTTGTTTTATTAAATTACAACATATACTAACTTGAAGGAAATAAGATCAGCCTCTCTAGCTAAGACTGGAAAATAACAAAAAAGACAAAACGCTGCAACACAGTCCACACATTGTGGATGGCACCCCACTCTTGAGCAATACAGGTTCAGCCTTTTCTCCACAAAAAACACCAAACCACTGGAGACTCCTCTCTCCAGTCGTGTTAAACCCAGACTGCCTCTATAGCCCATTTATTTAAATCCAAGACCATGTGACTGACCACATGATCATGACATCACACAGGTCTTGGCAGCTAAGCTGAGGAGTCTGGACAGGGCATCTGCGTTTCCGTACAACTTTCCTAGCCTATGCCCAATGTGAAAAGTGAAATATTGGAGGCCTAAGTACCATGTAGTCACCCGAGCATTTTTAACCTTCTTTTCCCTCAACCACCTCAGAGAGGCATGGTCAGATACCAGCTTAAACCTACGGCCTAGCAGGTAGTACCTCAGGGTATCTGCAACCAATTTAATGGCCAAGCACTTCTTGATGATTGCATACTTTCTCTCGTATGAAGAGAGCTTCCGGCTCAGATACAGGATGGGATGCTCCTTCCAATTCACTTCCTGAGACAGTATGGCTCCCAAGCCAACTTCTGACGCATTTGTCTGGACCACAAACTCCTTCCTGAAGTCTGGTGCGATCAGAACCGAATGTTTACATAGAGCCTGCTTCAGCCCCTGGAACGCCATCTCAGTCTCAGCAGACCATTTAATCAATGTCGATCTTGTGCCTTGAAGGAGGTCCGTCAATGGCGCGGCAATCATGGCAAACCTTGGGATAAACCGCCGGTAGTAACCCCCAATTCCAAGAAATGCTCTCACTTGCTTCTTGGAAAGTGGTTGTGGCCATTTCTGGATCGTCTCAATCTTGTTTATCTGGGGCTTGACCTATCCCTTCCCGACGACATAGCCCAGGTATTTGGCATCTTGCTTTTCTAAAGGACATTTTTTTTTATTTACGGTATGGTGAACTCCGCATTCCTCAATGCATCCAGAACCTCATGTACCTTTGGTAGATGACTACCCCAGTCAGTGCTGAAGATCACAATGTCATCTAGGTAGGAGGTAGCATACTTCTTATGTGGAGCCAGGAACCGATTCATAACCCACTGGAAGGTTGCTGAAGCCCCCTGTAAACCGAAAGGCATTCTGGTGTATTGCAAACACCCATCCGGCGTTGAGAAGGCCATCTTCACTCAGGGACATGGGGATCTGTTGTCAGGTCGAGGGTTGTAATGTACCTCGCTCAGTTTCTCCACCACCTCGTATGGGCCTTGTCAATTGGCTAGGAACTTGATCTCCACCGTGGGGATAAGCACTAGCACACAGTCCCTGGGCTGGAACTGCCTCATTCTCGCCAAACAGTTATACAACCTTGCCAGTCCCTCCTGTGCCTGCAGAAGATGCTCCTTCACGAGTGGCATCACTTTCGCCATCCTCTCCTCTAACTGGGTGACATGCTCTATGATGCTCCGGTGTGGCATGACCTCGGCTTCCCAAGTTTCCTTGGCAATGTCCAGGAGCCCTTGCAGATGTCGATGATATAGGAGCTTGAACAGTGAGAAGCCGGTAGAAACTTGTGGAACTTCTCTGATAGAGAAGAGCAGGAAAGGAAGCAGATAGTCCCAGTCTCGACCATCCTTCTCAATGACCTTCCTAAAGGGGTTGTCCGGGCTTTTCACATAATCTCAGTACATATCTGGGCTGCAGAATGGTGACAATAAGTAATTTACCTTCTGTCACCAGTTTGCAGGGTTTTCTAGATATCACTGTCTTGCTTTTGAGCAGAACCTCCAAGGGGGGGTGTGTTCTGGCATTGAAATGAGAACTGGTCGTTTCCTCCTACTCTACTAAAAACCTGCCCTCTATAGCAACAATCCCACCCTCCATAGCAACAGGCCCTCCACGTCCACATGAACAAGCCCTCCTCACACAGTAACAAATCCTCCCCCTCTAGCAGCCTCAGTGCAGAGAGCAGAACCACCCAGCTGCTCCTCCCCAGACACACACTGAACAGTGATATATGGAAAGTGAAACTCTAGTGAGGAGGGAAAATCGTCCTGTATTCTGGGCCACTCCATGATTACAATACATAACTCACTCATTATCAGTGATTCCTTCCCTCACTGTCCCAGGCTGCTGGCAGTGATGGGGTTCGGGCTGGCAGTGATGGGGCTCGGCTGCTGGCAGTAGTGAGAACAGACTGTGTGATGGCCAGTGATCGGGGTTTGCAGCTTCTAATCTGCACAGGGGATGGCAGTCACTGATGTTATCTGTTCTGTGACAAAGCCTCTGCTGTGTGAATAAGACAGCTCTGTGCCACTGATGTGTTCGCATAGCAGCAGATTTGGTGCAGTGTATATGTGAAGCTCCACCAAGCTCCAGTGACCAGTGTGAAAACATCAGTGACACAGAGCTGTCTCATTCACACAGCAGAGGCTTTGTCACAGAACAGATTACATCAGTGACTGCCGTCCCCTGTGCAGATTAGAAGCTGCAGACCCCCATCACTGGCCATCACACAGTCTGTTCTCACTGCTGCCAGCAGCTGAGCCCACCACTGCCAGCCCGAACCCCATCACTGCCAGCAGCCTGGGACAGTGAGGGAAGGAATCACTGATAATTAGTGAGTTATGTATTGTAATCATGGAGTGGCCCAGAATACAGGACGATTTTCCCTCTTCACTAGAGTTTCACTTTCCATAGATCACTGTTCAGTGTGTGTCTGGGGGAGGAGCAGCTGGGTGGTTCTGCTCTCTGCACTGAGGCTGCTAGAGGGGGAGGATTTGTTACTGTGTGAGGAGGGCTTGTTCATGTGGACGTGGAGGGCCTGTTGCTATGGAGGGTGGGGTTGTTGCTATAGAGGGCAGGTTTTTAGTAGAGCAGGAGGAAACAACCAGTTCTCATTTCAATGCCAGAACACCCCCCCTTGGACGTTCTGATCAGAAGCAAGAGAGTGATATCTAGAAAACCATGCAAACTGGTGACAAGGTAAATTACATATTGTCTCCATTCTGCAGCCCAGAAGCCCAGATATGCACTGAGATTATGTGAAAAGCCCGGACAACCCCTTTAAGCTTCGCCAACAAGGTCTTATTGAAGCGCTCTACTAGGCCGTTTGTCTGTGGATGGTAGACTCAGGTTTGCAGCTGGGCAATCTGAAGTACTTTACACAGCTTCCTCATTACCTTGCTCATGAAAAGGGGTTCCATGGTCTGTCAGTCTCCTTCAGCAGACCCGTCTGTGCAAAAATATGAACAAGTTCTCGGGCGATACTCTTGGCCGAGGAGTTTCTTAGTGGTGCTGCAACAGGGTACCGGGTCACATAGTCCATGACAACTAAGATGTATTGGTGCCTTTGTGCAGATTTAACTAGAGAACCCACTAGATACATTGCAATCCTTTCAAATGGGACCTCTATAACCAGTAATGGAACTAGGGGACTTCGGACGTGAGTAGAGGGAGCGGTTATCTGGCAGGTGGGGCAGGACCTACAATAATTTAGTACAGTATCTCCCAGGAAAACCCTGGCCAAAGTGTACGGATCTGAGCCTTGTGTTTATGGAGCGGAGCAGATCCGGGTGTGTACGGAATGAAGCCGCGTGTGTGCGGGGTGTACGGAGCGGAGCTGCGTGTGTATGGAGTGGAGCCACGTGTGTGCGAGGTGTATGGAGCAAAGCCGCATGTGTACAAGGTTTACGGAGTGGAGCCATATGTGTACAAGGTGTACAGAACGTGGCTGCGTGTGTACAAGGCGTACGGAGCAGAGTCGCATGTGTACGAGTTTTACGGAGCGGAGCTATGTGTATACTGATTGGAGCCATGTGTGCGCGAGGTGTAAGGAGCGGAGCCGTGTGTGTACAAGGCATGCAAAGCTGAACCGTGTGTGTATGAGGCGTGCGGAGCCATGCCTGTACGAGGTGTATGGTGGGGAGCATTCATACCTCCCAACCATCCCGTATCCAATGGGACAGTCCCGATTTTGAGAGAGAGATAGACTGTTCCAGCTGGGAGCTTACTTTTCCCGTGGACACAGGAGTACACGGCGGAGCCCCGAGGAGCACTTTACAACTTGCACGTGATGTTCTACCGGAAGTGACATGCTAGAAGCTGACCGAAAATAAGGTAATTTCGGGAGGAGATTGTGGAGGCACTTCAGGGAATGCTTCAGATCACCGTGTCCTCCTCCGACAGCGTGGACAGCGGGATTGCCTTGGAATCGGGGATGCCGGCCATGTGAGCGGATCATGATATGTCCTGCATCGGGAGGCTCAGGTGGGCACTACAATGGGAGCCGGGCTGCTATAGTATCTTTATAGAATATTTCTTTATCTCTCTGTTTCTTTCTCTCTCTGCTCTTTCCTTCTTTCTCTCTCTAATCTTTCTTTTTTTCTTTCTCTCTCTGTTCTTTCTTTCTTTTCCTCAGTACCAGCCACTGTGCCCAAAATGGCTGATGTATATACACTGTATACTGTATACATCAGCCTCGAGTCAGCACCTATCTATACGTAAGCCTCAGCAACAGTATGTACGTAAGCCTCAGCACCAGTATATACATCAGCACCTGTATAATACACAGGTGCTGGGGCTGATGTATATACAAGTGCTGGCGGGGGTGATGTATATACTGGTGCTGACTTGAGGCTGATATATATATGGGCTGTATGTATATACATCACTGATCAGCCTCTAGTCAGCACCTATATATACATCAGCCCCAGCACCTGTATATACATCAGCCCCAGCACCTATATATACATCAGCCCCAGCACCCATATAGACATCAGCCCCAGCACCCATATATACACAAGTCCTAGCACCCGTATATACATCAGCCCCCCGCACCATATATACATCAGCCCCAGCACCTGTATATACATCAGCCCTAGCACCTGTATATACATCAGCCCTAGCACTTGTATATACACCAGCCCCAGCATCTGTATATACATCAGCCCCAGCACCCGTATATACATCAGCCCCAGCACCCTTATATACACCAGCCCCAGCACCTGTATATACATCAGCCCCAGCACCCGTATATACACTAGCCCCAGCACCCGTATATACACCAGCCCCAGCACCTGTATATACATCAGCCCCAGCACCTGTATATACTGTACATATGTATATACAGTAGTCTCAATGTGATATATATTCAGCAGTATGTAACATAATATAGTATAAGGCTATGTGCACACGTAGTTGGAAGTGCTGCGGATTTTTCTGCGCGAATTTTGAAAAATCCGCAGTTAAATCCGCAGGTCAAAATACCTGAGGTTTACCTGTGGATTAGCCTGCGGTTTAGCCCTATGGTTTCACACCTCTACAATGGTGAAGGTGTGAAACCGCAGCGGATTCTGCACAAAGAATTGATATGCTGCGGATTGTAACGCGCAGCAAATTCGCGCGGAAAAATCCGCAGCATGTGCACAGCATTTTTGGTTTTACCATTGCAAAGATTGGTACTCTACAACGCAGCAGAAACTGCTGCGGACCCGCAGGGCCAGAAACGCTGCGGATCCGCAGCAGAATCCGCACCGTGTGCACATAGCCTAATACTGTCAATTATAATGTAGAGTTGTGTGTATATAGTGTAGAGCTGTTCATATAGTATGTTGCTGTATATATAGTCTGGAATCCACACTATATACACTGGCCCATCTCTACACTATATACATTAGTATATACACAGCTCCACTCTATATTCCTTACCACAATATATAGTGTAGAGCTGTGTACGTTGTGTATACTCCTCCTGTCCTGTGTACATGGTGTAAATATAAGTATCTGCTCTATGTGTGTGTATCTATGAAAATAAAAAGCGCTCCGATGAATTGCGGAAAGTGGCGGACTGTATTAGCCCATGTGGCAAAGTTTTGGATCTATAACAGATCATTTCTCTGCTATGAAATTGAAATATTACCACATGAGCTAATAAAGACTCCTCCAGTTTTCTCTTATTTATTCATTTAATCGGTATGCTGATTATTTTCTTTTTATAAATGCCTTTGGTTTAAGGATGTGTGTCCTAAAAGCATTTCACCCACTGGTTAATATTTGGTGGTGCTCAATTATGACACATATCAAGGCTGACATCACCACCCTGCAAAAGCGGGCAAGTGCCGTCGGGGACTTGGCATGCTATGGGGCTCGTAAGTAGTGGGGCTCCGGTGCCACCACCGACACAGTTGAAAACAATGATGAGTGAGGGAGCCATCTGCTGATGCTCCCTCTCTCATCATTCCCCTTCTGCATCTGAGCTCAGTTTCGACTTAGTGCAGAGGGTGCAAAGACATCACTACAGCGCATCCTCTGTGCTAAGCAGTGCAGAGGATCAGAATACACTGAGGAGACCAGAGCAGTGGGGACAGGGTGAAGTATTATATGGGGCCCATTATACTGTATGAAGTAATATATGGGGTCCATTATACTGTATGAAGTAATATATGGGGCCCATTATACTGTATAAAGTAATATATGGGGCCCATTATACTGTTTGAAGTAATATACAGTATGAGGGCCCATTATACTGTATGGACCATTATATGGGCCCATAAAACTGTATGCAGCAATGTATGGGACCCATAATAGTGTATGGAGCATTATATGGGCTCATTGTACTGTATGGAGGAATATGTGGGGTCCATTGTACTGTATGGCGCAATATATGGGGCCATTATACTGTATGGAGCATTATGTGGTGCCCATAATACTGTATGGAGGACTATGTGATGCCCATAATACTGTATGTAGGACTATGTTGTGCCCATAATACTATGAAGGACTATGTCGTGCCCATAATACTGTATGGAGGACTATGCGGTGCCCATAATACTCTATGGAGGACTATATGGTTCCCATAATACTGTATGGAGGTCTATGAGGTGCCTATAATACTATAAGGAGGACTATGTGGGGCCCATAATACTGTATGGAGGACTATATTGTGCCTAGAATACTCTATAGAGGACTATATCGTGCCCATAATACTGTAAAGAGGACTATGTGGTACCAATAACAATGTATGGAGGACTATGTGGTGCCCATAATACAGTATGGAGGACTATGTGGTGCCCATAATACTGTATGGAGGGTTATCCAAATTCGGAAGTTCTCCCCTATCTTTTGGATAGGGGATGACTTTCTGTTTGTTGTGGATCTGACCGCTGGGACCCCCATGATCCTAGGAAACATAGCTTTGAAGAGCACCATGTAAATGGAGCTGTGGTCCAATCATATGCACTGTGACGCCATTAGCATGTGGCTCTTTGAATAACTCCTTTAATAGAGTGATGAGGGACGACAAAGTATAGCAAAAATTCACTGATCGGGGCTGATGAGTGTTATAGTTTGTGGGCTGGTGCGGTTTGTGTGGCAGGGCTGCTTTTTTGTCCCAGTCCGGCCCTGCTCAGTGCCACAGTTTATTTTTATATACACTCTGGCAATGGGGGTAGTCTTTAGCATCACCGTGGATACAGCAGATGCCCACGTGTTTCCTTGGGATCAACTGGTGGGAAATGTGGCCCTTATCAGGGTCACCAAACTCCCCGAGTCCAATAATCCTGACAGTAGCACCCCATTTATGGTCACGGGACATGACTGAAGACCATCTCCGAGCTGATGGTCCCCACTGCAAGTAGGATAAGCAAACTATGAGCAGTGTCTGCCTAGGCTGCAATCCATCTGTTCAGAAGACAAAGGACAATGGGAAGCGATGTGCCCAGGACTGTGACACCGCCAACAGATCAGGTCTTTACCAGCAGTCTTTTGCAACCCTTCTACGGCTCCTTGGGACCTCGGACTTCCCCCAGTGGTGGCTCTGCTACCCCTCTTTTGGGACTCGGACTCCCTCTGGGTACCATGGAGATGCACCACCCCCGGCTTCCTTAGGGACCTCTTGACCACCTGATAACTTTCTACTAGGCCGACTAGGTCATCTGCATTACGGAGATCCCCTTGGGCAAGCCATGTCTGTACCGAACTTGGAAGGGAATGGATAAACCTGTCCATTATAACCATCTGGGCTTGGGTGGAGGACTCCTACTGCAACCATTTCTGCACCAGATGCAGCAAGTCGACCATTTGGGAGCGAGGAGGTTTATCGCCACAATACGCCTAGTGATGAACCCTTTGTGCTTGGACAAACATAGTCACCCCTAAGCATGCCAGTATCTCAGTTTTTAGTTTGCAAAATACCAGGCATCATGTAAGACCAAGTCATAATAAGCCTTCTGGGGCTCGCCAGTTAGATAGGGGGCCAGCACCTCCACCCATTGGTCTGGTGGCAGTCTCTCTCGCTCCGATGCCCTCTCAAAAACAGTCAGAAATGCCTCTATATCATCACCTGGGATCATTTTTTGCATCACTCATCTTATTGCCTTCCGGATGTGTGTGTACTCACCTGGACGTGTAGGCTGGGCATCCGGTCTCTCACGAACCGCCTCAGCAAGCAACTTGATCTGCTGCTGATGTAGTCTGAACTGGTCCTGATGCTGTTGCTGCTGCTGTTGCAGTTGCTGGAAAAGTAACTTATTAATCTCCTGATGTGCCAGCTGTTGTTGCTGCTGCGTGCTCACCAGATGCTTGAACAGGTTCTCCATTTTGCCTGACGTCGTCCGCTGGCTTGTGGCTTCCTTTACCCAGGACATACAGTTTGACCATGGCTGCTACTGGTGTTCCCTGAACGTTGCTTGCATTCGAAGCACCACTTGTGGTAGTTCAAATCACGTGGCGGTATATGGAGGTAGAAAAAATGGGAACACTATCTCTTTAAATCTCCACTGGTTTATTATACTGCAGCATAAACCAACACGAGGGGAAAATAAACTCAGCCTTTCCAACTAAAACAGGGTTGATTGTGACTTGTATGATTGCTACTACCAACAGGTGGCGCAATTGATATAGAAGGGATAATGGTTTGCCTTTAATTGCCTTTCACCTCTCATTGCTAGAATTTATTCTCATGATGCAGCAGTCTCCTCTTCAAGGAATCAATAGTCAGTCACAACGTGTTCTGGGTACATTGTAAACAAGGTATGACCCTGAGGTGATGGTGGGGGCCACATGAGCTCCATAGAATTACATATTGTTGTTAATGGTATAAAAGATTGCCTTGTGTTTCATTACGTCAGATAATGTGATTTGCCCATGGCCCGTGTGCAGTCTCTTTTGTCTCCAAGCACTTGTAAATTTGTATTATCTATTGCATTTTTTCTGTGCTGCGTTGTGCATAAATATGTGATTCTTCAGATTTTGTATTAGCCAATGCCTGATGAAGAAACCTGAGTAGTCTCGAAGGCTTGCAATTTGTTACCATCTTTTCAATTAGCCATTAAAAGGTATCAACCACTGAGGACTCTCAATTCTGAATATTTCTCCAGCTAAAACAGGAAATCAACAAAGAAAACAAAATGCTGCCACACAGTCCACACATTGCAGGTGGCACCCCGCTCTTGAGCAATACAGGTTCAGTCTTTCCTCCACACAAGACATCAAACCACTGGAGACTCCTCTCTCCAGTCTTGCTGAACCCAGACTGCCTGTAGAGCCAATTTATTTAAAGCCCAGACCATGTGACTGACCACATGATCATGACATCATATAGGTCCTGGCAACTCTGTAAGTGGAGATAAAATGGACCTCCTCCCACCCGTTCTATAGAGGTCCACATGAAACCAGCCCATTATGCAACATGCTCTGAATTTCCCCATGGTGGGACGATTAAAGGATTATCTTATCTTATCTTAACTTTAACTTAACCCTCACAACACATCGTGTGCTGAAGGAAAATACTCTAGTTTCATATCACTGACGCCATTAAGCGCAGTGAATAGAACCCAGTAACTCATATCTCCCATCTATTACCTTACCAGTGACTGTCAAAATATACATTTCTGGCAAAAATTAAGAGACCACTGCACAGTTTTATAAAAATCAGCTTCTCTACATGTCTGACAGCCATTCCATTCCAGTGTCAGTTGAATTCCAACCAGAGTACACCTCATTCTACTTAATGTGCTTCTGATTAGGAGATCACCTGAGCCAAATCTTATTTACCGAAGGAAAGTATAAAATGCCCTGCTGTGGTGTTCACAATCCTCTTGCAATAAGACAAGCTGGATGGCAAAACAAGTGCTAGTAATATCCCAAAAGTAATAGGAATGAAAAAATAACTTTTAACCAATGCCAAAGGAGTTGAAAGAAACTTATTGAGTGAGGAAAAGAAGGGCTCTATTCTAGCTTTACTAGCAGAGGGATACAGTGAGCGTCATGTTGCCTCCATACTTAAAATTTCTAAGATGGCACTCCATTACAACAAGGTCAAGCAGCAGACATTGGGGCCAACAAAGCTACAGACCGGCAGAGGGCAAAAACAACTCTCCACTGACCAGGATGACCGTCATCTTATTTGAATGTCATTCAGCAACCGCAGGATGACATCAAGTGACCTACAAAAGGAATGGCAAATGGCAGCTGGAGTGAAGTGCACAGCTAGAACAGTTAGTAACAGGCTCCTAGAGGCAGGGCTCAAGTCATGTAAAGGTACAAAATAGCCTTTCATCAATGAGAAGCAAAGGAGAGCCAGGCTGAAGGTTGCCAAAGACCATAAGTATTGGACCATAGTGGACTGGAGTAAGGTAATCTTCTCTGATAACTTCAATTTTAAAATACATCAAACCAGTAAGAAAAAAGGTATGCATCAAAAATAGACTAGCTTAACTAATACTCTATATTGGGCCTAAGATAGCCCCTACCTGACTGTGGAGGTTGGAACCATAAAATGACGATTTTTTTGGTGCCCCCACTCAACGTAGACTGTCCCTTACTGCCCTATTACATTCTACCACAAAGGTGGGAAAACAATATATTATAGGGCAGAGATGAAGAGAGTCATGGAACTAAAGATGATTTACCAAAGGGTATCTGATAAGCACAAAAATTCAACCATCAAACATCATGAACCATGATTAATACTCCATTTTGGTCATCCATAATACAAGATTATTGTCTGATACAGGCCCACAAATAGTGACCTCATAGAATCAATATGTGGCATCTGAATCATGATAAGTTATGCTCCAAAAGACTTTGTAGCCATTGTGCAGCAATACGGCACTGGTCCAAGTACATTGTCCACAATATGCGACTCTAGTCACGATTGCAGTTGCCACTGTGGGGTATATCTGTTTCCTTGTTGAGAATGATAGCGCACTGTCGGACGCTAGTTAGGTGATGATATGCACTGTGGCCTGTGGAGTGCCACTGACTGGCGCTGACTCTATGATTAAGTCCCTATCCACACACGTAATATCAGAGGGAGGGGAGTCTTAATGAGTCATTCGCAAGTTCATGCATCCGTCATCATTCACACATGTAGCAAGTTGTCTATACTAGCGCATGCGGGCCTTTTATAGCCTCCGGGACCTTCCAGATCTCTGAGATGGACCAATCAGATCAGGAGAAGGACCTGAGCACGTGACTCCCGATCTCCACTGGGAGATCGTCTCGTGAGCATGCCCAGTGGAGCAGCGAGAGGACTTGGCTTCTGGAGTGGCTTGCTGCAGAGCAGGCTGCTCTACTATTGCTGGTCCAGAGGTGGCAGCAACAACCAGACCCAGAGAACTGGTCTGAGCAGGGCGTATGGATTGCCGAGATTGCTGTGCAGGCCCCTGAGAGGTTGGAGGGGAATGGGAGACTGCTGGCTGCATGGCTCTGGGGATTCCTGCTGTGCAGCTGCAGGAACCTGATGCCTAACATATATACAGAGGTTGGACAAAATAATGGAAACATCAACAAAAGTTAGTCCAATGTGGTGTAGGTCCACCTTTTGCAGCGATTACAGCCTCAATTCTCTGAGGTATGGATTCATACAAGGTGAGAATTGTTTCCAAAGGAATTGTAGCCCATTCTTCAGTTAAAACACCCTCCAGTTCTTTGAGCGACGATGGCCGCGGAAATCGACGTCTAACTTGAATCTCTAAAATCGACCATAAATGCTCAATAATGTTGAGGTCTGGGGATTGTGGGGGCCAGATGAGATGCTCAACTTCATTACAATTTTCCTCGTGCCATGCTTTAATGATTCTATCTGTATGAATTGGTGCATTATCATCCTGAAAGATGGCGTTCCCCTCCGGGAACAGTGCTTGAACCATAGGATGCACTTGGTCGCCTAAAATGCCTAAATAATCGCGGCTGTTAATTATTCCATGAAGGGATATCATTGGCTCGGCGGATCTCCACAAAATAGCACCCCAGATAATCACAGAACCTCCGCCATGTTTTACGGTTGGGAGAAGGCAGTCTAGATGGAATGCTTCTTTCGGCTGTCTCCAAACGTACGCTTGGCCGGAGGTCGGAATAGGGTAAACGATGATTCGTCTGAGAATATCACGTTTCCACTGCTCGAGGGACCTATTCTTGAGGTTTCTACACCACTCTAAATGCTTGGAAACATTTGTCATTGAGCTCAGCACAATTCGCTTTAGAGTCAGACGGTCTCTCTCAGTCAACTTCGACTTTCGGCCAGACCTGTGCTTTGCTGTGGACGTTTTTCCTTCTCTTTCAAATGCAGTCATTACTTTGGAGGCAGTACCTCTTGACACGCCAAGCATTCAGGCACTTTCTGTTACACTAGCGCCTGCCATACGAGCACCAACAATTTGGCCTCTTTGAAAATCCGAGAGGTCTGCCATTGGTATCAGGTTTTCATCAATGTTCTTACAATTCTGCAAAATAAACAGTTAATTTACATACACATATCACATAACACAAATAATCAACTACAAAACATTGCCATATGTCACAGTTTGCATGTTTATAACATGTTCGAAGATTATGATGCCAAAACGTTAGGTGTTTCCATTATTTGGTCCAACCGCTGTATATATATTTCCGGTGACTACCTCTTGAAGCTCATCAATAGAATGCCAAGAGTGTGCAAAGCAGTAATCAAAGCAAAAGGTGGCTACTTTGAAAAACCTAGAATATAAGACATATTTTCAGTTGTTTCACACTTTTTTGTTAATTATATTATTCAACATGTGTTAACTCATAGTTTTTATGCTTTCAGAGTGAATCTACAATTTTCATAGTCATGAAAATAAAGAAAACTCTTTGAATAAGAAGGTGTGTCCAAACTTTTGGTCTGTACTGTATCTATCTATCTATCTATCAATATCTATATATATATAAATATAGATACAGATATAGATAGATAGATAGTGTCACGTGGACCCGTCTTGTGTGACACGACCCGCAGGTCGGTAACTGAAACAACAAGACAAGGCACGTGTAACTGTCCTGTGTGACATGACCCGCAGGCCGGTAACTGAAACAGCAAGACACGGGTAAAGGGGCAACAGTTACAATGGTGGGCCCTGCGATAGGGAACGGGGATGTGGAGACCTCCTGCACTCCCCTGAGTCATCACCAGATTAACTTTTCGCAGTGGCTCGACACCTCAGAGCCAGCTGCCACCTTCACCATCTCACTCTGCTGCAGACACCGGCAGCCAGAGTTCAACACCAGTTTCAGCAGTGGCTCTAATCTTCAAGCCAGCTGCTAACTTCACCAGGTTTCTGCAGTGGCTTCACACCTCAGCCAGCTGCTCCCTTCACCGTGGTTGGAATCCCAAAAAATGCTGGACAAGCCCATAAGCGTCCAGGCCATTAACTCTGTCCCACTGAGCCAGGGGGTTAAAACAAGTCGTAGAAGACATTGTGCTGCATATCAGGATGTGTCCCAGCCATACTACGTCTTGGAGGGAAAGCCAGCATCCGTCATTTTGGGCCCCCCTTGGTCTAAAAAACACAACCTGGTTTCAGATTGGCGGACTAGGGAAGTAGTCAGCTGGGAGCAGTCGTGTGAGGGCTGCTGCCTAGGGGCTGTCCCTGCCATCTCTCCACAAGCGTCCCCTTCCTCTCCAGTGGGAGCAGCGGAGGTGCTGCAGGAGAGTAGGGGCAAGTCTCAACCCTCGCCATTAGACAACCCTGGGAGGCGGAGACCTTGTGGTGGAAGGGGTTGGAGGGTGGTGTTTCCCTTGGTGAATTGCGGGTGTGTGAGTGTGGTGACACAGGGGGATACCTCTGTTGTCAGTGCCAGAAAGAGTTCACCCAATTTTGACAAACGAATGTGTGGCAATAAACGTTCAGATCCGGACCTGTGTGTGAACGAGCATGTATGGGTGGCCACCAAAAACATCCAGTGTGTGTTGCGGGGGTCTGGAATTCTCAGGTGATCGGGCCGTATCTGGTGTCGGCTATCCAGGTGCCCGGAGACTTACCAGCTGGAGTTACCCACAAACATGCGCATACACAACTCGTTCCCCAGGTTGTCATTTTGGAGAGGTGTGGGGCCTCCAGAACATACATTGCCAATACCAGCGGTGCTCGTTTGTCATAAAACTGAAGTTCAGGTAGTGACTGGGGTGAACTCTGGACCTGGGCGTCCCCGCTGTATGTGGTTCCCTGATGAGGAGCGGTTTTGAGGGTCCAGAGGCCCCTCATTAAGGGAGGGTACTGTCATGATCCAGGTTGGATTATGACAGATAAGTGCACTAGTAACCTTTTTTTTCCATAAGCTGTGCGGTTTCAGTTCTAGTTTTGCTCCCGGTGGCCATTAGGGTCATTGCACTCTGGTTTCTTTAGTTTAGTGCACGTGATTATAAAGCAGGTGTGATTGCTCTGGCTCTGCTATAAAAGAGTGTCAGGTGTTGCAATCACGGTTGGTGATAGTGGTCATTTCCAACCATCCTTGGTGGAGGAAGGAGCTAGAGAGAGAGTTCCTGGCAGCTCAGTCAGAGTCCTGGTGTGGAAGGAGTCACAGAGGGGATTTCCTTGCAGCTCTGACAGAGCTTGGTGGCAGCTACTCAGGAGGAAAACTGCATTCTGGTGGTGGTCTCTGTTGCTGGGAGCAAGAACAACAGAGCAAAGCTAAGTGGTGTTTCCCTGTTTGTCACTTTCCTCAATGTGTGTTTCAGTGCCGTGGTGGGATTAGTTTCTGCACTGTCCATTTCATTAGAAAGGGCTAGGTGCAGGGCAAGCTAGGGTTCTTAGGTTCCTGCTCGGCGACAGGTGTGGAGCCTGTATAGTGACTGTTAGGAGTGTAGACTGGCTCAGGGGAGTAGGAGGTCTCCACATCCCCGTTCCCTATCGCAGAGCCCTCCATTGTATCAGTTTCCCTGGGGTTTTTTCCCTTTATACTAAAATTCGCCCTGCTGGAGGCGGTGTATCCAGACATACGTGTACTACTGAAATTCGCCTACTGGAGGCGGTGTATCCGGCTACACGTTCTATTATTTAAAATTCGCCCTACTGGAGGCGGTGTATCCAGGGTCACACGTGTCATATAAATTCGCCCTGCTGGAGGCGGTGTGTCCAGTCACACGTGACCATGACAGATAGATATTCAAAATGATAAAAAATGCAGTCAGAGCGAGAAAGAGAAAGAATAATAAATAGCAAATTGTACACCAGTGGTATTAATGGGAGCTCATCTGAAGAAAACACACCCGATTTGTGTTTCGATTTAGGCCATGTGCCCACGTTAGCGTTTTATACCAGATGCAAAACGCTTCTCCTTCCCAGAAAACACGCGTTTTTGATGCGTTTTTTCCGCGCGTCTTCTGGACTCATAGGAAACAGCTAAAAACGCGGACTAATGCGGAAATTAATGAAAATGCTGCGTTTTTAGCTGCTAAGCGTTTCCTATGTGGGAAAAAAACGCATCAATTGGCACAAAAAGGCCAAAATGCATTAAAATGAATGGGATCCTTCTTTTAAGCGTTTCTGCAGCGTCTGATCCAGCTCAAACGCTGCGGAAATGCTTACAAAAACGCAACGTGGGCACACTGCCTTAAGCTTCTTCAAGGCATAATGATTTAACAAACTATTCTAATGCCAACACAGCCATATACATTTTTGTCCTTATATATAAAATATGTTCAATATCTATGACTCCTTACCAGCCTGAGAATACCAGCACCCAGCTGTCTGCTTTAGCAAGGCTGGTTGTCAAAAATGGAGGGGACCCCATGCTGTTTTTTAAATTATTTAAATAATTAAAAAAACAGCATGGGGACGTCTTTATTCTTGATAACCAGCCTTGCTGAAGATGACAGCTGAGGTTTGCAGCCCCCAGCTGTGAGTTTTGCCTGGCTGGATATAGAAAACTATTGCATCGGGAGGGCAGTAATGTCACGATGGGGGCAGGCTTTGCACCATTGAGAATCTCTTCCCCCATGTGCTCACCCATCTATCCACTCTCTCTTTCCCCATGTGCTGACTTCTCCTGTCTGTACTCTCTTCTTTGACCTGTCTACCCCATGTGCTATCCCTTGTCTGCTGTCTCTCTCCTTCCTGTGCTGTGTTCTCCCCTCATGTGCTGTCCCGTTTGAGTTGTCTCCCCCCTGTGCTCTGTCTCTCTCACCCCTGTGTCTGACCATGTACAGAGCATACCATAGCACCTGGGCAGGGGAGGAAGCAAAAGACAATACTGGAATTACAGCAGGAGATCACAGAGGATACATATTGTGAGGTAAAATATTATTTAAAAACAGTCAGTGAAATATTTTACCTCACAAAATGAATCCTCTGTGATCCCCTGCTGTAATGTCAGTATTGTCTTTTGCTTCCTCCCCTGCCCAGGAGATGTGGTATGCTCCGTACATGGTCAGATACAGACAATTTTTAAAATGAACTTTTGTTCGTTGGAAAACCCCTTTAATGTGACCGGCTTCCTCTGCCTGTAGACACGTTGCGCATCTGCTGCCAGGATCAGCCGAATGATTCATTGCGCCTGCGTGGAATTCAGTGAGATGGTGTTACGTTGGTGGTACTGCGCAGGAGGCTGCGTGAGTGTTAGTGTGTGTGAGTGTAAATGTGTGTGTGAATGTGAGTGTGAATGTGAGTGTGTGTGTGTAGGGTTCTAGCAGGTTCGCCGGATGCAGTGACGAGACACGAGACTGAGTGTGGTTTGTGGAAATAACTTTTATAACCTGTAGCTGCTGGGGCTATATTGAGCAACCAAAAAAAGTATTAACAGCAACCAGTCCATGCAGGGACTCAACAAACCTAACAACACTTTCTTATGAGTAATGTGACTAACCCGGTTGGCCCGGGTGCTATAGGCCACGTATGACCAAACTGGGGGGTCCTTATCTCTTATAATAAACTTATCCTTCCAGGGGTCTGTCAGGATCACAGGCATGGCCGCGTAGAGGTCGCTGATGCGGCTGCCTTGATGCCTCGATATTCCGGGATGGAGCTGGGCGCAACAGGCCCTGAAGAAACGATGACGGTGGGGCGCAACAGGCCCTGAAGAAACGATGACGGTGGGGCGCAACAGGCCCTGAAGAAACTGTGATGGTGGGGCGCAACAGGCCCTGAAGAAACTGTGCCGATGGGCGCAACAGGCATCTCCTTCCGGCTCTCGTCTCACCGCGAGGTTATGACGCAGTCTCAAAATATAACCGTTCACCAACCTCTGCTCAGGGTCCCTGAGCAAACCGGATGGGGGCCTCTACTACCGCCTGTAGCGAGGTGGCACCCCCTGGGGCCGGTGATGACAGGGCCACAGCTGTGGGAGAAGGCAGGGGGCAGTGTCCTGACCGCTGTAAAGGAATAATCTGTCGTCGCTGCGGTCGCCCTAGGTAGCCGCCTTGTCACAACAGGGTGGGAAGTAGCGGGAGTCGCTGTATGGGACCGTATGTGTGGAGCGGCCGCCGGTGCAAGTCTCTCACGTGTCAATAGTCGGTGAGTTCGCAGCTTTCATTTCACAGGCCCCTGTCGGTCTCTCCACAACACACCGTCTGCTCCCTCGGTCCTCTCTGTCTCACACGGCTTCCTGTCTGTTGTCCTGCTGTCAACTGCCCCTTCAGCGCGCCCCCTGCTCCTTTTAAGCTTGCCCCGCCCCCTGTTTCCCTGACAACTTCAGTCAAGTATTTCCTTTTACTGGCTTCCCAGTATTGTTCCCTCAGGAACCCTGATGGCGATCCCCTGGGTACCTGTCCTTTCACTGTCTGGGAGTCCTCTTCCCCACATGTGTAAGGAGGTCAAGGGCCTAGCCCTTTAAATATTGTTAAAACTGTTTGCTGTCATGGTTGCCATGCTTGTGTGTGTTATATGTGCTTATCTGTGTATAAGTTGTGCATGGCCATATTGTGTAATAGAGGTGTATGAGAGGAAGATAGTGTAGTATTAGTAAAGGGACACTAGATGGGGGCACTGAGTACATCCAGATGGGAGACTTTAGAAGGGGTTAACTATAGAGACATGAGAGGAGTGGCTAGCTGGGAGCAAAAGGGAGAGAGATTTCCTGCTTGATTTAGTGCAGCCGGGGGTAGCCATCCTGAGGAGATGTCTGAAGAGAGTGCCTACAGCAGCAGGCAGTGAGTAATGTCACTGGAGGCCCTTTACCTAGAGACTGGGAGCTAAAGGGCTAGGGAGGGTAATAGGAGAGCCTCTGGAGTCAAGTCAGCCTGAGTCGAGGTGCTGAAGTGACAGTGAAGCCAGTCTGTGGAAACAAGCCTGTATCTGGAATTGGTCAAGCCAGGGAGGTCAATGAGTGAGTCCCTGTGGAAGTGACAGCTAGAGTACGAGGGCTGTTTCAAGAGTCAAGTGAGCTGCAAGCCTAGTACACATACAGGAGCAACAGTGCCGTAAAGGGGTGAACTATAACGGAGTAGACAGGTACCTTCGTGGGCTGAAGTCGATCGCATGAAGAGGGATCAAAGTGCCGTGTTCACCGTGTTCCGTGCTCGGTTGCTTGTGTGGTCCATTCATGTGTAACAGAAGAAGTGTTGTGCTGCTGTATAAGACCATGTACTGTTGGTATTGTGTAGAGTCCTGATGGCATTTGGGATGTGCTGTGCCCTGAAGAGAATAAAGTTGAACTGTTTAAGTTGTTGCCAGCCTCTGTCTGCAGTCATTTGAACCCCAGAAATGAGCAGCATACCTAGGAAGAAGCAGCCTCCAGCACAGTGAGTACTGGAGTGGCTAAGACTACCCCCCAGGCGGCCGTGGTATTACATGGGTGTGGTGCGTACAGCATATAGAGTATGTGTGGTGCAACGGTGTTCCACTGGTGGTACCGCACATTAGGTTGGTACCAGCAGCAGTTTCCATATTGAGACACCCATCACTTGGGTGTCCCAATATGGCGGTCGGTGAACTTCCTCCGCTTGGAATTCTGGGATACTGTGACATCTGGACAGAACAGGAAATGAAAACATTACAAGGCAATTATATAAATAGATACAGGGGAACCCACGCCGGTCATTTCATTTGTTTGTTTATTTATTTATAGCGCAGGAGGTGGCTGATGAATACCCCCATCAGCCTCTCCTGCTGTCACTGTTACTAGCAGCAGCGGGGTAGGTGATGGGAGTAATAGTCCTATCAGCTGTCGCCTGCTGTCTCTGTTATCACTTAAATGTAACTCTCATCATTCTCCCCTGCTCGCCGGCAGAGGAGGGGAGAATCATGCGACACATACATGCCACAAGTGTGCCGCAAGTATTAAACAAATGGACACTGACATCTCCGGTACCAGAAATATCAGGACGCGTGAAAGAGGCCTTACAGCGGGTTTTTATGTTTGGCTGCTGTCAATCGTTAAAAGATGCTTTTTATTGCAAAAAATAGTTTTTGCATCACCACATTTTGAGAGCTATAATTTTTCCATATTTTGGCCCACAGAGTCATGTGAGGTCTTGATTTTTGCAGCACGAGTTGACGTTCAGGCACAATTTTTGGGAGGCAAAATAAACAAAACCAGCAATCCATGAATTTTTTTTTTTGGGGGGGGTTTATACCACTCCCCGTGTGATAAAATTGATAAAGCAGTTTTATTCTTCGGGTCAGTACGATTACAGCGATACCTCATTTATATCATTTTTTATGTTTTGGCACTTTTTTTCAATTAAAACTATTCTATAGAAAAATTAATTCTTTTTGCATCGCTTTATTCTGAGAACTATAACTTTTTTATTTTTCCGCTGATGGAGCTGTATCGCAGTTTGTATCCGTCTTTTTGGTCGCCTGTTATTCCACTTTTTGTTCGGCAGTATGATGATAAAGCATTGTTTTTTGCTTTTCATTTAAATATTTATTTAGTGATAGAATATATATTGATTTTTTTATTATTATTTTTGAAAAATATATTTACAATCATTTAAAAAAAATTTTATTTACTTTTTTCTAACTTTTTTACTTTGTCCCACTATGGGACAATCTTTTTTGCAGCCTGATCGCTTCTCTAGTATGGAGATGAAGAACGATCAGCATGCCATAGAAGCTGTCAGCGCTGCACTGACAGAGAGACTTGCTGATCATATACTGCACATGATCAACAAGTTTCCTAGCTCTGGTGACCCGGATGTCGTCATGACAACATCTGCTCACCATAGCAACGATCGGGAGCCCGCTTCATGCGGCGGGGTCTCTGATCCAAAGGCAGATGGACTGTCAGCCCTGTGCCGGCTTCCGGAATGATGAGATGTTGTTCGATTTCAGCATTTCAGCATTTCGGGGGTTAAAGTGCCGGGAGCGGATTGTGACCATTCATGGCACCTAGTGCCGGGCGTCAGCTGTCAGAATCAGCTGACACTCGTCGGCGATCGCCCGCACACCACCCGTGTGCGCGGGCGATTGTGTTGATATAATGATCTGTCCATGGTCAAATTGGCCCAAGTCACATGAACAAATCATTACATCCGATGTCAGAAAGGGGTTAATATGCTTGGACACAGCACTCTGTGAACAGCCAGCTTCTTTAGCAATGACCTTTTGTGGCTTACCCACCTTGTGGAGTGTGTCAATGACTGCATTCTGGAAATCTGTCGGCACAATGGCTCAGTGGTTAGCACTGCAGCCTTGCAGCGCTGGGGTCCTGGGTTCATATGCCACCAAGGATAACATCTGCAAGGAGTTTGTATATTCTTCTCGTGTTTGCGTGGGTTGTGCTTATGGGATCTTCTGGGGCAGGATGGTGTGGAGAGAGAACAATGCTGTAGTAGTGGGGTAATTTTCCTTCTTTAACAAATGGAGCTTGAATGTGCCCCGTTCCGTGGTATGTAGTGGCCGCCTGGTGAGATCCCATAAGTACAGCCCCATGGTGTAGAGCCGCTCTCCTCATCAAATGGACTGCCCCCAGTCCACGGATACCTTTAAGACGTCCGTTTCATTCTTACATGTCATCCAGCCTGCAATTTTTGCCCTCCTGTGGATACTCTGTTTCTCCTATTTGGATATTACAAGAAATCTTTTTTCTAGTACCAAGAATATTCTGATGAATGTCCGATGTTGGGACCGAAAACATTCAAATATATCTGTCTGGATACACCAAGAATAAAAAAGGAACTATTTTTCACACACTGATTGCCAAGCTTATTACTTTAATGATTTCATGGGTTGGATACCCGACTTGAGCACCAACATCCATAATTTTTGAGTGCCGTGTTACTTACATTATATCCAAAGAAATAAAGGGTACACAACAGCCTGTTGCAAATGGAATGATCAATGTAAATCAAAATTAATAGCCCATGGAGTTTTGGATATGGAATGATACTCCAAATAAAAGTAGAAAATCAAATAACAGGCTATTTGTGTACCCTTTATTTCTTTGAGCAATGTATATATACTGTATATATACAGTGCCTACAAGTAGTATTCAACCCCCTGCAGATTTAGCAGGTTTGATAAGATGCAAATAAGTTAGAGCCTTCAAACTTCACACAAGAGCAGGATTTATTAACAGATGCATAAATCTTACAGACCAAAAAGTTATGTTGCTCAGTTAAATTTTAATAAATTTTAAACATACAAGTGTGGGTCAATTATTATTCAACCCCTAGGTTTAATATTTTGTGGAATAACCCTTGTTTGCAATTACAGCTAATAATCGTCTTTTATAAGACCTGATCAGGCCGGCACAGGTCTCTGGAGTTATCTTGGCCCACTCCTCCATGCAGATCTTCTCCAAGTTATCTAGGTTCTTTGGGTGTCTCATGTGGACTTTAATCTTGAGCTCCTTCCACAAGTTTTCAATTGGGTTAAGGTCAGGAGACTGACTAGGCCACTCCAACACCTTGATTTTTTGCCTCTTGAACCAGGCCTTGGTTTTCTTGGCTGTGTGCTTTGGGTCATTGTCTTGTTGGAAGATGAAATGACGACCCATCTTAAGATCCTTGATGGAGGAGCGGAGGTTCTTGGCCAAAATCTCCAGGTAGGCCGTGCTATCCATCTTCCCATGGATGCGGACCAGATGGCCAGGCCCCTTGGCTGAGAAACAGCCCCACAGCATGATGCTGCCACCACCATGCTTGACTGTAGGGATGGTATTCTTGGGGTCGTATGCAGTGCCATCCAGTCTCCAAACATCACGTGTGGTTTTTCACCAAAGATCTCGATCTTGGTCTCATCAGACCAGAGAACCTTGAACCAGTCTGTCTCAGAGTCCTCCAAGTGATCATGAGCAAACTGTAGACGAGCCTTGACATGACGCTTTGAAAGTAAAGGTACCTTACGGGCTCGTCTGGAACGGAGACCATTGCGGTGGAGTACGTTACTTATGGTATTGACTGAAACCAATGTCCCCACTACCATGAGATCTTCCCGGAGCTCCTTCCTTGTTGTCTTTGGGTTAGCCTTGACTCTTCGGACAAGCCTGGCCTCGGCACGGGAGGAAACTTTCAAAGGCTGTCCAGGCCGTGGAAGGCTAACAGTAGTTCCATAAGCCTTCCACTTCCGGATGATGCTCCCAACAGTGGAGACAGGTAGGCCCAACTCCTTGGAAAGGGTTTTGTACCCCTTGCCAGCCTTGTGACCCTCCACGATCTTGTCTCTGATGGCCTTGGAATGCTCCTTTGTCTTTCCCATGTTGACCATGTATGAGTGCTGTTCACAAGTTTGGGGAGGGTCTTAAATAGTCAGAAAAGGCTGGAAAAAGAGATAATTAATCCAAACATGTGAAGCTCATTGTTCTTTGTGCCTGAAATACTTCTTAATACTTTAGGGGAACCAAACAGAATTCTGGTGGTTTGAGGGGTTGAATAATAAATGACCCTCTGAATAAACTTTTCACAATTTAAAAAAAAATTAAACAAAGAAATAACATTCTTTTTTGCTGCAGTGCATTTCACACTTCCAGGCTGATCTACAGTCCAAATATCACAATGCCAAGTTAATTCCGAATGTGTAAACCTGCTAAATCTGCAGGGGGTTGAATACTACTTGTAGGCACTGTATATCTTTATATTTCATACAGAGGTAGATAGCAGAATAGCCGATAATTCAATTGTCGGCTTCTGTAAAATCATTACAGAAGCTGACAGGATATGAGACATGGTTTACATACAGCACACCATTGCATTTCTGTTAGATTTATATACTGTTTGTCCCTCACTAATAATGTTAGCAGTGTATATGTGTAAAATTTGGGAGCTGTAGGTGTTAAAATAAAGGATTAATTCGCGGAAAAATCTTGCGTTGGCTCACGCACAATTTTCTTCGTCAGAGAGGGCAAGCCAGTGACTGAGGGAAGATATTAATAGCCTAGAGAGGGACCATTGTTTTTGGGCCCCCCTGGCTAAAAAAATCTGCGCCCTCCCACCACAAAAAAGGCGCATCTGTAAGATGCACCAATTCCGGCACTTACCCGCTCTCTTCCCATTGCCCTGTAGTGGGTGGCATATGGGGTATTAAGGGGTTAATGTCCCCTTGCTATTGTACTGTGATATTAAGCCTGGTTAATAATGGAGAGGTGTCAATAAGACACCTCTCCATTATTAATCCACTAGTCTGAAAGGGTTAAAAAAACACACAGACAATAAGAAAAAAGACTTTTGATGAAATAAACACACAGTTTTTCCATCTTTATTTACCTCCCACTCCAATCGAAGCCATCGTTCTCCTGTAAAAATTCCAAAATAAAAAAGCAACAATATCCAATACCTGTCCATCATACAGTCAAGTGCCCCACTGCAATCCATCTAAAGGGGTTAAATAGTTTACAACCAGGAACGGTGCTAATGCTACCGACCCGGCTGTAAACCACGAAGGAATGAAGGAAAAGCTGCCTGCGCAGCCTCCCAGTCTGACCGGAGATGAACTGATTAGCGTGGGAAAGTTTCTGAACTTTTTCCCAAGCTGTCAGTTCACCGCAGGTTAGGCTGGGAGTCTGTGCAGCCTCAGTGAGTATATATACCTATACTATGTGTCTATATCTATTCTTTCTATTGTAGTTTAACATGTCAGTGTGATTTTACAGTATAGCGCAATGAATTGCCGGCTTTTCTAAAGGACACCGGTGCGTATTTCTCTCAAGTCACCCGCACGTATAATATGGATGAGAAAAAAAATGGATGATGGGAGCTGCCCCATAGATTAACATTGGTCCGAGTGCTATGCGATTTTTTCTCGCATAACACTCGTCCGTATTTCTCTCATCAGTATAACGGCGCTGACCTGACACTGTCTGTATGTTACTGAGCACAATCCTGCTGACAGGTTCCCTTTAATAATTTCAAAACGATTTACTCAGGGGGCATATTTTGCTTTAAGGAGGCACTTAGAAATCACTATTACTATGTTAGGGAGCACAATACTTCCCTTGCCCCGGCTACTACACCACTAAGCATTGATGTAAAACAGAGGAATCCCTGATCCTCTATATAGGGAATATCTCGGCAAGAGACACCTGATCAGTTTGTAGAAAGTGATCGTCTGACAAGTTGGATTTCGTTTTTTAAGAATTACCGAATCATCCCATAAGAAACAAAGCAGGTAATAAGGGGCAGCTCCAATGTCACCTCCACATGGGGTCGTCTTCTGCTGCATCATAATATTAGGGTCCATCCGAGGACTCCCTGGTGCCAATGATGTGTGGGATCGGGTATTAAGAGGGATCATATCATTTCAGGAAACCTCTATATAAATCACAATGTTCTCACCACAGAGGAGAAATCCTGGACAATCCATCCTGCAGGAGCTCGGCTTTCCGAGGCTTTTACTGCTCTCTAGTGGAACTGAGATTTCTGAAATGACTGTTTACAGCGTGGAGGATGTGCGAGCGTCACAATGTGTCAGGAGATTATTACATTCTGGGTCTTATCATGGTACAATAAAAACTTCCTATATTTTGCCTTTCTTCTGCTAACCAACTCTCAGCTTGCGATCAGTCCATATTCAGACACTAAAACCTATCCTGACCTAACACGCAGCTGATTGATTTGCTACAATGTATCAGTACAGACAGTGTCGGACTGGGGTGCCAGGGGCCCACCAGTAACTTAGACTTTGGGGTGCCCACTTTTCACCTGCATATGAATATTACACTGCCCTCTATCACAAATTTACCTATATTTCTATACAGTAGAATAATAAACTGGGTAGTTTGGTTAATGAGTGATGTTTTCAGCACATTCTATACGTGATATCAGATTATATACAGTATCATATGAACACAATACAGATCATTAATGTTTTATTAGGGTCTTATCCAATTTATTTTAATATGTATTTTTTTTAAACGAATAACCAATTTTATATTCACTGTAATAGATCGGCCATTGGACCAAATTTGCACATTGGATTAAAATGTTTTATCCTTTGTTATTCATATTTTAGGAGACATTCTCTGAGTTTGGGAATGGACACAGGATGGTCTGGTGGGTAATAATAATGATTGTACACTACCGTTCAAAAGTTTGGGGTCACCCAGACAATTTTGTGCTTTCCATGAAAACTCATACTTTTATTAATCAAATGAGTTGCCAAATTAATTTAAAATCCAGTCTAGACATTGACAAGGTTCGAAAAAAAGATTTTTATTTGAAAGAGTAATTTTCTCCTTCAAACTTTGCTTTCGTCAAAGAATGCTCCCTTTGCAGCAATTACAGCATTGCAGACCTTTGGCATTCTAGCAGTTAATTTGTTGAAGTAATCTGGAGAAATTTCACCCCATGCTTCCAGAAGTCCCTCCCACAAATTTGGCTTGATGGGCACTTTTTGCGTACCATACGGTCAAGCTGCTCCCACAACAGCTCAATGGGGTTGAGATCTGGTGACTGCGCTGGCCAATCCATTACAGATAGAATACCAGCTGCCTGCTTCTTCCCTAGATAGTTCTTGCATAATCTGGAGGTGTGCTTTGGGTCATTGCACTGTTGCAGGATGAAATAGGCTCCAATCAAGCGCTGTCCACAGGGTATGGCATGCGTTGCAAAATGGAGTGATAGCCTTCCTTATTCAAAATTTCTTTTACCTTGTACAAATCTCCCACTTTACCAGCACCTAAGCAACCCCAGACCATCACATTACCTCCACCATGCTTTACAGATGGCGTCAGGCACTCTTCCAGCATCTTTTCAGTTGTTCTGCGTCTCACAAATGTTCTTCTGTGTGATCCAAACACCTCAAACTTGGATTCGTCTGTCCATAACACTTTTTTCCAATCTTCCTCTGTCCAATGTCTGTGTTCTTTTGCGCATATTAATCATTTCCTTTTATTAGCCAGTCTCAGATATGGCTTTTTCTTTACCACTCTGCCCTGAATGCCAGCATCCCAGAGACGCCTCTTCACTGTAGACGTTGACACTGGCGTTTTGCGTGTACTATTTAATGAAGCTGCCAGTTGAGGAGCAGTGAGACATTGATTTCTCAAATTACAGACTCTAATGTACTTGTCTTGTTGCTCAGTTGTGCAGCGGGGTCTCCCACTTCTCCTTCTACTCTGATTAGAGCCTGTTTGTTCTCTCCTCTGAAGGGAGTTGTACACACCATTGAAGGAAATGTTCAGTTTCTTGGCAATTTCTCGCATGGAATAGCCTTCATTTCTAAGAACAAGAATAGACTGTCGAGTTTCACATGAAAGTTCTTTTTTTCTGGCCATTTTGAGAGATTAATGGAACCAACAAATGTAATGCTCCAGATTCTCAACTAGCTCAAAGGAACGTCAGGTTTATAGCTTCTCTAATCAACCAAACTGTTTTCAGCTGTGCTAACATACTTGCACAAGGGTAGTATAACCATCCATTAGCTTCTTACACAGTTAGCAAACACAAAGTACCATGAGAACACTGGAGTGATGGTTGCTGGAAATGGGCCTCTATACACCTATGAACATATTGCATTACAAACCAGACGTTTGCAGCTAGAATAGTCATTTACCACATTAAATGAGTCAAAAATACACTCTATACATTGTTAATGTTAGCTTCATTGGAAAAAAATGTGTTTTTCTTTGAAAAATAAGGAAATTTATAAGTGACCCTAAACTTTTGAAAGGTAGTGTATACTCTGTGTTCAGATTAATAACACTGACCATTTTTTTTATCTAGATTTTTGTCATTGAAATTGACTGTTCTAAAAGTGTTTTCTGGAGTTCTTAGGTCACCACCATAAAGGTTACAACACCAACATCCTACGGAAAGACCACCATGTTAGGTACAGACCACCATCCTATGGAAAGGCCACCATGCTATGGACAGACCACCATCCTATGAACAGACCACAATCCTACGTACAGAGCACATCCTACGGAAAGACCACCATCCTACAAACACACTACTATGCTACGGACAGACCACCATGCTACAAACACACCACCACGCTATGGATAGCATGCTATCCTATGGACAAAGTGCCATTTTAGGATATAGCACCATCCTACGGACAGACCACCATCCTAAGGACACACCACCATGCTATGGACAGAGCGCCATCCTATGGACAGAGCGCCATGTAACGGAAAGACCACCATTCCACGGACAGACCAACATGCTACTGACAGAGCACCATCCTTTGGACAGACCACTATGTTACGGACAGACCACTATCCTAAGAACATACCACCATGCTATGGACAAAATGCCATCCTCTGGACAGAGCGCCATCCAACGGACAGACCACCATCCTACAGACATACCACCATCCTAAGGACACACCACCATGCTATGGACAGAGTGCCATCCTACAGACAGACCACCATGTTATGGACAGACCACCATCCTAAGGGCAGACCACCATGCTACGGATAGACCGCCATCCTATGGACCAACCATCATCCTAAGGACACACCACCATGCTATGGACAGAGCACCATCCTATGGACAGAGCGCCATGTAATGGACAGACCACCATGTTACGGACAGACCACTATCCTAAGGACAGCCCACCATGCTATGGGCAGACAACCATGCTACTGACAGAGCGCCATCCTTTGGTCAGACCACCATTTTACGGACAGACCACCATCCTAAGAACACACCACAATGCTATGGACAGAGCGCCAAGCTATAGACAAAGCGCCATCCTTTGGACACACTACCATCCTAAGGACAGACCAACATGCTATAGACAGAGAGCCATCCTATGGACAGACCACAATCCTAAGGACAGACCACCATCATAAGGACAGTCCACCATGCTACGGACCACCATGATTTTGACAGTCTGCCATCCTATGGACAGACCACCATCTTACGGACTGACTACCACCCTATGAACAGACCGCCATGCTACGGACAGACCGCCATCCTAGGGACAGACCACCATCTTACAGACAGACCACCATCCCACGGACAAACCACCATCCTACGGACAGACCACCATCGTACGGACAGACCACCATCTTACGGACAGACTGCCATGTTACAGACAGACCGCCATCCTACAGAAAGACAGCCATCCTACGGACAGACCACCATCTTACGGACAGACCACCATCCTATGAACAGACCGCCATGCTACGGACAGACCGCCATCCTAGGGACAGACGACCATCTTACAGACAGGCCACCATCCTACGGCCAAACCACCATCCTACGGACAGACCACCATCTTACGGACAGACTGCCATGTTACAGACAGACCGCCATCCTACAGAAAGACAGCCATCCTACGGACAAACCACCTTGCTATGGACAGACCGCCATCCTACAGACAGACCGCCACCCTATGGACAGACCACCACCCTACGGACAGACCACCATCTTACGGACAGACCTACTCATTTATCCATTTTTCTATGTCTCACATTCTTCAATTTAAGCCTATTTACTGCATCTGGAGTTTCTTACTCCAGTCTGGAATTATTCATTGATCTTTTAAAACGCACCAATGTTTTTACGAGGTGAAATCATTTTCCGTTACTACAAAATAAAATCATCACTTGGTTGTTGTAGATCTGCACAGTAATGTGCATCAATATCTGGTGTAAATTGTTGTAAATCACTAAAATTTGACCACTTTTCTAATCACATTGTTGTTTTCTATCTCGAACCAGAAATGAAATCATGATATACGGTAATGCCCCCAAGGCCTAAACCAAAATGTTTTCAATCAATGGCAGCAAACAAATATATTGAAAAAACTTTAAGCTGAAACACAAATTAAACAGGTTGCGGCAGAAATTTTGCAAAAAATTGTATGAAAAGTCAACTACAATTTGTGCAACTATGAGATTTTTTTTGAAAATAGGTGCAGCTTAGTGGGAAGGAGATGGCACATTTTTGATCATTTTACACCTGGAATACCTCTGTTGTGCTGGTGCACGTCAGACTTTGCCTCATAATAAATTTGGCGCATCTTACCCTTGGTGTGCTTAATGCCAGCCATGATGAATTGAATCTATGAGAAAGTTGTAGAAAGTTGCAGAACTTTCCATTGAGCTTAAATTACATATGCAAACTTGGATCAAGCACCTGTCAAGCACTGGAAATACCTTGTCCTGGAAGGATTTGCAGCAGAGTTTTTTTTTTTTTTTAAACATTGGTTGATTTGCAATGGGGCACATACTTTTCAGCACCGTCATAGTGCACTCTGATGCAGGTATGTTATGTAGTCATGATAAGTGGACGGGGAAATTCTGTCACCCAAGGGGTTAATATATCAGCATCCGGCAATTATAATCCGGCATTTTAGAAAAGAAAGTAAAAATAACGGTTCAATTACCCGCCATTACAGACACAATAATTGGCGCGTAATTACAACGATCAGATGGTCGTCTGCTCCAGGTATATTAGCCAATTATCCATTTATTTCTCACCTTATATATCCCGGCTTCTTCTTCCTGTCATAAAACAAAAATTCGATAGATCGTACTGCAGCGCTGTGTCTTGGAGACCGGCAGCATTAATATTTAAATCAGCGTCGCTCGGGGCTTCACAGCACATTTTTATAATTAACGCCGAAACCTTTTAATGTTTTCAAACGGTTAAGCAGCAAAAAAAAAAAAAAAAGCAACACAAAAATTCTGCTTCATTGCTCCTTATGGAAATGGATGAAAAGGAAACAGAACGCGATTCACGACTCATGTAACAATATAATGTAAACAAATTACTGACATGTTCTGCGGCTCTACGGCAGGAAACGGCGCGTGGCTCTGCCAACGTCTGCTCTAAATCAGTGCAAGTCTATATATAAGTGAATTGGAAAAACTGTCCCTGCAATGCACAAGTATCACTAAGTATCCAAATACAGCTCTGGCAGAAATTAAGAGACCACTTCCAAATGTTCAGTTTGTTTGATTTTTCTCTTTATAGGTATATTTTTGAGTAAAATGTACTGTAATATATATTACTCAATATCTTCATCATAATCTACAGAAAATATATTGTAGTATATGTATGTACACAGTGACTGCACCAGCAGAATAGTGAGTGCAGCTCTGGGGTATAATACAGGATGTAACTCAAGATCAGTAATGTAATGTATGTACACAGTGACTGCACCAGCAGAATAGTGAGTGCAGCTCTGGAGTATAATACAGGATGTAACTCAGGATCAGTAATGTAATGTATGTACACAGTGACTGCACCAGGAGAATAGTGAGTGCAGCTCTGGAGTATAATACAGGATGTAACTCAGGATCAATAATGTAATGTATGTACACAGTGACTGCACCAGCGGAATAGTGAGTGCAGCTCTGGAGTATAATATAGAATGTATCTCAGGATCAGTAATGTAATGTATGTATCAGACTGGATATAAGACAGCCGACACCCTATCCTGGTGCTGGTGATTCAGTCTGCTTCTCAGGTCTTGGACTTCAGCTCTCTTCCAGTCTTCTCAAGTTAAGTTTGTTTTTTGCTAATGTTCACACTTGCGCTTGTTGGTCAATTCAGTTTCTTGTGTGGTCAGCTTGCCCCTGCTGGGGCTATGCTGAACTTCCACTCCTATTTATATGTATTTGCCAATTTGCCTTTTTGTCCCTTATTAGATTGGCCTCTTTTTGCTCTGTTTCAGAATATTTCAGAGTGCTGATATAGTGGGAGAAGTTTAGTGACTTCAGGGTTAATTTTGCTATCAGACGTGTTGGACAGTATTTTGGTAGGGTTTTTTTGGCAGATTGCAGACAGTGGCTTTCCTTTCCTTTCTAGTCGGGCCCCATCGTTTGCTCAGCCTATTTTCCTGGCTTTGTTTGTGTTTTCATCTTGCTCCACCGTCAATACATGTGGGGGGCTGTCTTTCCTTTGGGGTCTGCTCTGGGGCAGTTAGTTTTCATCTTTTCCTGCTTTAGGCTTATGTAGCTCTCCGGTTGTGACGAGGCATCTAGGACCATCGTAGGAACGCTCCACGACTGCTGCTAGTTGTGTGGTTAAGATCAGGGATCTGCAATCTGCATAGTTACCAACCTCTCTGGTTTTCTGAGACTTAGCTTGTTCTTGCTTTTTTTTTCCTCCACGGTGACTCATTCATAACACTCACCTCTGCAGAATAATACACACATGGGGAAGTGACAAACACCAAAGGGACAAGGTAACAAAAACATCACACTTATTTTATGTACACCGCTGCTAAGCTCCACACCGGAGAAAACAACAGCAACTGGACTCCAAACACCAGATGTGGCTGACACCAGAGAGCTGCACCTGCTAGGCTGGTCTCCAGAAAGGAACTGTATCACCAACAGTCAGCTGATGCATCAGGTGACCTTTTAAAGGATGATGGGAGTGGTCACTACCTACATCAGCTGACCTAGCAGCAATGCAATTACACATTAACCCCTGATGGTCCAAAAGGAAAAAAGTTTTAACTGAGAGGAACCAGAGCTGCCACATATCCAAAAATGGATAGTGACACCAAGGATCTCGTTTTACGGCTAGCTGGACGGCCTCCGGTTGCATCAATTCTTCTGGCATGCCCAGCACCTGTGCCACTTCACTCTTGGGCGAGAGATTAAGATTGTCCTCCCCCAGGTTAACGCATCGCACCACTACATTACCGTCATGGATGACGGCTAAT
The DNA here is from genome assembly GCF_039654945.1 of Dendrobates tinctorius. Taxonomy (NCBI): domain Eukaryota; kingdom Metazoa; phylum Chordata; class Amphibia; order Anura; family Dendrobatidae; genus Dendrobates; species Dendrobates tinctorius. The sequence goes on along the minus strand of NW_027361782.1, from coordinate 22,670,901 downwards.
GTCAGAGCTAATGTCCCAATGGTATTTGATCCATTGAGGTTTGCTCTATCTGGACTTCCACCCCTTTGAGGGGTGTACAAGCTTGTTCGGGCAGCGTGAACACAGCCTGACCAGGTGGCAGAACAAGTTTAGCAGCAGCAGGGACTACCACGTTTCCTAATACCTTTCCCTTCACTCGACGTTTCTCAGGCCTGGGCAACCCATGTCAATTGTTGAAACACCTTCCTCTGGGGGGGTTCGTGGACTCCTTCGGTCCAGAAAAGCATCTTGTGACTCTCTGATCAAGAGAGTCCCGAGTTATTTCAGCAAATTCATTCCCAAAGTCACTGCAGGGCCATTGCCAGGGTCTCCAGCTGTCAATATGACTCCTTTCCGGCCTAGCCGCACACTGTAATTTGCATCCAGACCACCCCAGCGACCATGATGGGCAACTGATTGGCTGTCGTCAGCTTGATTACTGGGCCCCATTTTGGCCGCGTCACCTCAGGAAAATAACGTCTGAAATAAGCTTCCGGCATGGTGGTTACCTGCGATCCGGTATCTAGTAGACAGCGAATGGCTCGTCCATTCATCTCAGACCATACGAGGGGACTCATAGAAATTAAACTTTTCGGGACTGCTTCTCAGGATCCGGGCGGCGTCCCCCGGCCACAGAGCCCACTAGTTTTAATGGCTGTCGAGGTAGGGACCTCCCCCATCTTAAACACCATCAGGCATAGTGTCCGGCATTTCCACACTTGAAACAAGTTGGATCCCATTCTGCACGGGGTTGTCCCATTCCCTGGCGATGTTAAACAGGAAAGCAGTACTCAGAGTCACTCCTGTCTCTGGGTATATTCGATGCTGCAGTGGGCGTTCTTCTGAAGCTGGACCACTCTTCCCACATTTTCCGGATTTCCTTCTGGATTTTTTGGGTACCTCACCCCTCTGGACCATCCCTGCCAAGGCTGCTGTCCCCTGCTTCTGCCCTAATTTCTAAGAAGGTCATTCGCGGTTTTACAAGCAGGCGCTCCGGCATAGCTTGCTTAAGCGACGCGTCCCTGAGGCCAGTCACAAACTGGCCCCTCAATATCATGTCAGGGGACCCCACTCCTATTACCCCCACATCATTCCATCAGGTGATATGCGCGTGCACCTCTTGTAGCGCATTAACGTATTGCGTCACTGACTTCCCCTCCCTTTGGACACGGTTGAACAAATGCTTCCGCAATTCCCCAAGGGGTCTCAATGCAGCTCTTCCAGAATCTGTAACACCTTGGTCAACATGTTTCGTTGATGAGGGGGGGTGAAACATTACAGAAACTCTAGCCTCACTGTCCAGGGCCATCAGAGCAATCTCCGCTTGCATAGCAGGAGCCATAGGATACATCCTCAAAATGCTTTTAACCCACTCAGTCCAGTCCCACAATAGATTATCCCCTGTGAATTTAGGGAGTTTGCTGAACATGGCCCCCAGTGGCAAGCTGGACTGTGGGGTACCCATGACAGATTACTCTGCTGCCTCTGCCTCATAGACTGCATCCTGCCGACTACACCAAATGTAAGCAGGTGCGGGAATGCAGTGACGCAGGGATTGTAGAACAAGGCTGTATAACAAGGTTGTTTAATTGGCTAACAAAGAAAAGTGTGGCAATGGTCTCCTCGCAGGGAGCTAATAACATTAACCAATGGATAGTAACAAGGGGAGTAAACAAAGGGTTAACGCAACAGTCTGATATGTAAATTGCACTTATCGTGGTCTTCTCTGGTCCTCATTCGAACACAGTCTGATGGAAGTTGTATTACTGGCAACGACCGATGTGGTGTCCTTAGGTGCAGGGCTGCCACTAGGAATTTCGGGGCCCCATACTGGCAAAATATTCGAGGCCCCCTTGAGACTCCGACCATTGCTTTGGACAAAAGATTTTTTTAAGCCGCCACCATAACAGGGTAGACACTTTTGGCCGGGCTCTACTCTACTGTAACCTATTAAATATTTGTTAAAATATGCAATACACTTTAGGTATATTTTTATTTATTTTTGAATTTTTAAAATGACCAATAATATCACATACAAGGAACAAATACTGCTACACCATGTCCAGACCACATATTACCACCACATAGTGACCTATAATGCCACATACAAGGAACAAATACTGCCACACCATGACCAGACCACATATTACTACCATAGTGACCGAATAATATCACATACAAGGAACAAATACCACCGTACCATGACCAGACCACATATTACCACCACAAAGTGACCAAATAATACCACATACAAGGGTCAAATATCACCACACCATGACCAGATCACATATTACCACCACAAAGTGACCAAATAATAGCACATACAAGGGACAAATACCACCGCACCATGCCCAGACCACATATTACCACCACATGGTAACTGAATACTACAATACTGATCATTAATAAAAAAACATAATACTATCACCATAAGTGGCATTATACACAGGAGATCTGTATTTAGTATGTAGTGTCTGTGTACAGGTAATATAGTGATCAATGACATTATACACAGGAGCTCTGTATATAATATACAGGTAACACAGTGATCACTGGTGACATTATACACAGGACCTATATATATATTATTCAATGTATAGTGTCAGTGTACAGGTAACACACTAACTCACCAGTGATGTCTCTAGGTGAAGTCCTTCATTCTTGCTTTTCATTCATCCAGCACAGACCACCATCACGTCTTCCAACCAGGGCTCGTCTCTGCAGGAAATAACACAGTTATCTAGAGCTCCGCTTGCAGAACACATTACTTATTTTTTCCCAACTTCTACATTACGCCATATGAAGAAAAAAAGGCGACATAGTGTCGCTCTGCACAGTAACAGGACCGCCCCCCCATTTAAAACAGTATTCTCAAAAAATTAAATACAGTACATCACTGCAGTAATAATATCCTCCATCCTGACCCCCGTGTGTCTCATTCCTGACTTTAGCCATATGTTCTCCCATCCCACCCTCATGAGTATCCATTCTTCCCCATATGATCTCCATCGTATCCATCCTGCCCCATGATCCTATGCGATCTGTCTCCAATCATGCCCCGTATCTCCATTCTGCCCAATGTCTCGCATTCTGCCCCCATGTCCAGCATTCTGCCCCAATCTCCAGCATTCTGCCCCAGTCTCCAGCATTCTGCCCCATGTCCAGCATTCTGCCCCATGTTCAGCATTTTGCCCCAGTCTCCAGCATTCTGCCCCAGTCCAGCATTCTGCCCCATGTCCAGAATTCTGCCCCATGCCCAGAATTCTGCCCCCATGTCCAGCATTCTGCCCCATTCCAGCATTCTGCCCCATGTTCAGCATTCTGCCCCAGTTGCCAGCATTCTGCCCCATGTCCAGCATTCTGCCCCAGTCTCCAGCATTCTGCCCCATGTCCAGCATTCTACCCCATGTCCAGCATTCTGCCCCAGTCCAGCATTCTGCCCCATGTCCAGCATTCTGCCCCAGTCTCCAGCATTCTACCCCATGTCCAGCATTCTGCCCCAGTCTACAGCATTCTGCCCCAGTATACAGCATTCTGCCCCATGTCCAGCATTCACCCCAGTCTACAGCATTCTGCCCCAGTCTACAGCATTCTGCCCCATGTCCAGGATTCTGTCCCAGTCCAGCATTCTGCCCCAGTCTACAGCATTCTGCCCCATGTCCAGGATTCTGCCCCAGTCCAGCATTCTGCCCCAGTCTACAGCACTCTGCCCCATGTTCAGCATTCTGCCCCATGTCCAGAATTCTGCCCCAGTCCAGCATCCTGCCCCAGTCTCCAGCATTCTGCCCCAGTCCAGCATTCTGCCCCCAAGTCCAGCATTCTGCCCAGTCTCCAGCATTCTGCCGCATGTCCAGAATTCTGCGCCATGTCCAGCATTCTGCCCCATGTCCAGCATTCTGCCCCCATGTCCAGCATTCTGCCCCCATGTCCAGCATTCTTCCCCATGTTCAGCATTCTGCCCATCTCCAGCATTCTGCCCCATGTCCAGCATTCTGCCCCAGTCCAGCATTCTGCCCCATGTTCAGTATTCTGCCCCAGTCTCCAGCATTCTGCCCCAATGTCCAGCATTCTGCCCCAGTCCAGCATTCTGCCCCAGTCTCCAGCATTCTGCCCCAGTCTCCAGCATTCTGCCCCATGTCCAGAATTCTGCCCCAGTCCAGCATTCTGCCCCATGTCCAGCATTTTGCCCCGGGCCCCCCGGATTGTCAAAAAAACAAACAAACAAACAAAAAAAACAAGTTCTCCTTACCTGGCCACGCTCCAGCGGCGGGCGAGGCTCCATCCCTCCAAGCTGCTGAAGCGCGCTCTAGCCGGCGACTGACACTGATGTCAGACGCCGGCGAGGTGCCGTCAGCTGCCAGCCACCAATTGGCTGGCGGCTGTTAACTATTGACGTGCGGGCCGACGGGCCTGCATGTCAATATCGTTTAGCTGCCGCCCGCAGTGCCACGCTAAGGGCCTGGTTTACCTGCCAGTAGGGGCCTGGTGAGCAGAGGAGACCGGGCCCAATGTGGGCCCCCTCTGTCCACCGGGCCCCATACACCAGTCAGGGCAGTAACGCCCTGATGGCGGCCCTGCTTAGGTGGATCCAGCGAATCACGGTTCAGCTTCTGGCAGCAGCGGGCGGTCACAGGTTTCACAGGTTTTACCCATTGAGCCCCTAGTTCATATATCTGCGCAACCAAAGTAGGGAGCACTGCAGGATTCTCTGTCCAATACGTGTGCTGCTGCTGCTGTTGCTCATCTATCGGTAAAGAGGGATGCACCTTGGGACCCTGCACCTGCCACACACTCCTCCGCATGAGCACAGCCCTCTGCCTAGCTGGGTGCACAGCGCTGTGCACACTCACTGCTGTCTGGAGCACTCACTTAATCTCTGCTGCAGCTTGTCTCCGCGCTGTCACCCTGAGGAGCGTGCCACACGCCTGCTGCCGGCGGGAAACTAACTACAGCTTTGCGCGCTTTCAGCTCTGTTTCCGGCTTAAACACGCCCCCTCTTCCTGGGTCATGGGACCTGTTCGGTCCCCTATTCCTTCCCCCGAGCAACATGGGACGCAGCCTCGACAGTTCTGGACATGGCTCAATACAGGTACCCGCAGCCCGGTATTCCTCCTTACAACTACCTACACCAACAGATTAGTGAGTGCAGCTCTGGGGTATAATACAGGCTGTAACTCAGAATCAGTACAGGATCAGTAATGTAATGTACTGTATGTACACAGTGACTGCACCAGCAAAATAGTGAGTGCAGCTCTGGAGTATAATACAGGATGTAACTCAGGATCAGTAATGTAATGTATGTACACAGTTACTGCACCAGCAGAATAGTGAGTGTAGCTCTGGAGTATAATACAGGATGTAACTCAGGATCAGTACAGGATCAGTAATGTAATGTATGTACACAGTTTCTGCACCAGCAGAATAGTGAGTGCTGCTCTGGAGTATAATACAGGATGTAGTTCAGGACCAGTAATGAAGCTGATATAAACACTGTGCAGAAAGAAGTTGAGGACAGAGAAGCAGATTGATTCATTTAGGGATAGAAAACTGCTCTAGGTACCAGTGTATGTAATGTGACATCTGCATTATATGCTTGTAATGTATTTTGTGCTCACATCTACCATCGCCTCATATTGTGGCACGTTTATCACCGGTTATTGCTCCACAGACTTGATACAAAGTCACTGAACTTTCAGGATTTGGATTCACAGTAGTTGCTTTCATGTCTGTTTTTCTCTGCACTTTCTCATGGTGATGACTGCCGGTTCCTGACGCTGCACATGGCTGATTTTCTGCGGATTCGGCTTCATCTGACAAGATATTAATCACTTATCGAATTATAAAACAGTAGTTTTGAAGACGATGATGGCGAAGCAACATCTGCACCATCCTGGCTACTGACCCATGTGGACGATTCACAATGTCGCCATGATGCCCCCACTACATATATGCAATGAACACTATAGAAAACTAGTTAGATGAATTATAAACCCCCCAAAACATGAGCCCTGAGAGTGAGCAGCCATCATGCCTCTTGTGTTTTGTATCATCTAGGAGACGCCACTCTCCAGGAATCATTAGTCTCTGTCCAAAAGGATCCCTTCACAGTTTTGTGACCAGTTAATAGTCATAATTACATATTGATTATCTTCTATCAGATTATGGCCCTTGAATGTAGAGTTCTCATTCACTGACAGCAAGCAGAGATATGAAATTGTGGCTTTAATATTGTACAAAATAAAAATCGCATAAACCCAAGGTTTGTGGTTTGAGGATGCACTGTTTGGGGAAGGATGCACTGTTTGGGGAAGGATGCACTGTTTGGGGAAGGATGCAGTGTTTGGGGAAGGATGCACTGTTTGGGGAAGGATGCACTGTTTGGGGAAGGATGCACTGTTTGGGGAAGGATGCAGTGTTTGGGGAAGGATGCACTGTTTGGGGAGGATGAGCTGTTTGGGGAGGATGAGCTGTTTGGGGAGGATGAGCTGTTTGGGGAGGTTGCGCTGTTTGGGGAGGATGCGCTGTTTGGGGAGGATGAGCTGTTTCGGGAGGATGCGCTGTTTCGGGAGGATGCGCTGTTTGGGGGAGGATGCGCTGTTTGGGGAAGGATGAGCTGTTTGGGGAGGATGAGCTGTTTGGGGAGGATGAGCTGTTTGGGGAGGATGAGCTGTTTGGGGAGGATGCGCTGTTTGGGGAGGATGAGCTGTTTGGGGAGGATGCGCTGTTTGGGGAGGATGAGCTGTTTGGGGAGGTTGTGCTGTTTGGGGAGGATGCGCTTTTTGGGGAGATTGCACTGTTTGGGGAGGATGCGCTGTTTGGGGAGGTTGCGCTGTTTGGGGAGGATGCGCTGTTTGGGGAGGTTGCGCTGTTTGGGGAGGATGCGCTGTTTGGGGAGGATGCGCTGTTTGGGGAGATTGCGCTGTTAGGGGAGGATGCGCTGTTTGGGGAGGTTGAGCTGTTTGGGGAGGATGAGCTGTTTGTGGACGATGCGCTGTTTGGGGAAGATGCGCTGTTTGGGGAGGATGCGCTGTTTGGGGAGGTTGCGCTGTTTGGGGAGGATGAGCTGTTTGGGGACGATGCGCTGTTTGGGGACGATGCGCTGTTTGGGGAAGATGCGCTGTTTGGGGAAGATGCGCTGTTTGGGGAGGATGCGCTGTTTGGGGAGGATGCACTGTTTGGGGAAGGATGAGCTGTTTAGGGAGGATGCGCTGTTTGGGGAGGATGCGATGTTTGGGTAGGATGCGCTGTTTGGGGAGGATGAGCTGTTTGGGCAGGATGAGCTGTTTGGGGAGATTGCCCTGTTTGGGCAGGATGAGCTGTTTGGAGAGATTGCCCTGTTTGGGGAGGATGCGCTGTTTGGGGAGGATGCGCTGTTTGGGGAGGATGCGCTGTTTGGGGAGGATGCGCTGTTTGGGGAAGATGCACTGTTTGGGGAAGATGCGCTGTTTGGGGAGGATGCGCTGTTTGGGGAGGATGCACTGTTTGGGGAAGGATGTGCTGTTTGGGGAGGATGCGCTGTTTGGGGAGATTGCGCTGTTTGGGGAGGATGCGCTGTTTGGGGAAGGATGAGCTGTTTGGGGAGGTTGCGCTGTTTGGGGAGGATGCGCTGTTTGGGGAGGATGAGCTGTTTGGGGAGGATGCGCTGTTTGGGGAAGGATGAGCTGTTTAGGGAGGATGCGCTGTTTGGGGAGGATGCGCTGTTTGAGGAGGATGCGCTGTTTGGGGAGGATGAGCTGTTTGGGCAGGATGAGCTGTTTGGGGAGATTGCCCTGTTTGGGCAGGATGAGCTGTTTGGGGAGATTGCCCTGTTTGGGGAGGATGCGCTGTTTGGGGAGGATGCGCTGTTTGGGGAGGATGCGCTGTTTGGGGAGGATGCGCTGTTTGGGGAAGATGCTCTGTTTGGGGAAGATGCACTGTTTGGGGAAGATGCACTGTTTGGAGAGGATGCGCTGTTTGGGGAGGATGCACTGTTTGGGGAGGATGCGCTGTTTAGGGAGGATGCGCTGTTTGGGGAGGATGCGCTGTTTTGGGAGATTGCGCTGTTTGGGGAGGATGCGCTGTTTGGGGAAGGATGAGCTGTTTAGGGAGGATGCGCTGTTTGGGGAGGATGCGCTGTTTGGGGAGGATACGCTGTTTGGGGAGGATGCACTGTTTGGGGAAGGATGAGCTGTTTAGGGAGGATAGCTGTTTGGGGAGGATGCGCTGTTTGGGGAGGATGCGCTGTTTGGGGAGGATGTGCTGTTTGGGGAGGATGTGCTGTTTGGGGATGATGCGCTGTTTGGGGAGGATGCACTGTTTGGGGAAGGATGAGCTATGTAGGGAGGATGCGCTGTTTGGGGAGATTGCGCTGTTTGGTGAGGATGCACTTTTTGGGGAAGGATGAGCTGTGTAGGGATGATGCGCTGTTTGGGGAAGATGAGCTGTTTGGGGAAGATGCGCTGTTTGGGGAGGATGCGCTGTTTAGGGAGGATGCGCTGTTTGGGGAGGATGCGCTGTTTGGGGAGAATGCGCTGATTGGGGAGGATGCACTGTTTGGGGAAGGATGAGCTGTTTAGGGAGGATGCGCTGTTTGGGGAGGATGCGCTGTTTGGGGAGGATGAGCTGTGTGGGCAGGATGAGCTGTTTGGGGAGATTGCCCTGTTTGGGGAGAATGCGCTGTTTGGGGAGGTTGCACTGTTTGGGGAGGATGCGCTGTTTGGGGATGATGAGCTGTTTGGGGAGATTGCACTGTTAGGGGAGGATGCACTGTTTGGGGAGGTTGCGCTGTTTGGGGAGGATGCGCTGTTTGGGGAGGATGCGCTGTTTGGGGAAGATGCGCTGTTTGGGGAAGATGCACTGTTTGGGGAGGATGCGCTGTTTGGGGAGGATGCACTGTTTGGGGAAGGATGAGCTGTTTAGGGAGGATGCGCTGTTTGGGGAGGATGCGCTGTTTGGGGAGATTGCGCTGTTTGGGGAGGATGCACTGTTTGGGGAGGATGAGCTGTTTAGGGAGGATGCGCTGTTTGGGGAGGATGCGCTGTTTGGGGAGAGTGCGCTGTTTGGGGAGGATGCGCTGTTTGGGGAAGGATGAGCTGTTTAGGGAGGATACGCTGTTTGGGGAGGATGCGCTGTTTGGGGAGGATACGCTGTTTGGGGAGGATGCACTGTTTGGGGAAGGATGAGCTGTTTAAGGAGGATGCGCTGTTTGGGGAGGATGCGCTGTTTGGGGAGGATGCGCTGTTTGGGGAGGATGTGCTGTTTGGGGATGATGCGCTGTTTGGGGAGGATGCACTGTTTGGGGAAGGATGAGCTGTGTAGGGAGGATTCGCTGTTTGGGGAGATTGCGCTGTTTGGTGAGGATGCACTTTTTGGGGAAGGATGAGCTGTGTAGGGATGATGAGCTGTTTGGGGAAGATGAGCTGTTTGGGGAAGATGCGCTGTTTGGGGAGGATGCGCTGTTTGGGGAGGATGAGCTGTTTGGGGAGGATGAGCTGTTTGGGGAGGATGCGCTGTTTGGGGAGGATACGCTGTTTGGGGAGGGAGGATGCGCTGTTTGGGGAGATTGCGCTGTTTGGTGAGGATGCACTTTTTGGGGAAGGATGAGCTGTGTAGGGATGATGCGCTGTTTGGGGAAGATGAGCTGTTTGGGGAAGATGCGCTGTTTGGGGAGGATGCGCTGTTTGGGGAGGATGCGCTGTTTGGGGAGGATGCGCTGTTTGGGGAAGATGCTCTGTTTGGGGAAGATGCACTGTTTGGGGAAGATGCACTGTTTGGGGAGGATGCGCTGTTTGGGGAGGATGCACTGTTTGGGGAAGGATGAGCTGTTTAGGGTGGATGCGCTGTTTGGGGAGGATGCGCTGTTTGGGGAGGATGCACTGTTTGGGGAGGATGAGCTGTTTAGGGAGGATGCGCTGTTTGGGGAGGATGCGCTGTTTGGGGAGATTGCGCTGTTTGGGGAGGATGCGCTGTTTGGGGAAGGATGAGCTGTTTAGGGAGGATGCGCTGTTTGGGGAGGATGCGCTGTTTGGGGAGGATATGCTGTTTGGGGAGGATGCACTGTTTGGGGAAGGATGAGCTGTTTAGGGAGGATGCGCTGTTTGGGGAGGATGCGCTGTTTGGGGAGGATGCGCTGTTTGGGGAGAGTGCGCTGTTTGGGGAGGATGCGCTGTTTGGGGAAGGATGAGCTGTTTAGGGAGGATGCGCTGTTTGGGGAGGATGCGCTGTTTGGGGAGGATACGCTGTTTGGGGAGGATGCACTGTTTGGGGAAGGATGAGCTGTTTAGGGAGGATGCGCTGTTTGGGGAGGATGCGCTGTTTGGGGAGGATGCGCTGTTTGGGGAGGATGTGCTGTTTGGGGAGGATGTGCTGTTTGGGGATGATGCGCTGTTTGGGGAGGATGCACTGTTTGGGGAAGGATGAGCTGTGTAGGGAGGATTCGCTGTTTGGGGAGATTGCGCTGTTTGGTGAGGATGCACTTTTTGGGGAAGGATGAGCTGTGTAGGGATGATGAGCTGTTTGGGGAAGATGAGCTGTTTGGGGAAGATGCGCTGTTTGGGGAGGATGAGCTGTTTGGGGAGGATGAGCTGTTTGGGGAGGATGCGCTGTTTGGGGAGGATACGCTGTTTGGGGAGGATGCACTGTTTGGGGAAGGATGAGCTGTTTAGGGAGGATGCGCTGTTTGGGGAGGATGCGCTGTTTGGGAGGATGCGCTGTTTGGGGAGGATGTGCTGTTTGGGGAGGATGTGCTGTTTGGGGATGATGCGCTGTTTGGGGAGGATGCACTGTTTGGGGAAGGATGAGCTGTTTAGGGAGGATGCGCTGTTTGGGGAGATTGCGCTGTTTGGTGAGGATGCACTTTTTGGGGAAGGATGAGCTGTGTAGGGATGATGCGCTGTTTGGGGAAGATGAGCTGTTTGGGGAAGATGCGCTGTTTGGGGAGGATGCGCTGTTTGGGGAGGATGCGCTGTTTGGGGAGGATGCGCTGTTTGGGGAGTATGCGCTGTTTGGGGAAGATGCGCTGTTTGGGGAGGATGCACTGTTTGGGGAGGATGCGCTGTTTGGGGAGGATGTGCTGTTTGGGGAGGATGCGCTGTTTGGGGAAGATGCGTTGTTTGGGGAGGATGCGCTGTTTGGGGAGGATGCACTGTTTGGGGAAGGATGAGCTGTTTCGGGAGGATGCGCTGTTTGGGGAGGTTGCGCTGTTTGGGGAGATTGCGCTGTTTGGTGAGGATGCACTTTTTGGGGAAGGATGAGCTGTGTATGGATGATGCGCTGTTAGGGGAGGATGCGCTGTTTGGGGAGGATGCGCTGTTTGGGGAGGACAGCTCTTTTCTCTAACCTTTGCCACCTGTTACATTTCTTTCTTTAGACCAGTTTATTGTGGTGCCTGCCATTAATAATTCTGGCTCTTTTTAAGCCTCCATTTTTCTTTTTCTCCACACTTTTTACAAGTTTCTAGTTACACATCTCTGCACAACATGATGCCGGTTTTTGGTGTTTTGGGGGCAATTAGCCTCAGAATTTTGGTGCATTTTCTGCAGTAAATAATGAGTCGCTGCCACTGATGCATTACTTTTGCCTTTCTCATATATCAGGAGTTTCGGGATGACGGTTTTTTGGATGAGTTCCCCTCCCCCTCCTCCTGTTATACATATTGGAGCTCCAACATATTCTTTTATATGGAGAATTGCAGCCGATCTATTGGCTGTTGTTAGAAAACTATCACCTCCAATATATAACGTCACACGATGGCGCTGAGCACGTACGCCAAGCTTCCGTTATTTATTTAGTGCATTGGCTGCGCACAAGTCGGATGTAGAACAGAGTGATGGCTGAATCCATCATCCTCCTCCCGGGGCAGTTACATGAACCCGCTCCGATCAACAAGTTGTCTCCATAGAATAACGGAGCTGTCAGCCGCCCTTGACCGGCAGAACCTTCATTTTAATCTCCTGCAGACAAAGCATCAACCACAAAATAAGAGGAATAGAAGCAACGAGAGGATTTTATCTGCGGGACCCGTCCAATAAAACAGTCGGAGACTTTGTGGTTCATCAGATTAGTGAGGCGGATGGCGAAATAAGGTGATAAATGCAATGAAATATGGAGGCGAAGTTTATACCCTAATTGAAAGCTGGCATGGAAAATCTGAGACGCCATCCAATTTAAGGAGAATAATGGCCCCGGGGTAATTACCTGCAGCAGCTTTTATCAGTCACCAGCGCTCATCTAAGTGGCTATTAATGATCAATTACTATTATGGCTGCACCCCACTATTTATAGGGGAGCGCCTGGTAATAGTCACCTGCACCGCTCTGCTTCATGATGGCAGAAATGTGAAGCTTAATAAAATCTAATATAAAGGCATCTAATGATTGTACTACAGGAGCAAATGTAATATTTGTCATCTGCCTGGCCCAAAATCCGCATTCCCTCTCCTGAAATACTCTGTGCTGTTGGTGACCCTGTCACCATCTCACATATCCAGCTCACCCCTCTCCTGAGATACTCTGTGCTGTTGGGGACCCTGTCACCATCTCACATAACCAGCTCACCCCTCTCCTGAAATACTCTGTGCTGCTGGGGACCCTGTCACCATCTCACATATCCAGCTCACCCCTCTCCTGAGATACTCTGTGCTGCTGAGGACCATGTCACCATCTCACATAACCAGCTCACCCCTCTCCTGAGATACTCTGTGCTGCTGAGGACCATGTCACCATCTCACATAACCAGCTCACCCCTCTCCTGAGATACTCTGTGCTGCTGAGGACCCTGTCACCATCTCACATAACCAGCTCACCCCTCTCCTGAGATACTCTGTGCTGCTGAGGACCATGTCACCATCTCACATAACCAGCTCACCCCTCTCCTGAAATACTCTGTGCTGCTGGGGACCCTGTCACCATCTCACATATCCAGCTCACCCCTCTCCTGAGATACTCTGTGCTGCTGAGGACCATGTCACCATCTCACATAACCAGCTCACCCCTCTCCTGAGATACTCTGTGCTGCTGAGGACCATGTCACCATCTCACATAACCAGCTCACCCCTCTCCTGAGATACTCTGTGCTGCTGAGGACCCTGTCACCATCTCACATAACCAGCTCACCCCTCTCCTGAGATACTCTGTGCTGCTGAGGACCATGTCACCATCTCACATAACCAGCTCACCCCTCTCCTGAGATACTCTGTGCTGCTGAGGACCATGTCACCATCTCACATAACCAGCTCACCCCTCTCCTGAGATACTCTGTGCTGCTGAGGACCCTGTCACCATCTCACATAACCAGCTCACCCCTCTCCTGAGATACTCTGTGCTGCTGAGGACCATGTCACCATCTCACATAACCAGCTCACCCCTCTCCTGAGATACTCTGTGCTGCTGAGGACCATGTCACCATCTCACATAACCAGCTCACCCCTCTCCTGAAATACTCGGTACTGCTTTGAATCACACTGAAGACCTGCAGATAAGGACTAATTCACACATCAGTTTTTCTGGTCAGTGTTTCATCAGTTTTTCATCCCAATTTTTGCTTACAAACACTGATGAAAAACTGACCAGAAAAACCCTGATGTGTGAAAGAGGCCTAATTACCATCTTCTCCTCTGCCTGATAATCTGCCTAATAATGGAGGCGTTCAATGTGGATGAGAACAGAAAACACAAGTTTTTACAATTTTGATAACTCTGCCGATTCTTTCTAAATATGAATATTCCTCCATCCATTGTCTGTGGCCGTCACTTTCCATCCATTCCTGCGTCCTCGGAGCCGTCACGGCGCATTAGTCGGCGCTGCCGCTGATATGAGCTGATGTTACGTGTGATACCGCGGCGTCAGCAGAGATGTAACCAGGAGGCGTTCGCTTTCTATATCTCTATCGTCTCTAAATTCATTAGATATGAAATTCAATTTGTTTTGGAAAGTTCCTTTAATCGTTCCTAAGTTTCTGGCCGGGGACGCGAGCGTTTAAGATGCGAGCGCAGGACGCCGGGTCAATCGCCTTTTACTTATTCAAATCTATATTGACTCGGCCTGAGAGGAGAAGTTGACAAAATGATTAATTAATCTGCTGCCATTTGCTTTCTCCTCGGTCTAATAGAATTAGCGGAGCTGAAGTTCAGCTTTAAACACCATTATGATCCTCATATTAAAAGTGTCAAATTAGATTTTTCAATGGCGGCCAAATCTGAGATGACGACTTCAAATTTATGATAAAAGAAAAGTAAAAAAAAAAAAAAAACGGGCCGGACGATTTGGTGAATTATATCAGTGGCGCTTAAAGTGTCTGAGATTAATTAGAAGGGAAAAGAAATATAGGCGGCTAAAGAGTTATAGTAAGTGCAGGTCATTAACGAAAAATTCCAGACAGCATTTAAAGAGCCCCTGACGATGCTGGCGGCAATCGTGTAGGCCAGACTGGGGCGTCAAACAACATTACTTTATCAACATATGCGGTATTTGAGAAAGCCTCTTCCTTAAGGGTAAGTGCACACGTTGCCGATCCATGTGTGGAATTTTCCCCGCAGAATCTGCTATTTTTGGCAGAATCCGTAGGTCAAAATTCGCGCGTTTTTATGTGGATTTCCTGCAGATTTATTGCGAAATTTGTGCGGATTTTGCCTGCATTTTTACACCTGCGGATTCCTTTAATGGAATGGGTGTAAATACGCTGCGGAATCTGCACAAAGAATTGACATGCAGCGGAAAATAAACCGCTGCGTTTCCGCCCGGATTTTTCTGCAGCATGTGCACAGCGGTTTTTTTTCCCCCATTGAATAACATTGTACTGTAAATCACTAGCGGATCTGCAGAGGATCCGCAGCAAATCCTCAATGTGTGCACATACTCTAACGGTGTGTGCACACGCTGCGGATTCTGCTGAGGATCCGCAGCGGATTTGGCCGCTGCGGATACGCATTAGTTTCTGCTGCGGTGTACAGTACCAGTATTCCCTATGGGAAATGGAAACCACTGTGCAGACGCTGCAGAATTTTCCGCACGGATTATCTGCGGTTTCTAAACCGCAGAAAGAATTGACATGTCAATTCTTTCTGCGGATTCCGCAGCAGTTTCTTATCTCCACCATTGTGGAGATGGTGAAACCGCAGGGCCAAACCGCAGGATAATCCGCAGGTCTTTTGACCTGCGAATTTATCTGCAGATTTTGCAAAATCCACGCGGATGAATCCGCAGCAGATTCCACAGCGTGTGCACGTACCCTTAGTCTTCTGCACAGCCGGGGTCAGCACCATTATAGTGGTCTGGTGATCACAGCAGCAT
Organism: Dendrobates tinctorius; assembly: GCF_039654945.1. NCBI lineage: Eukaryota > Metazoa > Chordata > Amphibia > Anura > Dendrobatidae > Dendrobates > Dendrobates tinctorius. Next base: position 22,655,617 of record NW_027361782.1, on the reverse strand, counting down.
GGGCAATCCACTGGAACACGTGTGTTGTGGCTGTCGGACAGTGAGAGACATGCAGTCGCGGGGACTCGAACATATTATTCGTGCATGCCGAAGACACTCGGTTAGCACCCGAGCATGCTGAGTTTTTTAGTTTTCCTCCCCGTAGCTCTACGGAGATGATTTTGTTGCAGAACAAGTTGTAGTTTTGAATGACACCATTCAAGTTACCAAGAAATTTATTAAAAAACAAGTACAAAATTCCAAGTCAGCAGCAACAAAAAAAATGAAAAAAAACAGCAATTCTGTCATTATTTTGGGTTTTATTTTATGATGTTCACTTTATGGTACAATCTATCTGGTGACTTTGTTGTACAGCTCAGTAGAGTTCTAGCGATACATATAGGATTTTTTTCAGGTTTTACAACTTATAAAAATAAAAAGTGGACAAAACTGCTGTCACCAAATTCTTTGTCTCATTTTTTGCTTGGCAGAGTTGTATTACAGATCATTTTTTTGGTAGGAACGGTAGTTTTTCTTCCTATGATTTTCAAATTTGTATGACTTTCTGATTTTTTTTATTGGGGAAGAGTTGAAACAAAATAATAGAGATTCTGCTGCTTTGATTTTTATGTTTTTGTTTTGCTGTTCATTATATGGGATAAATACTATAATTAGTTTGGATAATTACTCATAAGAAAAAACTCGATATTTACATTTTGGGGAAAGGGGGGATTTTAAATTTTTGTTATATATCTATATTTATATATTTAAATTTAATTATTCCTTTCTACAGGACTTGAATCTGCACTCGCATAATCACTTGCACAATGCTGAAGAAATTGGCATGTGAACGCTATGATCACTAGGTGCCAATAGGCCTCGGAAGGGACCCCCTCCAGTTTCCAACCGCTTAAATGTCGCTGTCATAATATACATTGACATCTTATGGGTTAAATTGCTGAGATCAGAACTACAGCCAATCATAGCAGTTACACTTGAGCATGAGAGGTACTGACTCGTGATAAGAGAATATGCTGGGATAAGGCTAGTTTCACACTAGCGTTTATGAGCGCAGCGACGGCCTGCGCACGGCCGCCGCTAAGCCCCACCCCCGGCCGCGCCTCCGCCGGTAGCTCCGCCTACCGGCGCATGACGCTGCATGCGCCCTGCGTCCCCTATCTTTATCACTGGGGGCGCAGGCCGTGCGCAGTATGCATTTGGCGGCGCATGCGCCTTTTTGACGGTGCGCCGACCTGCGCCAAACGCAACTTGCTGCAGTTTGGTTGCGCCGGCGCACCGTCAAAAAGGCGCATGCGCCGCCAAACGCATATTGCGCACGGCCTGCGCCCCCAGTGATAAAGATAGGGGATGCAGGGCACATGCAGCGTCATGCGGCGGTAGGCGGAGCTACCGGCTGAGGCGCGGCGGGGGGCGGGGCTTAGCGGCGGCCGTGCGCAGGCCGTCGCTGCGCTCATAAACGCTAGTGTGAAACTAGCCTAAGGTGTTATCTGAGTATGATCAATCCTAACTATGTTCGAGTACCCGCGGCTGCATGTCTCGTGGCTGTTTGACAGCAGCAACATATGCAGGATTCCCTGTATGTTAGGGGACTCGAACATAGTAATCGAGCATGCTGAAGGCTCTCTGTTAGCACTCGAGCAGGCTCAGATAACACCTTAACCCAGAACGTTTGCTCGTCATCACTAATGGGCACCATTATTTTGTTGAGACGCTAATAGGACAAGTTCATGTAATCGTTTTTTCGGTCTGAGGGCTATCAATGAAAAAAACAGGCAGCACTTGGATGAATGTTATCCAGTTGGGCGGGTCATATGTGCATTGTTTTTTCACAGACCAAATCTGCACGTGGAAGAAATTGCAGCGTGTACTCATTTCTACTACATTGTGGATGAGCCTATTGAGGTCTATGGGTATGCAAAAAATAATCGTACCACATAAGGATCAACCATTTAACATCCGATTTTTATGGAAGAATTGATCATTTTTTACCTTTAGGATATTTAATTAGGTATTGTAAATTGTGATAATTGCTGTTGTATAAAAAATAGACGCCATATGTGTAGGGAAAAAAAACTGCACCAGAAAAAAGTCGGGGCTGGGAGAAATTGTTGCGGTGGTCTGGACTGGATGGAGAAGAGAAGCGTAAACTCCAATCAGAAAAGACATCAGCCGTCAGTTGCTGGATGTCAATGTAATATTCTTTCTTTGATTTGCATCTGATCAGTAGTAATTTATTAATTTGTCTGTGTTGTGGTGACAGTTTTTTATCTCTAAACTTCTCCTCCATCACCACTGACCAATTATCACTATGATCCCTGAGAAACAGCGAATCATGACGGAAATGTTCAAGAAGGCAATGTAAGCTGTAAACCCGGCTCCGGACTCCAGTCCAACAAGTAAACTGTGACATCACAAGAGAAATGGTGATGTCATCAGCTGTACAGGATCAATATACACTATAAAGGGGATTTATTTATGTAAGCTGAGGGGGTTCAATTATGACTTCAGCCTCTACCATCTGCCTCCAGTGCACCCCTGGACTAACGTAACGAAAATGAGAAGATAATCTACCAGCGCTGCGCTCTGTGTCAGCAGATTTCCCCCTTTGTATCAGTTTTTGGCCCTTTGTTTTACAAAGTATTCATTGTTATCAATTTCTCATTAAATTCCATAATTTTATGGCCTTACATCTTAAAAATTCAATCTCCGCTCCCATAAAAGGCAGATAATTTGCGCGCTCTATTACCATCATGTGATGCCAAGTGTCAAAGTTTAAAGACAAAACACTTTTTTGATTTCACGGAAGTGAAGGGTAACTTACGGGTCAGGATCATTGAAGACAATGAGAAATTTAAATTATCCATGATTCCTTGCAGGACACAGATAATTTATCAGCCGTGAGCAGAAAGTACAGTGACATTTACAGCAGAACTTAAATATTTAGCAGCGGGATCTGAATGATGAGCGATCTGCTGCTCGTCCTCGACACGCCGGTAATTGGACAATACACAATGAATTAGAGATTGCAGATATATTGGACATTCATTCAGAATCAGATTATAGATACTTCCCTGAAGTTATGGCAAATGTATTATAAATGTCATTGATATACTGACCCTGAGGATTTGGGCTGTGACAAGTAAAGCCTTCCTCATCAGCTATAGTTTTCTTTGGTGGGTCAAATCTATAGGCCTCGTGGTTAAGGAAATGCACACTTATTAACACAAAACCAATTTTGGCTTGAAAACTTTGTGCTGGATCAATTTCTTATTTTGTCAAATACAGAGTTCTTACAGCCACCACTAGGGGGAGCTCGCTGTATGCAGAAATACATGATAAGATCCTGTCTGCAGCCATCACTAGGGAATGCTCCCTGTATACAGAGATACATGATAAGATCCTGTCTGCAGCCACCACTAGGGAGAGCTCCCTGTATACAGAGATACATGATAAGATCCTGTCTGCAGCCACCACTAGGGGGAGCTCCCTGTTTATAGAGATACATAAGATTCTGTCTGCAGTCACCACAATGGGGAACTCCCTGTATAAAGAAATACATGATAAGATCCTGTCTGCAGCCACCACTAGGGGGAGCACCATGTATACAGAGATACATGATAAGATTCTGTCTGCAGCCACCACTAGGGGGATCTGCCTGTATACAGAGATACATGATAAGATTCTCTCTGCAGTCACCACTAGGGGGAGCTCTCTGTATACAGAAACACATGATAAGATCCTGTCTGCAGCCATCCTGAAGTAACACGCAGCAGTTTTACAAATCATTCAGGAAAATAAAACCAATGTCTGTGCATGAATTTTCTGAAAGCTCTTAGGCTTTGCTGGTACTGTAAAACACAGCTTAAAATTTGCATAAAAAAAGCAGCAAAGAAAAGCTGCAAAAACGCAACATGTGAACATTGCCTAAAATTAACAAGGGGATATTACAGGGCTGTTCCAGGAGCCACTATACTGACAGTAATGCTTCACTAGGGCCATAGCCAACATAGACGATTTCACAAACATCACTAGCCATTGCTTGAAGAGAATATGAGGCTATGTGCACACATTGCGGATTCCGCTGCAGGTTTTTCCGCGCGGAAATGCAGGTAAAACCGCAGGTAAAGTGACCTGCGGTTTTCCTGCAGTTTGGTCTGTGGTTTTGCCCTGCGGTTTCACACCCCTACTATGATAAAGGTGTGAAACCGCTGCGGAAACCACCCAAACAATTGACATGCTGCGGTTTGTAAATCGCAGCAAAACCGCGTGGAAAAAACCGCACCGTGAGCACAGCGTTTTTGAAAACCCATAGGCTTTCATTGTACTGTACCATGTCAGCGGAACTGCTGCGTTTCCGCAGGGCCAAAACTGCCGTGGAAACGCAGCAGAATCCGCAACGTGTGCACATAGCCTGAAACTTCTTGATAAAAGGCAAGTCATGCGCCAATCTTCTTAGACCATATTTACCTGCATCAGGTAGGAATAACCTTATGTGTCTCTCCTACAGCCGGCAGCCTCGAGTCGCTGATGACTAAGGATTACAGAATTACAATGTGTCAGGATACCGGCTGCAGTTACAGTATAAAATATTACAGTTCCATAAAACTCCACCCCCCACCTGCAGATTTTTTTCCTTTAAACATTTTGAGATTTACTCACCTTCCCCTGGTCCATATTAACAGCACTGCAGGCAATCAGTGAGCTCACTAGGCTCTGAGCAGCTTGTGCTGTCAATCTGGGCAGTGTCGCTGAGCTCATTGATTAGCTGCAGCGCTATTGACATGATGTCTGTGCTGCAGACAATGACACCGGTGAAGATTGAGTGCAGGACGCACCCGGAGAGGGGGATGAAAACTCTGATTTTTAAAACCCTTTCTAGGGATCATTTCTTGTCCCTTCCCCTTCACTCTCACATCCGGATGTTACACGCGGTGCAGAGACACAGAATTTAAATATTTTTCCCCGTGCGCAGTTACAGCCGTCACATTGCCGATCTGGTCACAGCGATATTTACAGTCCCGATGACACATTTTAGATTGCGGAGGTCCAACCTTTCCAATCCGTCACTCTTCAGAACCTTTATGTGTCGTCGATATCATCTGGGAAATTTCAATCACGGCGTAGAGCGCGCTTTTGCAAATTATTGATGTATGGAGCACGGCCATAGATCAGGGCGACGGTGACATCTGTGCCTGATTCTCGCCTCGTACGGGTATTAAAGGAAATGAAATGGGAGATAAAACAGACAGTAACACATCGCAAAATAGTCTGCAGACACAAATATCACAGATTTCAGAGGAGGCAAATCCATCCAGAATGGGGAACCTAATGTATCGAGCAAATGAGCAAATGGGAGGAAGGAAACAAATGTGTCAAGTTATTGCTGCAAAAGTGTTTACAATAAACATTGGACACAGAGATTCTACTGGTGAAACTGGTGGAGGGGGTGGAAAACTTAAGCACCTGAGTGGGGTCCGGATAACATGACGCATATTGTGTGCAAATCATAAGTAAGATCTGTAGAATGGCATGAAAACGGAGGACGGGGGAGGGGAGAGTCCGGAGGAAGCAGAGGACTCTTTATTCGGAATTCATTTGTAATAGAATATGGAATGAGTTGTCAGCAAATGTAAAATTTAGGGTGTTATTAATGTGGCGGATGAGCTTTGGGCGCCTTGGCCGGATGAGGTGATGAATTTTGCAATAGCTCGGCTCCATTCTCGTCTTTTATAAAATCAGAAAATTGATCTTGGAGCAGCAAGTCTGAAGGCTCAAAGGCTGCCTCATTACGAGGTGGTCCGAAAAATGGCTGCAACCTCCCTGATGGAAGACCTCCACGCAAGGTGTGGAGAAAACCTACCTATGTAATGAAGTCATCGCATCAAGGCTCTGATCAGACATATGTGAAGATGTTAAAGGGACGGTCAAAACGACTGGAAATAAAAGCTAGGTTGGCGTCACACACAACATATAAAAATACGGACCGTATTACGCATAAATGGTCCCTAAATAGTGATCTGTATGTCATCCGTTGTCAGGGTGTGGCCACGTAGTTTTCCCATGTAAGCATCCGTATGTAATCCGTATGGCATCCGTATGCAGAGAATTTCTCGCAGGCTTGCAAAATGGACATATAATGGAGCCCAATCACGGGTTAAAACACAAATGAAAGAATAGATATAGACACATAGAATACATATATATATATATATACACACGTTAAATAGAGACACATACTGTATATATATATATATATATATATAAATATATATATATATACACATATATATATTTATATTTCACAGAGTTCTTCATAGCAGAATAGCCGCAAAATCAATTGCTGGCTTTTGTAAAATCATTCCTCAACCCGACATGAAATGACACATGGTGTGCATACAATAAACCTTTCATTTCATGTATTTTTTATATGTCTTTCACTAGAAATTAGTTGAGGGTTTATGTGTAAAATTTGGGAGGTGTAGGTGTTAATTTAAGGGGTTATTTCGTTGTCAAAAATTGCGTGGGCTCCCGCGGTAATTTGTCAACCAGAAAGGTAAAGCAGGTGAGTGAGGGCAGATTTAATAGCCATGAGAGGGACCATTGTTTTTGGCCCCCCCGGCTACAAAAATCTGCCCCAGACACCCCAGAAAAGGCGCCTTTTCTGGCACTTATCCTCTCTATTCCCATTGCCTTGTAGTGGTGGCGAATGGGTTAATAACAAAGGGTTAATGTCACCATTCGATTGTAAGGTGACATTAAGTCGAATAATAATGGGGAGGTGTCAATAAGACACCGATCCATTATTAACCCTAGACTATGAAAGGGTTAAAAATCACACAAAGACATTAATTAAAAAGTCTTTTAATGAAATAAAGACACCAAGTTTTTGAAAAAAATTTATTACTCTGCTATTCCAAAATTAAACCATGATCTGCAAAAAAACCCCCATTAAAAATCACCAATATCCTTACCTCTCCGCCAGTCATGTCCCATGCTGTAATCCTTCACAAGGTGTTAAATAGTTTACAATGAGGACCGGCGCTAATGCCACCTGCCCCACTGTAAACTACTTCAGAATGAATTCAGCTCTGCGCAGCCCCCCTGGCTGCCCGGAGATGAACTAATAAGCGTGGGAAAGTTTCTGACATTTTTTTCCCACACTCATCAGTTCACCTCAGGTCAGCCAATGATGTCCCCTGGCTGACCTGAGGTGAACTAATGAGCGTGGGAAATATACGGATGATGGGAGCTACCCCATAGAGAATCAATGGTCCGTGTGCAATGCGTGCTTTTAACGCCTTTCACTCGTCCGTATTTCTCTCTAATGTGACGCCGGCCTTAAAGTGATATTTCTGTCTTTCTAATCATTCATACTGTGACCACAGCAGTCACACACTGATCATACCATATGTACAGATAAGCAGCACAGAGGAGCAGTGGAGGAGTGGTTGATGGGTATGCTCTTTTTATTAATTTTAGAGCAAATTTGAGCTATTCATAAAATAAAAAGAGATGAGAATACCCCTTTAATCATTATAAAATAAATTTCTAATAAACGTTGTGTTTTAATTGAATATTTTTTATTTTACAACTTGTTGACAAGGTAAAATGTATCAGTCTGGAGGCTGCGGAGGACTGATACATTGTAACAAGCTCGGCAGCTGAGAGAATGATCAGGCCAGTAGGTTTTGGAGCCTCCCAATAAGCACAACTAAAGTGTCTATTCAATGATTGCAAACAGAGATCTTGATTATTTCATTGGTTTCTATTGACATATGATAGAAAAAGGTTTCCAATAAACACAAATATGACAGAAACCAGGAGTGAAGCTACAAAACATCAGGAGACACAGTAAGAAGGGGGCACAGACTGAGTCTGGAGAATGGGGGTTCTGTCCGCAGCTTTCCCCAGTTTTCACAGCTGAGGCTCCATCCAGCTCTGAACTAAAGGAGTAGAGAAAGAAATTATCCATCGTAGCATTAATAATTCACGTTTGATACTTTTAGCTGCCAATATCTGACCAACAGAAACAGACGGGAAGCTCAGCATATCAGTGGGTGGGCAGCGTTCTCTAAAAACGCCTGTTTTTTTTAAATGTATTATAAGGCTATGTTCACATGACATCTTTTAGAATACCTACTAAGTTTTTTCTGCAAAACACAGCGGCGGTGTCCTTCCTGAAGCATCTTTTACAATGTCTTTTCCCCTTTCATTCTTATTTCAATAATGCATGGTAAAGGGAATTGTACCAGGTTTTTGCCACTGATTCTGAGATCAGCATAAAGTAGCATCAGAGACCCTGATTCCAGTGATATGTCACTTACTGGGCTGCTAGTTGCTGTTTTGAAACAAACACAGTTTTATCAGGAGATTATCACTAGAGGACAGGTAAATTTGCTGCCATGTAGTCCTCTATATTAATGACCTCTGCCTAACCCCACCCTCACCACTGATTGGCAGGTTTCTGCCTATGCACAGTGTACACAAAGCTGTGGTGAGTACAGAGTTAGGCTGGGGTCACACTTGCGAGAAACTCGGACAAGTCTTGCATCTTAATACCCAGGACTGCCGCTGACACTCTGGAGCGGAGCGAGTGGCTGCATGTATTTCTATACAACCACACGCTCCGCTCCCAAGTCCGAGTTTCTCGCATGTGTGATCCCGGCCTTACACAGAGCTCAGCATTCAGAGAACTGGTAGTTCTGTAGCAGAGAATACAGGGATTTTGTAAGACACAGCAAGCAGCCCAATAAGTGACACATTGATGGAATCAGGGTCTCTGTCCCTACATTATGCAACTCTCAGATTACACAGCAAACACCTGCTGACAGATTCCCTTTAACAGCAAGCAGTCAGTTCCTTTAACCACTTTGTGGCTGTGGAAAACTGAAGTGATTAAAAGAAGTTCAAAATAACTGAACAATTTCTATACATATGTTGATTCTTTTTGCCATTTTTAGAGATTTTTCAGGCAGGCTGTGACTATATAGGCAAAACTGTTCTATATAATAATAGGATTCATAAAAAATACTGTACAGAAGAGACTGCAATATTATTACATGAGCAAGAGTGCAGTGATAAACATAACACGAAGTGTAAACATTTCATTAGCAACTTTATATATACATTAGAACCTCAATATCCAGAAGCAAAGAAATAACCTCCTTAATCCGCAGAGTCACTCTTTCTATATATTACGATACTGAACCTGCACTGATCTTGAGTTACATCCTGTATTATACTTCAGAGCTGCATTCACTATTCTGCTAGTGGAGTGACTGTGTACATACATTACATTACTGATCCTGTGCTGATCCTGAGTTACATCCTGTATTATACCCCAGAGCTGCACTCACTATTCTGCTGGTGCAGTCACTGTGTACATACATTACATTACTGATCCTGAGTTACATCCTGTATTATACCCCAGAGCTGCACTCACTATTCTGATGGTGCAGTCACTGTGTACATACATTACATTACTGATCTTGAGTTACATCCTGTATTATACTCCAGGGCAGCACTCACTATTCTGCTGGTGCAGTCACTGTGTATATACATTATATTACTGATCCCGTACTGATCCTGAGTTACATCCGGTATTATACACCAGAGCTGCACTCACTATTCTGCTGGTGGAGTCACTGTGTACATACATTACTGATCCTGATTTATATCCTGCATTATACTCCAGAGCTGCACTCACTATTCTGCTAATGCTGTCACTCTGTACATACATTACATTACTGATCCTGAGTTACATCCTGTTTATACTCCAGAGCTGCACTCACTATTATGCTGGTGCAGTCACGGTGTACATACGTTATATTACTGATCCTGCACTGATCCTGAGTTACATCCTGTATTATACCCCAGAGCTGCACTCACTATTCTGCTGGTGCAGTCACTGCGTACATACATTACATTACTGATCCTGCACTGATCCTGAGTTACATCCTGTATTATACTCCAGAGCTGCACTCACTATTATGCTGGTGCAGTCACTGTGTACGTACATTACAATACTGATCCTGAGTTACATCCTGTATTATACTCCAGAGCTGCACTTACTATTATGCTGGTGCAGTCACGGTGTACATACACTACATTACTGACCCTGTACTGATCCTGAGTTACATCCTGTATTATACTCCAGAGCTGCACTCACTATTCTGCTGGTACAGTCACTATGTACATACATTACTGATCCTGAGTTACATCCTGTATTATACCCCAGAGCTGCACTCCCTATTCTGCTGGTGCAGTCACTGTGTATATACATTACTGATCCTGAGTTACATCCTGTATTATACTCCAGAGCTGCACTCACTATTCTGCTAATGCAGTCACTGTGTACATACATTACATATCCTGTACTGATCCTGAGTTACATCCTGTATTATACTCCAGAGCTGCACTCACTATTATGCTGGTGCAGTCACTGTATACATACATTACATGGCTGTGTTCACACTTGCTTTCTGTTTGTCTTCTCTGTTTTCAGGAACAGACAGACAGACGTAATTATTATCCAAAATAAATTGATCACATTCAGAAGTGGGTCCAGTTTTTAGTTTTGAAAGAAAGATTTCTACACTATAATTTTTTTCTTCCATTTCAAATTGAACACATAAAGGAATTTTGGTGGTTGTGTTTCTGATGATTTTTTTCTAATATTATGAACAGTAGTTGCAAAAAAAAAAAACTTTATGAAAACGTCTGTAAAACTTTTTTCCCCAAATGCTCTGCTGCCATCTAGTGTAATTTCTGAGAAGTGGAAACATACAATATACTGATGATAGGAAAATTCAGACTGAAAAATCTTGTGATGCTAATCATCCACGTCACTGTCCATATCACAAATGGTAAATATACGGAAGATTAAAAATCAAGAAAAACATCCAAGCTCATCTACGTTTAATTAAAACTCACAGCATGTCTACCAAAAGCAAGTGGGGAAGTATTTTATGTTTGATGAGACCAAGGTGGAACTTTTTGACCACAATTCCAAAATTTATGTTTGGCGCAAACCTGACACGGCACATCACGAGAAGATCCCCATCCCTATAGTGAGGCATGGTGGGGGCAGCATTGTAGTTTGGGGCTGTTTTGCGGCAGTTGAAACTGGGGCTTTGGTCAAAAAGGAGAAACTGCTGAACAGCCACAAGTATCAATTTTGCATTGAAACCTTCAGACTTCTGCTTAAAGCTGAAGATGAGGAGGAATTTCACCTTACAGAACAACAATGCCCTTTGGCGACCTCCAAATCAGCAAAGGAACGGCTGTACATGAAGGAGATGGAGTTTCTGGAATGGTCCAGCCCAGATCAGAACCCAAGTGACAATCTGTGGTGACCTGAAGATGGCGCTATACACAAGTGATGCCCTGGCAATCTAACACAGGGTTCCCCAACTCCAGTCCTCAAGGCCCACCAACAGGTCATGTTTTCAGGATTTCCTTTGTATTGCACAGGTAATGCAATTATCACCTGAGCAATACTAAGGAAATCCTGAAAACATCACCTGTTGATGGGCCTTGAGGACTGGAGTTGGGGAACCCTGATCTAACCGATGTGGCTCTGCTGCAAAGAGGAGCAGGCAAGAGTCTTCAATTTTAGATGTGCCGCTCTGATAGACCCCGACCTAAAGAAGACAGAATGTGGCCAGAAATTCACGGACGACTAAAATAAAGTGTTAGCGATTGTTTAGTAAATTTTTTATGTTGCAGATTTTCTAAAAAATTTAAATAACACACTTTACTTAATGGGTACAATAATGCTGCAACATCAACAACTCACCTAAAGATCATTGTAGGAAGGGTGTGAAGATTTATGCAACCACAAAATTTTACTTCTTGTTTTCTCTTTCACCCAAAAAGATTTCAGTTTGTTTCTCAAAGGAATTGTACAGGTTCTGGGAGACATTAAAGGTGGGAAAAGTTCTGAAATTATTCTCCTTGGTAGGATTTATTTACATGACAAAAATCTGGGATTTTACCAGGGGTGTGTAGACTTTTTATATCCACTGTGGTCTATGAGTCATCATATATTTTATACTCAGGATGTCAAAGGTATTTCTGTCAACTTTAGCAATCACGGAATGTCAAAATCTCTGCTTGCTGTCAGTTAAAAATATACATGTTATATACATGTGGAAGCTGAAAACTTAAAAATACCCAATACTTGTCACAGCTGAGGGTTTGCTGCAATCATATATAGTCCAGACAATCCTCTGTGATGTAATCATTCAGCGGAACTTCTGATACTTTGTCACAGTGTTTGAGGGAAGGTGAAATCTATCAGTCTGCAGGGCACAGGACAGAACTAAAGATGCAAATATTCCAGCTCACAGCAAGCAGAGATCTTGACCAGTTCTGATTCTTTGCTCATTATGGTTCATGCTTTATACAGCGAGTATAAGGATCAGGATCAAGGCTTTATGCAATAAGCGTTGCATGAATGGGATCCATATATTTGTGACGCAGATAACGATTTCTTCCATTTAGCCCTTGCTAATTAGGACGACTAATTAGCCGCTCTGGTAACGAGTGAAGTCTATTAATAATCTGACGCATTTTGTACATTGTGAATCTATAATATCAGAAAAATAACAAATCTCATTAAAATGATCAATTTGTCCGGTGATAATTGACTATTCCTTAATTATGATGCCAGATATAACGTACGAGGACCGGGAGCGATCGATTGTGCAAGTCGTCTGATCCATTACAGACGTGTTTGTATTGATGTTAATAATGGGGCGCCCTGTGATCAGGACGCATAAAGCTCTGTTGTGACTGTGTGAGTAGCATGCAGTCCTATGTAATGACTGTATGTCGCCCAGTACAGGGGCAGCCGGACTTTCACACAGTAGTATTTTCTCTGTGGTAGCATTTACATTCTAATTTAACAGAGCCCCTATAATAATCCAGCGGTGTAGTGTACTTTGCCAGCAAGACAAATAGTTTAGGCCCCCTAACCTGTGGACTGTTAGCAACATTTTTTATCCCTGGCCCTATTCTCTGTGTTTACTGCACAGGAATCTTTCCGGTCTTCATTCATTAGCTGATTCCAATGTCTTGATTACTGCCTATGTAGAGTGCAGCAGTAGAGATGAGTTTGTCTTTGATTGCTGTGCTCAGCATAGGCAACACCTGAGAAGCAAGGCTCATTTTATAATACCGAGCAGTTACACACGTGGTCAAAATTGTTGGTACTCCTCGTTTAATGACACAAAACCCACAATGGTCACAGAAATAACTTGAATCTGACAAAAGTAATAATAAAAAATCTATGAAGATGAACAAATGACAGTCAGACATTGCTTTTCACCATGCTTCCACAGAATCTTTTTAAAAATAAAACTCATGAAATAGACCTGGGCAGAAATGATGGTACCCCTGAAAATAATGTGACAAAAGGGACATGTTACATCAAGGTGTGTCCACTCATTAGCATCACAGGTGTCTACAATCTTGGAATCAGTGAGTGGGCCTGTATAGAGGGCTACAGATACTCACTGTGCTGTTTGGTGACATGGTGTGTATCACACTCAACATGGACCAGAGGAAGCGAAAGAAAGAGTTGTCTCAGGAGATTAGAAAGAAAATTAAAGACAATCATGTTAAAGGTAAAAGTTATAAGACCATCTCCAAGCAGCTTGATGTTCTTGTGTCTACAGTTGCACATATTATTCAGAAATTTAAGCTCCATGAGACTGTAGCCAAACTCCCTTTGTAGTGGCTGCAAGAGGAAAATTGATGACAAATCAAAGAGATGAATAATACGAATGGTAACAAAAGATCCCAGAAAACTTCTAAACAGATTAAAGGTGAACTTCATGCTCAAGGAACATTAGTGTCAGATCGCACCATCCGTCGTTGTATGAGCCAAAGTGGACATCATGGGAGATGACCAAGGAGGACACCATTGTTGAAAAAAATCAGAAAAAAGCCAGACTGGAATTTGCCAAACTACATGTTGACAAACTACAAAGCTTCTGGGAGAATGTCCTATGGACAGAAGAGACAAAAGTGGAACCTTTTGGCAAGGCACATCAGGTCTATGTTCACAGACGGAAAAATGATGCATATCAAGAAAAGAAAACTGTGCCTACCGTGAAACATGAAGGAGGCTCTGTTATGTTCTGGGGCTGCTTTGCTGCATCTGGCACAGGGTGTCTAGAATCTGTGCAGGGTACAATGAAATCTCAAGACTAGACACATCTCCAAGAAAAAGCTACAGTTGCTTGTGTCAAACATTTAAGACTTTGGACATTGTGGAAGTGTGGGAGAGGTGGCCCTTGTGGTCCTACGACACTATGCAACTTAGTAGGTGCATGTTACTGCACATTGACAAACATAATTCACCACTTATTGTGGTAGGTTTTGGTTTTCATGAACAGCTGCAGTCAGGGCTGCCACTAGGAATGTTGGGGCCCCATACTGGCAAAATTTTCAGGGCCCCCATGAGACTCCACCCAGGCTCCACCCCTCAAACAGTCCACAGCCCCATCTCTCTCTTGGAAAAACTCCACTTCTCACCACACATTAACAGTTCCCATCACCCAATCACACATATAGCCAGCAGCTTTTGTTTTGGCCAAAAGATTTTTTAAGCCGACAAGGTAGACTCTTATGGCCAAGCTCTATTCTACTCTATCCTATTAATCATTTGTTAAAATATCCAATACAATTTAGGTATATTTTTTATTTATTTTTCAATACTTAAAATGACCAATAATATCACATTGTCATGGTTTGATCAGGGTTCTTGCCCTGCACTCACAGGGTTAAGTGTACGTGGCCTCTTTCTGGATCTGGGAGGGGTATTTATACTCACTCTTTACCTGGGTTCTCTGTCAGCTATACTGTTATTCTGGCTGTGTGTCTGACGCCCCTGGTGTGCTTGTATATTGCATTGCTTGTTTGCTTCCCGTGTATGACCCGGTCTGTCCTCTCACTCTGTACTCTGTCTCTCATTTTGGTACTATTGTCTTCTCCGGTTCTGACCTCCTGGCTTGGCTATCGTTACTCCGTTACAGTTTGTCCCTATTGTACCGTCTATTGCCTGTTCTGGTTTTCTGATCTATTGCTACGTCCCGACTATTCATTCTGTCTAACCCTTTGGTACTGTCATGCGATCTCGTGCTGTGACCTCGGCTTGATCTGGTTTCTGCCTCTGTCTATGCCCCTTGGTAACATTGTCCAGTAGTTACCTTTCTAGGAGTTTCCCTGCAGCTCCTAGCTCTGTGGAGCTTAGGCCACGCCCCCAGAAGTCACATGCTTCAGGTCCTGTGGGCCTGGAGCATGCATCGTCACCACTGCTGTCCCACTCCGCAGGTATCTTTGTGCACAGTTTTTGTACTCAGGACACGCGCACTGGCTCAGTGAGCAAGTACAGTGCAGTGTTTCTGACACACATACAAGGAACAAATACCACCGCACCATGTCCAGACCACATATTACCACCACATGGTAACCAATAATACCACATACAAGGAACAAATCCTCCCACACCATGTCCAGATCACATATTACTACCACATAGTGACCAAATAATAGCACATACAAGGAACAAATACTGCCACACCATGGCCGGACAACATATTACCACCACATAGTGACTGAATATTACAATACTGATCTTTAATAAAAAAACCCTCAATACTAATATCATCATAAGTGCCATTATACACAGGAGATCTGTACTTAGTATGCAGTGTCTGAGTACAGATAATACAGTGATCACCGGTGACATTATACACAGGAGATCTGTATATAGTGTCAGTGTACAGGTAATGCTGTGATCAACAGTGACATTATACACACGAGCGCTGTATATAGAGTCAGTGTAAAGGTAATACAGTGATCACTAGTGACATTATACACAGGAGCTCTGTACTTAGTATGCAGTGTCTGTGTACAGATAATACAGCGATCACCTGTGACATTATACACAGGAGATCTGTATATAGTGTATGACATTGTACACAGGACCGCTGTATATAGCATGTAGTGTATAGCATCAGTGTGCAGGTAACACACTGACTAACCAGTGATGTCTCTAGGTGAAGTCCTTCATCTTTGCTTTTCATCTTCATCCAGCACAGATCACCTTCATTTCTTCCAGCCAGGGCTCATCTCTGCAGAAAATAACACAGTTATCTAGAGCACTGCTTGCAGAACACATTACTTAATTTTTCCCAACTTCTAAACTACACCACATGAAGAAAAAAGGGTGACATAGTGTTGCTCTGCACAGTAACAGGACCGCCTCCCCTATTTAAAACAGTATCCTCAAAAAATAAAATAAATACATCACTGCAGTAATAATATCCCTTAATTAGCCCTTATGGTAATAATATCCCCCATCCTGGCCCCCGTGTGTCTCAGTCCTGACTCCAGCCATATGTTCTCCCATTGGGACACCCTCACACCCAGGGCTGCGGGGTACTCGGTACCGGGCCCGATGAGCTTTAATGGGAGATGTCATGGCAGCTGGGACCCGGCCCGTGGCCCTGGGCGCCCATTGTAAAAGGAGGATGTTCAGTGTGCTTATGATGAGTGATTCGTGACACCACCTGTGGTGTTCGGCAATAGAGATGTAAGCCGATCCTGCAGACATCCTCTGGGACAGATGGTGTGGTGCAGCAGTGATGTTATAGCCCTCCACAAGCAAGGCTGTAGTCCCAGGGCAGTGTAGGTGAGGTGACACTTAGATGGTGTAGTGTCAGGCACGAGGGATGTAGCCGTGCTGGGCAGGTTTGTGGTGCAGGAATGAGTGGAGGACACCAGGGCATGTAGTTCCTAAGTTTTACTCACAGTCTGTTGTACAAACAGGTGCCTGCCTCCGTGCCATGTCCTCTGGGTTAGGGACTCAGTCAACCTCCAGGCCAGATGGAATACTCCTCTCCAACACTCCGCCAACATGTGCCTTTCTGAACGTCTCCTCTTATAGCGCCTTTAAATGAAGTACTCCTAGTACTGAGTTACACTGGAGTTCCTCCTGTCCGATGTTCTTATGAACTCTACTTGTACGGCAGACAGCTGTAGCCTGCTTCGGGGACTCCTTGCTACTATGTCCCGGCTCACTATCCAGTTGCTGTTGTGCCCCCAAGTCTTGTGTGAGAATAAAGTGGTCACTACTTCTATCCCTCCGGTGTCTGCTGCAGGACCATTAGTATCCACACAACCTCGGGGACCGGGCCCCGGCCTTGCGCTTAGAACTTCTAGGAAGGGTTCTCTTCTAACCCAAGTCCTCTGTTCTCTTTTACTCCTCATGTTCCGTACTAATCTTTCTTTCTATGGAAAATCAGGCTTTCAGTCTATGTCGCTCTCTCTCTTCCTTTCCTGTGCCAGCAGACCCAGGTCACTGGTATCTGCTGCAGCACTTCCATCCATCTATCCCTATCTCTGGGGATCTTCTTCTCTCTCCAACTCCACAACAACTCTGACCCCGTCAGACTGACTAAATCCTTAACTCTTCCCGCTCTCTTTAATGTAACTAAGCTCCACCCACCACCCAGCATGTTTCGTGTTCCAAGCAGGGAGCCACCATTGGGTGCTTTGGTACACTCCAAGCAGGGAGCCGCCAAAGGTGCTTTGCTATACTACTTTGTGGTGTGGGGTGCAGGTGTTGGAGGGTGGTCAGGAGCCTCCACCTTACCTGGATGGTGGGGCACCACACCTCAGGAGGAGGTGCAGCACCTCTGTGGCGACTGAGCCTCAGGGGCGCCACACCATCCTGGTCCCATATGTTCTCCCATCCTGCCCTCATGAGTATCCATTCTGCCCCATGTGATGTCCCATCCTGCCCTATCTGTCCTGTGATCCTGCCCCATCTGTCTCCATTCTGCCCCATGATCTTGCCCCATCTGTCTCGATACTGCCCCATGATCCTGCCCCATCTGTCTCCATCCTGCCCCATGATCTTGCCCCACCTGTCTCCATCCTGCCCCATGATCCTGCCCCATCTGTCTCCATCCTGCCCCATGATCCGGCCCCATCTGTCTCCATCTTGTCCTACGATCCTGCCTCCATCCTTCCCCATGATCCTGCCCCATCTGTCTCCATCCTGCCCCATGATCTTGCCCAATCTGTCTCCATCCTGCCCCATGATCCTACCACATCTGTCTCCATGCTGCCCCATGATCATGCCCCATCTGTCTCCATTCTGTCCCATGATCCTGCCCCATTTATCTCCATCCTCCCCCATGATCCTGCCCCATTTGTCTCCATCCATTCTCTTCTGTCTCCATCCTGCCCCATGATCCTGCCCTATCTGTCTCTATCCTGCCCCATGAACCTGCCCCCGTGTTCCCATCCTGCCCCCTGTGTCTCCATCCTGCCCCCTGTGTCTCCATCCTGCCCCCTGTGTCTTCATTCTTGCCCCCTGTGTCTCCCATCCTGCCCCTGTGCCACTTTCAATAAAAGTGAAAAAAACCCTTTTTCCTTACCTGGCTGCGCTGCGACGGAGATGCTCCCTCCATGCAATTCAAGCTTGCACTTGCTGGCGAACGACAATGACGTCATATGCTGGCAACATGCGCACTGACGACAGCTGCCAGCCTCCGATTGGCTGGCGGCTTTTAACAATTGCAGAGCGGGCCTGTCACGGCAGAAGAGTTTAACTGAACCTGGGTCTCGGACACAGGTTCAGTTACTGCGTCCCGATGTGGGCCCCCTCTGCCCCTCCTGATGGCAGTCCTGGCTGCAGTTAAAAGGAGGATCACAATCTGCAGGATATAAAATGGAGAGTCCAGTAGGGGAGCACAAAAATCAGAACATCCCATACTTGAATACATATAGTAAAACTGGGTGCACATCTAGAGTTGGGGACAAACGTTTTGAGGAAGACACAAGATCTGGTTTTCAAATTTTGCCTCTTCAGTGTTTTCACTCTTTTAATCTCTGTTTCTATGGCTAGTGACCAATAATTATAAACATTCCATAAGTTGTTACATTTATTGACAAATACATGAAGTTTTTGTAAAGCCTCAATATTCCCAGCGCTACCCCTTATTCTCCAGACTCCTGTCCCTTATTCTCCAGACTCCTGTCCCTTATTCTCCAGACTCCTGTCCCTTATTCTCCAGACTCCTGCCCCTGTCCCTTATTCTCCAGACTCCTTCCCCTGTCCCTTATTCTCCAGACTCCTTCCCCTTATTCTCAGACTCCTGCCCCATATTCTCCAGACTTCTGCCCCTTATTCTCCACATTCTTACCCCTTATTCTCCACACTCCTTCCCCTTATTCTCCAGACTCCTGCCCCTTATTCTCCAGACTTCTGCCTCTTATTCTCCAGACTCCTGCACCTTATTCTCCAGACTCCTGTCCCTTATTCTCCAGACTCCTGCCCCTTATTCTCCAGACTCCTATAGCTTATTCTCCAGACTCCTGTCCCTTATTCTCCAGACTCCTGCCTCTTATACTCCAGACTCCTGTCCCTTATTCTCCAGACTCCTGCCCCTTATTCTCCAGACTCCTGCCCCTGTCCCTTATTCTCCAGACTCCTTCCCCTTATTCTCCAGATGTCTGCCCCTTATTCTCCAGACTTCTGCCTCTTATTCTCCAGACTCCTGCCCCTTATACTCCAGACTCCTGCCCCTTATTCTCCAGACTCCTGCTCCTTATTCTCCAGACTCCTTCCCCTTATTCTCCAGACGTCTGCCCCTTATTCTTCAGACTTCTGCCTCTTATTCTCCAGACTCCTGCCTCTTATTCTCCAGACTCCTGCCCCTTATTCTCCAGACTCCTGTCCCTTATTCTCCAGACTCCTTCCCCTTATTCTCCAGACGTCTGCCCCTTATTCTCCAGACTTCTGCCTCTTATTCTCCAGACTCCTGCCCCTTATTCTCCAGATTCCTGCCCCTTATTCTCCAGAATCCTGCCCCTCATTCTCCAGACGTCTGCCCCTTATTCTTCAGACTTCTGCCTCTTATTCACCACACTCCTTCCCCTTATTCTCCAGACTCCTGCCCCTGTCCCTTATTCTCCAGACTCCTTCCTCTTATTCTCCAGACTCCTGCCCCTTATTCTCCAGACTTCTGCCCCTAATTCTCCACATTCCTGGCTCTTATTCTCCACACTCCTGCCCCTTATTCTCCAGACTCCTGCCCCTTATTCTCCAGACTTCTGCCTCTTATTCTCCAGACTCCTGCCCCTTATTCTCCAGACTCCTATACCTTATTCTCCAGACTCCTGCCCCATATTCTCCAGACTCCTGCCCCTGTCCCTTATTCTCCAGACTCCTTCCCCTTATTCTCCAGACTCCTGCCCCATATTCTCCAGACTTCTGCCCCTTATTCTCCAGACTCCTTCCCCTTATTCTCCAGACTCCTGCCCCTTATTCTTCAGACTTCTGCCTCTTATTCTCCAGACTCCTGCCCCTTATTCTCCAGACTCCTGTCCCTTATTCTCCAGACTCCTGCCCCTTATTCTCCAGACTCCTGCCCCTTATTCTCCAGACTCCTGCCCCTGTCCCTTATTCTCCAGACTCCTGCCCCATATTCTCCAGACTTCTGCCCCTTATTCTCCACACTCCTTCCCCTTATTCTCCAGACTCCTGCCCCTTATTCTCCAGACTCCTGTCCCTTATTCTCCAGACTCCTGCCCCTGTCCCTTATTCTCCAGACTCCTTCCCCTTATTCTCCAGACATCTGCCCCTTATTCTCCAGACTTCTGCCTCTTATTCTCCAGACTCCTGCCCCTTAACTCCTGCCCCTTATTCTCCAGACTCCTGCCCCTTATTCTCCAGACTCCTGTCCCTTATTCTCAAGACTCCTGCCGCTGTTCCTTATTCTCCAGACTCCTTCCTCTTATTCTCCAGACTCCTGCCCCTTATTCTCCAGACTTCTGCCCCTAATTCTCCACATTCTTACCCCTGGTTCTCCACACTCCTTCCCCTTATTCTCCAGACTCCTGCCCCTTATTCTCCAGACTTCTGCCTCTTATTCTCCAGACTCCTGCCCCTTATTCTCCAGACTCCTATACCTTATTCTCCAGACTCCTGCCCCTTATTCTCCAGACTCCTGCCCCTGTCCCTTATTCTCCAGACTCCTTCCCCTTATTCTCCAGACTCCTGCCCCATATTCTCCAGACTTCTGCCCCTTATTCTCCACACTCCTTCCCCTTACTCTCCAGACTCCTGTCCCATATTCTTCAGACTCCTGTCCCTTATTCTCCAGACTCCGGCCCCTTATTCTCCAGACTCCTGCCCCTGTCCCTTATTCTCCAGACTCCTGCCCCATATTCTCCAGACTTCTGCCCCTTATTCTCCACACTCCTTCCCCTTATTCTCCTGACTCCTGCCCCTTATTCTTCAGACTCCTGTCCCTTATTCTCCAGACTCCGGCCCCTTATTCTCCAGACTCCTGCCCCTGTCCCTTATTCTCCAGACTCCTTCCCCTTATTCTCCAGACGTCTGCCCCTTATTCTCCAGACTTCTGCCTCTTATTCTCCAGACTCCTGCCCCTTATTCTCCAGACTCCTGCCCCTTATTCTCCAGACATCTGCCCCTTATTCTTCAGACTTCTGCCTCTTATTCTCCAGACTCCTGCCCCTTATTCTCCAGACTCCTGTCCCTTATTCTCAAGACTCCTGCCCCTGTCCCTTATTCTCCAGACTCCTTCCTCTTATTCTCCAGACTCCTGACCCTTATTCTCCAGACTTCTGCCCCTAATTCTCCACATTCTTACCCCTTATTCTCCACACTCCTTCCCCTTATTCTCCAGACTCCTGTCCCTTATTCTCCAGACTCCTGTCCCTTATTCTCCAGACTCCTGTCCCTTATTCTCCAGACTCCTGCCCCTGTCCCTTATTCTCCAGACCCCTTCCCCTTATTCTCCAGACATCTGCCCCTTATTCTCCAGACTTCTGCCTCTTATTCTCCAGACTCCTGCCCCTTACTCTCCAAACTCCTGCCCCTTATTCTCCAGACTCGTGCCCCTTATTCTCCAGACTCCTGTCCCTTATTCTCAAGACTCCTGCCCCTGTTCCTTATTCTCCAGACTCCTTCCTCTTATTCTCCAGACTCCTGCCCCTTATTCTCCAGACTTCTGCCCCTAATTCTCCACAGTCTTACCCCTTGTTCTCCACACTCCTTCCCCTTATTCTCCAGACTCCTGCCCCTTATTCTCCAGACTTCTGCCTCTTATTCTCCAGATTCCTGCCCCTTATTCTCCAGACTCCTGCCCCTTATTCTCCAGACTCCTATACCTTATTCTCCAGACTCCTGCCCCTTATTCTCCAGACTCCTGCCCCTGTTCCTTATTCTCCAGACTCCTTCCCCTTATTCTCCAGACTCCTGCCCCATATTCTCCAGACTTCTGCCCCTTATTCTCCAGACTCCTTCCCCTTATTCTCCAGACTCCTGCCCCTTATTCTTCAGACTTCTGCCTCTTATTCTCCAGACTCCTGCCCCTTATTCTCCAGACTCCTGTCCCTCATTCTCCAGACTCCTGCCCCTTATTCTCCAGACTCCTGTCCCTTATTCTCCAGACTCCTGCCCCTGTCCCTTATTCTCCAGTCTCCTGCCCCATATTCTCCTTACTTCTGCCCCTTATTCTCCACACTCCTTCCCCTTATTCTCCAGACTCTGGCCCCTTATTCTCCAGACTCCTTCCCATTATTCTCCAGACGTCTGCCCCTTATTCTTCAGACTTCTGCCTCTTATTCTCCAGACTCCTGCCCCTTATTCTCCAGACTCCTGTCCCTTATTCTCCAGACTCCTGCCCCTGTCCCTTATTCTTCAGACTCCTTCCCCTTATTCTCCAGACGTCTGCCCCTTATTCTCCAGATTCCTGCCCCTTATTCTCCAGAATCTTGCCCCTTATTCTCCAGACTTCTGCCTCTTATTCTCCAGACTCCTGCCCCTTACTCTCCAAACTCCTGCCCCTTATTCTCCAGACTCCTGCCCCTTATTCTCCAGACTCCTGCCCCTTATTCTCCAGACTTCTGCCCCTAATTCTCCACATTCTTACCCCTTGTTCTCCACACTCCTTCCCCTTATTCTCCAGACTCCTTCCCCTTATTCTCCAGACTTCTGCCTCTTATTCTCCAGACTCCTGCCCCTTATTCTCCAGACTCCTGCCCCTTATTCTCCAGACTCCTGCCCCTTATTCTCCAGACTCCTATACCTTATTCTCCAGACTCCTGCCCCTTATTCTCCAGACTCCTGCCCCTGTCCCTTATTCTCCAGACTCCTTCCCCTTATTCTCCAGACTCCTGCCCCATATTCTCCAGACTTCTGCCCCTTATTCTCCAGACTCCTTCCCCTTATTCTCCAGACTCCTGCCCCTTATTCTTCAGACTTCTGCCTCTTATTCTCCAGACTCCTGCCCCTTATTCTCCAGACTCCTGTCCCTCATTCTCCAGACTCCTGCCCCTTATTCTCCAGACTCCTGTCCCTTTTTCTCCAGACTCCTGCCCCTGTCCCTTATTCTCCAGACTCCTGCCCCATATTCTCCATACTTCTGCCCCTTATTCTCCACACTCCTTCCCCTTATTCTCCAGACTACTGCCCCTTATTCTTCAGACTCCTGTCCCTTATTCTCCAGACTCTGGCCCCTTATTCTCCAGACTCCTGCCCCTGTCCCTTATTCTCCAGACTCCTTTCCCTTATTCTCCAGACGTCTGCCCCTTATTCTCCAGACTTCTGCCTCTTATTCTCCAGACTCCTGCCCCTTATTCTCCAGACTCCTGCCCCTTATTCTCCAAACCCCTTCCCCCTTATTCTCCAGACTCCTGCCCCTTATTCTCCAGACGTCTGCACCTTATTCTTCAGACTTCTGCCTCTTATTCTCCAGACTCCTGCCCCTTATTCTCCAGACTCCTGTCCCTTATTCTCAAGACTCCTGCCCCTGTCCCTTATTCTCCAGACTCCTTCCTCTTATTCTCCAGACTCCTGCCCCTTATTCTCAAGACTCCTGCCCCTGTCCCTTATTCTCCAGACTCCTTCCTCTTATTCTCCAGACTCCTGCCCCCTATTCTCCAGACTTCTTCCCCTAATTCTCCACATTCTTACCCCTTATTCTCCACACTCCTTCCCCTTATTCTCTAGACTCCTGCCCCTTATTCTCCAGACTTCTGCCTCTTATTCTCCAGACTCCTGCCCCTTATTCTCCAGACTCCTGTCCCTTATTCTCTAGACTCCTGCCCCTTATTCTCTAGACTCCTGCCCCTGTCCCTTATTCTCCAGACTCCTTCCCCTGTCCTTTATTCTCCAGACTCCTTCCCCTTATTCTCCAGACTCCTGCCCCTTATTCTCCTGACTCCTGTCCCTTATTCTCCAGACTCCTGCCCTGTCCCTTATTCTCTAGACTCCTTCCTCTTATTCTCTAGACTCCTGCCCCTTATTCTTCAGACTTCTGCCCCTAATTCTCCACATTCCTGCCCATTATTCTTCACACTTCTTCCCCTTATTCTCTAGACTCCTG
Organism: Dendrobates tinctorius; assembly: GCF_039654945.1. NCBI lineage: Eukaryota > Metazoa > Chordata > Amphibia > Anura > Dendrobatidae > Dendrobates > Dendrobates tinctorius. Next base: position 22,631,183 of record NW_027361782.1, on the reverse strand, counting down.
CCCCTTATTCTCCAGACTTCTGCCTCTTATTCTCCAGACTCCTGCTGCCCCTTATTCTCCAGACTCCTGCCCCTTATTCTCCAGACTCCTGCCCCTTATTCTCCAGACTCCTGCCCCTGTCCCTTATTCTCCAGACTCCTTCCCCTTATTCTCCAGACTCCTGCCCCATATTCTCCAGACTTCTGCCCTTTATTCTCCACACTCCTGCCCCTTATTCACCACACTCCTTCCCCTTATTCTCCAGTCTCCTGCCCCTTATTCTCCAGACTTCTGCCTCTTATTCTCCAGACTCCTGCCCCTTATTCTCCAGACTCCTGTCCCTTATTCTCTAGACTCCTGCCCCTTATTCTCCAGACTCCTGCCCCTGTCCCTTATTCTCCAGACTCCTTCCCCTGTCCCTTATTCTCTAGACTCCTTCCCCTTATTCTCCAGACTCCTGCCTCTTATTCTTCAGACTTCTGCCTCTTATTCTCCAGACTCCTGCCCCTTATTCTCCAGACTCCTGTCCCTTATTCTCCAGACTCCTGCCCTGTCCCTTATTCTCTAGACTCCTTCCTCTTATTTTCCAGACTCCTGCCCCTTATTCTCCAGACTTCTGCCCCTAATTCTCCACATTCCTGCCCCTTATTCTTCACACTCCTTCCCCTTATTCTCTAGACTCCTGCCCCTTATTCTCCAGACTTCTGCCTCTTATTCTCCAGACTCCTGCCCCTTATTCTCCAGACTCCTGCCCCTTATTCTCCAGACTCCTGCCCCTTATTCTCCAGACTCCTGCCCCTTATTCTCCAGACTCCTGCCCCTTATTCTCCAGACTCCTGCCCTTGTCCCTTATTCTCCAGACTTCTGCCCTTTATTCTCCACACTCCTGCCCCTTATTCACCACACTCCTTCCCCTTATTCTCCAGTCTCCTGCCCCTTATTCTCCAGACTTCTGCCTCTTATTCTCCAGACTCCTGCCCCTTATTCTCCAGACTCCTGCCCCTTATTCTCCAGACTCCTGCCCCTTATTCTCCAGGCTTCTGCCTCTTATTCGCCTGACTCCTGCCCCTTTTTCTCCAGACACCTGTCCCTTATTCTCCAGACTCCTGCCCCTTATTCTCCAGACTTCTTCCCCTTATTCTCCACACTCCTGCCCCTTATTCTCGACACTCCTTCCCCTTATTCTCCACACTCCTTCCCCTTATTCTCCAGACGACTGCCCCCTATTCTCCAGACTTCTGCCTCTTATTCTCCAGACTCCTGCCCCTTATTCTCCAGACTTCTGCCCTTCTCTCTGGCAGCTGGATATCGGCATCTGGCAGATCCTGACTGATGGCCACCCATTCTTGTCTCATCAGAACTCAGAGTCATCATAATTTCTGGGTTTTTGTTTGTCGCTTTTTTAGGATTGATGGAAGGTTCTCAATGGAACAACATCTGGGGAGTTTCCTGCACTGAAAATGTCAAAGATTTGTTCCATGAGCCTCTTAGTTCTCACTTTTGCCTTGTGACACAGTATCCATCATGCTGGAAAAAGCGTCATCACCTCATTGTCCAGTATGACAAAAAAAGTTGTTCTTGGAGGTTTACATCCCATTTTATATTCCTGGCTGTATTAGACATAATTGTGAGCAAGCTCCTCCATGGATGAAAAGCCCTCACACATTGTGATTGAACTCTCCATGCATGAGAAGCCTCCGCACATTGTGAGTGACCCCCTCCATGGATGAGATGCCCCCACACATTGTGAGTGACCCCCTCCATTGATGATAAGCCCTCACACATTGTGAGTGAGCCCCTCCATGGATGAGATGCCCCCACACATTGTGAGTGAGCCCCTCTATGGATGAAATGCCCCCACACTGTGATTGAACCCTCCGTAGATGAGAAGCCTCCACACATTGTCAGTTACCCCATCCATTGATAAGAAGCCCCCACACATTGTGAGTGACCCCCTCCATCGATGAAAAGCTCCTGCAAATTGTGAGTGACCCCCTCAATGGATGAGAAGCCTACACACATTATGAGTGAGCCCCTCCATGGAGGAGAAGCCCCTGCATATTGTGAGTGAGCCGCTCCATGGATGAGATGCCCCCACACATTGTGAGTGAGTGAGCCCCTCTATGGATGAGAAGCCCCCACACATTGTGAGAGAGCCCCTCCATGGATGAGATGCCCCCACACATTGTGAGTGAGCCCCTCTATGGATGAGAAGCCCCCACACTGTGATTGAACCCTCCGTAGATGAGAAGCCTCCACACATTGTCAGTTACCCCATCCATTGATAAGAAGCCCCCACACATTGTGAGTGACCCCTCCATCGATGAAAAGCTCCTGCAAATTGTGAGTGACCCCCTCAATGGATGAGAAGCCTACATACATTATGAGTTAGCCCCTCCATGGAGGAGAAGCCCCTGCATATTGTGAGTGAGCCCCTCCATGGATGAGATGCCCCCACACATTGTGAGTGAGCCCCTCTATGGATGAGAAGCACCCACACATTGTGAGTGAGCCCCTCCATGGATGAGATGCCCCCACACATTGTGAGTGAGCCCCTCTATGGATGAGATGCCCCCACACTGTGATTCAACCCTCCAAAGATGAGAAGCCTCCACACATTGTCAGTTACCCCATCCATTGATAAGAAGCCCCCACACATTGCGAGTGACCCCCTCCATCGATGAAAAGCTCCTGCAAATTGTGAGTGACCACCTCAATGGATGAGAAGCCTACATACATTATGAGTGAGCCCCTCCATGGAGGAGAAGCCCCTGCATATTGTGAGTGAGCCCCTCCATGGATGAGATGCCCCCACACATTGTGAGTGAGCCCCTCCATGGATGAGAAGCCCCCACACATTGTAAGTGACTCCTCCATAAATGAGAAGCCCCTACACATTGTAAGTGACCCCTCCATGGATGAGAAGCCCCCACACAATGTAAGTGACCCCTGCATAGTTGAGAAGCCCCCATGCACACATTGTAAGTGACCCCTCCATGAATGAGAAGCCCCCCACATGAATGGTCTCAGGAGACTTCACTGTTGGCAGACACCGGACTGATGGCAGCATCACCTTCTCTTTTCCGGACAATCATTGCTCCTGATATCCTGAACAGTCTGAGGGGGCTTTCGTCTGGATGGGCACATACAGTATATACCTTGACAACGAGCATTCATTTATTAAATGCACAGGACACATCACAGGTAATGACAGCATGGTGCCAGCAGGCAGCGCTCTGGAGTTGTGGATGAAGAATACAGTGCTGCTGTAGTCAGAGCCTCCTGCTGGGGAAGATTCTGGACTTCAAGAAACGAAGAAAATAACAGTCACCTTCACTGGGATAATAAGACGTTTGTCTCATTCAAAACCTTTCTAAAAAAAATAATCCATCTTCAGAGTGTCAGATAGATTTTTGCTGTTTAATGTAAAATCCTGCGATGGACTGACACTTCATTATGCTGCTGACAGGTAGCAGTGGTATTATAATATAACATACAGATAATTTAGGATCAGTGTCAGTCTGGGGTCAGCTAATAACACTGACTCTGGGGGCCACTCATCAGCCACATGCAGATATTTCCTGACCATCGGTCACTAATTTGTCTCTGCCTCTATAGAATAATAATCTGAATATCTTAGGGAGTGTGCACACGGTGCGGATTCTGCTGCGGATCCGCAAGCAGAGTACAGTACAATATTATCCAATGGCTTTTAAAAACCGCTGTGCACATGCTGCGGATTTTTCCGCGGTTTTAAATCCGCAGCATGTCAATTCTTTCTGCGGATTCCGCTGCGGTTTGACACCTGTTCCATTGTCCAGGTGTCAAACCGCAGGGCGAATCCGCAGTCAAATCCGCAGGTAAACCACAGGTCATTTTACCTGTGGATTTACCTGCAAATCGGTGTGGAAAAATCCGCAGCTGAATCTGCACTGTGTGCACTCACCCTTATCGAGTTATTATTGAGATGCTGCCATTGTATATAGTTAATCAACTACTGCTCCTGTACGGGGCCCACTCCTGCATATCTATAGATCCCAGAGCCAAGGGTATAACGATCATGGACCGGGCCCTTGTGGGGGCCCACTGATGCCAGCGCCTATTTCAGCTGGATGTTCACCAAACAATACGTTCAGCTGAAACGTACTGAGGTTTAGAGACCCACTGGATCCTTGACTGCAATACATGCCACTGGCCAATCAGAGGCCAGCAGCTGACGTCATCAGGCGGCGCATGACAGGCACGCCGAAGTCAGCTGTGATATCTAATATATTCGAGAACAGCGGCAAAATGGAAACATATAGACCAGGAAGGGACACATGACTGGGGATATATACAGTGGGGATAATAAGTATTTGATACACTGCCAATTTTGCGAGTTTTCCCACCTACAAAGAATGGAGAGGTCTGTAATTTTTATTGTAGGTACACTTCACCTGTGAGAGGCAGAATCTAAAAAATAAAAAAGCAGAAAATCACATTGTATCATTTTTACATAATTAATTTGCATTTTATTGCATGAAATAAATAGATGATCACCGACCAACCAGCAAGAATTCTGCTCTCACAGACCTGATAGTTTTTCTGTAAGAAGCCTCCTACTCTGCACTCATTACCTGAATTAATTGCACTTGTTTGACCTCATTACCAGTATAAAAGACACCTGCTCACATACTCAATCACACTCCAACCTCTCCACCAAGGCGAAGACCAAAGAACTGTCCAAAGAATTATGTAATGACACCAGGGACAAAATTGTAGACCTGCACATGGCTCCAATGGGCTACAGGACAATAGGCAAGCAGCTTGGTGAAAAGGCTTCATCTGTTGGCGCAATTATTAGAAAATTGAAGAAACACAAGATGACTGTCAATCTTCCTCGGTTTGGAGCTCCATGCAAGATCTCGCCTCGTGGTGTAAGGATGATTCTGAGAAAGGTCAGAAATCAGACAAGAACTACACCGTAGGACCTGGTCAATGACCTGAAGAGAGCTGGGACCACAGTCTCATACATTACCATTACCATCACGCCAGCACATGTCCAGGGCCAGCCCGTCTGAAGTCACCAATGGCCACCTGGATGATCCAGAGGAGGCATAGGAGAAGGTCAATGGTCAGTTGAGACCAAAATACAACATTTTGGCCTCAACTCCGCTCGCTCGGTTTGGAGGAATAAGAAGAATGAGTAAAACCCCAAGAACACCGCCCCAACCGTGAGGCATGGTGAGGGAAACATCATATTTTGGGGGTACTTTTCTGCAAAGGGGACAGGAAGACTGCACCATATTGAAGGGAGGATGGATGGGGTCCTGTATTGTGAGATTTTGGCCAACAACCTACTTCCCTCACTAAGGGTATTGAAGATGGACCGTGGCTGGGTCTTCCAGCATGACAATGACCCAAAACACACAGCCAGGGAAACTACAAAGTGGCGCTGTAAGAAGCATTTGAAGGTCCTGGAGTGGCCTAGCCAGTCTCCAGACCTGAATCCAGTAGAAAATCTTTGGAGAGAGCTGAAACTCAATGTTGACCCACGACAGCCCCAAAACCTGAAAGATCTGGAGAAGACAAACAAAGGTTTCTGTACCAAATATTAAGTTCTGTATTTCTATTGTATCAAATACTTATTTCATGCATTAAAATGCAAATTAATTATGTATCAATCATACAATGTGATTTTTTTAGTTCTTATTGTTAATTTCTGTCTCTCACAGTTGAAGTCTACCTATGATGAAAATTACATACCTCTCCATTCTTTGTAGGTGGGCAAACTTGCAAAATCAGCAGTGTATCAAATACTAATTTTTCCCACTGTATACTAGGAAGAGGCCCAGGAAGGAGGACATACTGTATATAAAAGGAAAGAACCCAGTATAGGAGACATATATACTAGGAAGGAACCCAAGATGAGGGACATACAGTTGCATATAGACGTTTGGGCACCCCTAATCAAAATTACTGTTATTTTGAACAGTTGAGCAAGTTGAAGATGAAATGATCTCTAAAAGGGCTAAAAGTTACAGATGACACATTTCGTTTGTATTAAATAATATATTAAATATATATATACTGTATATATATATACATAACACTGCTCAAAAAAATAAAGGGAACACTTAAACAACCGAATATAACTCCAAGTAAATCAAACTTCTGTGAAATCAAACTGTCCACTTAGGAAGCAACAATGATTGACAATCAATTACACATGCTGTTGTGCAAATGGAATAGACAACAGATGGAAATTATTGGCAATTACTGTATCAAGACACACTCAATAAAGGAGTGGTTCCGCAGGTGGGGACCACACACCACATCTCAGTACTAATGCTTTCTGGCCAGCGTCGGACTGGAACACCTTGGGCCCACTGGAGAAAATCATTCTTGGGGCCCACTATGTAGCTACATAGAAATAAATACAAGACCGCCAATTGTGCCGTAAAACACGCTAATATCCGGGTATAATATAAGGTAGTACACGTCTTTATTATGTAGCAGGAGTTGGGATAGCCTCCCTCATAGAATATAAAGCAGCCCCCTCATAGAATATAATGTAGCCCCCTCATAGAATATAATGCAGCCCCCTCATAAAATATAATGCAGCCCCCTCATAAAATATAATCCAGCCATCTCACAGAATATAGCCCCCTCATAGAATATAATGTAGCCCTCCATAGAATATAATGCTGCCCCTCTCATAGGGTATAATGCTGACCCCTTCATAGGGTATAATGCTGCTCCCCTCATAGGGTATAATGCTGCCCCCCTCATAGGGTATAATGCTGCCCCTCTCATATGGTATAATGCTGCCCCCCTCATAGGGTATAATGCTGCTCTCCTCATAGGGTATAATGCACCCCTTCATAGGGTATAACGCTGCCCCCCTCATAGGGTATAATGCACCCCCTCATAGGGTATAATGCTGCCCCCTCATAGGGTATAATGCTGTCCCTCGCATAGGGTATAATGCACCCCCCTCATAGGGTATAATGTACCCCCTCATAGGGTATAATGCTGCCCCCCCTCATAGGGTATAATGCTGCCCCCCTCATATGGTATAATGCTGCCACCCCATCATAGGGTATACTGCTGCCCCCCCCGATAGGTTATAATGCTGCCACACCCTCATATATATAATGCTATATATATATATATATATATATACAGTATATATACAGTCATGGCCAAAAGTATTGACACCCCTGCAATTCTGTCAGATAATATTCAGTTTCTTCCTGAAAATGATTGCAAACACAAATTCTTTGGTATTATTATCTTCATTTAATTTGTCTTAAATGAAAAAACACAAAAGAGAATGAAGCAAAAAGCAAAACATTGATCATTTCACACAAAACTCCAAAAATGGGCCGGACAAAAGTATTGGCACCCTCAGCCTAATACTTGATTGCACAGCCTTTAGCCAAAATAACTGCGACCAACCGCTTCCGGTAACCATCAATGAGTTTCTTACAATGCTCTGCTGGAATTTTAGACCATTCTTCTTTGGCAAACTACTCCAGGTCCCTGATATTTGAAGGGTGCCTTCTCCAAACTGACATTTTTAGATCTCTCCACAGGTGTTCTATGGGATTCAGGTCTGGACTCATTGCTGGCCACCTTAGAAGTCTCCAGTGCTTTCTCTCAAACCATTTTCTAGTGCTTTTTGAAGTGTGTTTTGGGTCATTGTCCTGCTAGAAGACCCATGACCTCTGAGGTAGACCCAGCTTTCTCACACTGGGCTCTAAATTATGCTGCAAAATTTGTTGGTAGTCTTCTGACTTCATAATGCCATGCACACGGTCAAGCAGTCCAGTGCTAGAGGCAGCAAAGCAACCCCAAAACATCAGGGAACCTCCGCCATGTTTGACTGTAGGGACCGTGTACTTTTCTTTGAATGCCTCTTTTTTCTCCTGTAAACTCTATGTTGATGCTTTTGCCCTAAAAGCTCTACTTTTATCTCATCTGACCAGAGAACATTCTTCCAAAATGTTTTAGGCTTTTTCAGGTAAGTTTTGGCAAACTCCAGCCTGGCTTTTTTATGTCTCGGGGTAAGAAGTGGAGTCTTCCTTGGTCTCCTACCATACAGTCCCTTTTCATTCAGATGCCGTCAGATAGTAAGGGTTGACACTGTTGTACCCTCGGACTGCAGGGCAGCTTGAACTTGTTTGGATGTTAGTGGAGGTTCTTTATCCAACATCCGCACAATCTTGCGTTGAAATCTCTTGTCAATTTTTCTTTTCCGGCCACATCTAGGGAGGTTAGCCACAGTGCCATGGGCTTTAAGCTTCTTGATGACACTGCGCACGGTAGACACAGGAACATTCAGGTCTTTGGAGATGGACTTGTAGCCTTGAGATTGCTCATGCTTCCTCACAATTTGGTTTCTCAAGTCCTCAGACAGTTCTTTGGTCTTCTTTCTTTTCTCCATGCTCAATGTGGTACACACAAGGACACAGGACAGAGGTTGAGTCAACTTTAATCCATGTTAACTGGCTGCAAGTGTGATTTAGTTATTGCCAACACCTGTTAGGTGCCACAGGTAAGTTATAGGTACTGTTAATTACACAAATTAGAGAAGCATCACATGATTTTTCGAACAGTGCCAATACTTTTGTCCACCCTCTTTTTATGTTTGGTGTGGAATTATATCCAATTTGGCTTTAGGACAATTCTTTTTGTGTTTTTTCATTTAAGACAAATTAAATGAAGATAATAATACCAAAGAATTTGTGTTTGCAATCATTTTCAGGAAGAAACTGAGTATTATCTGACAGAATTGCAGGGGTGTCAATACTTTTGGCCATGACTGTAGATACATATAGATATAGAGAAAGATAGATAGATAAATAGAAAGATAGATCTATGGATAGATAGATAGATAGATAATGGATATATAGATGTAGAGATAGATAGAGATATAGAGATAGATAATAGATATCTAAATATAGAGATAGATATAGAGACAGACCGATATAGATAGAGATAGATATAGAGAGAGATAGATAGATCTATGGCTAGATAGATAGATATAGATAGCTATTAGAAAGATAGAACGATAGATAGATATGGAGATAGATAGATAGATAGATAGATAGATAGATAGATAGCTGGATAGATAGAGATACATAGATAGTAGACAGATAGAGATAGATAGATATATAGATATAGAGATAGATATAGAGATAGATAGATAGATAGATAGATAGATATAGAGATAGATAGATGATAGATAGCTAGAGATAGATAGATATTGATACACTATGATATCTATCTATCTCTCTATATCTATCTATCTATCTCTATAGATAGATAGAGATAGATAGATAGATATCATAGTCTATCAATATCTATCTATCTATCTATCTATCTCTAGCTATCTATCATCTATCTCTATATCTATCTATCTATCTATCTTTCTATAGCTATCTATCTATCTATCTATCTATCTATCTATCTATCTGTCTGTCTGTCTATCTATTTATCTATAGATCTATCTATATCTATCTCTCTCTCTATCTATCTATTTATCTCTATAGATAGAGATAGATATAGAGGGATAGATATAGAGAGATAGATATATCTATGGATAGATAGATATAGAGAAAGATAGATAGATGATAGATAGCTAGAAATAGATAGATATTGATACACTATGATATCTCTACATCTATCTATCTCTATATCTATCTCTCTATATCTATCTCTATCTATAGAGATAGATAGATAGAGAGATAGATAAATAAATAGAGATAGATAGAGATAATGGATAAATAGATATAGAGATAGATATTGAGATATCATAGTCTATCTATATCTTTTTATCTCTATCTATCTCTATATCTATCTCATATCTATCTCTAAATCTATCTATATCTATCTATCTAAGATAGATATAGAGATAGATAGATATAGAAATAGATAGATATACTGATAGATAGATATAGAGATAGATATATATATATATATAGATTTAGAGATAGATAAATAGATAGATATAAATATGAGATAGATGTAGAGATAGATAGATAGATAGATAGATAGATATAGAGATAGATAGATCGATATATATAGATAGAGGAGATAGATAAAGATAGAAAAAAAAAAACCCACAATACTCACCTCTCCTGCTCGCTCCCATGCTGATGCCTGCTTCAGTGTCAGAAGCTGCCGTCTCCCAGACACACAGCGGGTGCACGATGGTGACGTCATCGCGCACCGGCTGTGAGTCAGAAGCAGAAGGGACTGATGGGAGAGAGGGTGGTCATCTGACGCTCTCTCCCATTACAATTGAGGGCGGTGCCAGCCGTGACTTACTGCCGCATAGCGGCTGCCACAGCTGGGGGCCCATGGGGGTAGCAATGGCTCTGGTGGTTAGCCGGCTGCTGCGGCTAACACTGTCACTGACAGCCAGGAGACCTCCTAAAGTGAAATGATGTTCACCCCTTTCCACGCCCATGTGGGCGTGGGAAGCAGTAAATATTCATTTCTCTTTAGCAGCGGGGACAGGGGCTCCTGCCTCCTGTTACCCGCTGCTCCTCCGCTGGCAGGGGCCCCAAAACAGCTGCGGACGCCACTGTCTGGGGGCCCCTGGAGCAGCGGGGGCCCTAGGCAACTGCTGGCCTTGTATGCCAGCAGGTGCCAGGGCCCACAGGATGCCAGGGCCCACCGGAGAATCCTCCGGTTCTCTGGTGGGCCAGTCCGACCCTGTTTCTGGCTGATGTTTTGGTCACTTTTGAATGTTGGCTGTGCTTTCACACCGTGGTAGCATGAGACGTACTCTACAACCCACACAAGTGGCTCAGGTAGTGCAGCTCATCCAGCATGCCACATCAATGTGAGCTGTGGCAAGAAGGTTTGCTGTGTCTGTCAGCGTAGTGTCCAGAGGCTGGAGGCGCTACCAGGAGAAAGGCCAGTACCCCAGGAGACATGGAGGGGGCCCTAGGAGGGCAACAACCCAGCAGCAGGACCGCTAACTCCGCCTTTGTGCAAGGAGGAACAGGAGGAGCACTGCCAGAACCCTGCAAAATGACCTCCAACAAGCCACAAATGTGCATGTGTCTGCACAAACAGTTAGAAACCGACTCCATGAGGATGATCTGAGGGCCCGATGTTCACAGATGGGGGTTGCGCTCACAGCCCAACACCGTGCAGGACGCTTGGCATTTGCCACAGAACACTAGGATTGGCAAATTCGCAACTGGCGCCCTGTGCTCTTCACAGATAAAAGCAGGTTCACACTGAGCACATGTGACAGACGTGACAGAGTCTGGAGATGCCATGGCGAATGATCTGCTGCCTGCAACATCCTTCAGCATGTCCGGTTTGGCAGTGGATCAGTAATGGTGTGGGGTGGCATTTCTTTGGAGGGCAGCACAGCCCTCCATGTGCTTGCCAGAGGTAGCCTGACTGCCTTTAGGTACCAAGAAGAGATCCTCAGACCCCTTAAGAGACCATATGCTGGTGCGGTTGGCTCTGGTTTCCTCCTATGCCAGACCCCATGTGGCTTGTGTGTGTCAGCAGTTCCTGCAAGATGAAGGCATTGAAGCTATAGACTGGTCTGTCCGTTCCCCAGACCTGAATCCGATTGAGCACATCTAGGACATTATGTCTCTCGCCATCCACCAACGTCACGTTGCACCACAGACTGTCCAGGAGTTGGCGGATGCTTTAGTCCAGATCTGGGAGGAGATCCCTCAGGAGACCATCCGCCACCTCATCAGGAGCATGCCCAGGCGTTGTACTGTAGGGAGGTCATACAGGCACGTGGAGGCCACACACAATACTTGTTTTAAGGACATTACATTCCACTTTAATTTTGCGTGTGACTCCAAATCCAAGTCTCCATTGGTTAATAAATTTGATTTCCATTGATGATTTTTGTGTGATTTTGTTGTCAGCACATTCAACTTTGTACAGAACAAAGTATTCAATAAGAATATTTCATTCATTCAGATCTAGGATCTGTTATTTGAGTGTTTCCTTTATTTTTTTGAGCAATGTATATATATATATATATATATATCATATATATATTTATCTTTTACATTTTGAAAAATTGCAAAAAGTAAAATGGCTTGATGCAAAAGTTTGTGCACCCTGCATAGTTAATACCTAGTAACACCCCCTTTTTGCAAGCATCACTGCTTGTAAACGCTTTTTGTAGTCAGACAAGAGTCTTTTAATTCTTGTTTGAGGGATTTTCCTCCATTCTTCCTTGGAGAATTTCTACAGTTCTGTGAGATTCCTGGGGAGTCCTGCATCCTCTGCTATTTTGATACAGTATCTAGCCACAGATTTTCCATGATGTTCAGATCGGGGGACTGTGAGAGCCACTGTAAAACCTTCAGCTTGCACCTTTTGAGTTGTCTATTGTGGATTTTGATGTGTGTTCAGGATCATTATCCATTTGTAGAAGCCATCAACTTTTCACCTTCAGCTTTTTTACAGATGGTGTTATGTTTGCATCAACAATTTGTTGAAATTTCATTGACACCATTCTTATCTCTACCCGTGAAAATTTCCCCCTGCCATTGGCTCAAATACAACCCCAAAGTATGATTGATCCCATGCATAATGGTTGGCGAGATGTTATCTTCCTGAAATTCTGTGCCATTTTTTTCCACACATACCTTTGATCATTGTGGCCACAGAGCTCTATTTTAACCCCATCGATCCACAGGACTTGTTTCCAAAATGCATCAGGCTTGGTTAGATGTTCTTTTGCATACTTTTGACTTTATGGTGAGAACGCAGGATAGGTTTTCTTCTGATGATGAAGGCCATATTTGTGCTCATGTCTCTGAACAGTAATACAATTTACCACAACTCCATAAATCTTTCTGAAGGTCTTTTGCAGTCAAGTGGGGGTTCTGACTTGCCTCTCTGATAATCTTATGAGAAGCTTTCAGAATTTTGCTTGGTCTTCCAGACCTTATCTTGACCTCCACTGTTCCTGGTATCTGCCATTTCTTAATTACATTTTGAATTGAGGAAAGGGCAACTTGAAAACACTTTGCTATCTTTTTATAGCCTTCTCCTGCTTTGTGGGCCTCCATCACTTTCACTTTCAGAGTACTAGGCAGCTGCTTAGAAGAACCCATGGCTGCTGTTTTTGGCACAAGGTTACAGGAAGCTGTTTCTTTTAGAGTTGGGAAAATGCATCACCTGGCCTTTCCTAACAATGATGGTGAACAAGCCATAACCCTAACAGGCTAATTAAGGTCTGAAACCTTGGTCAAAGTTATCTGAGAACACAAATCTCCAAGGGTGCCCAAACTTTTGCATCAGCCCATTTTCCATTTTGTAATTTTTAAAATGTAAAAAATGACTCTCTCTCTCTCTCTCTATATATATATGCCTAATATACAAAGGAAATGTGTCATCTTTAAATTTAGGCCTTTTAAAGATCATTTAATCTTCAACTTGCTTAATTGTTCACATAAGGCCACACTCACACGTTCAGTATTTGGTCAGTATTTTACATCAATATTTGTAAGCCAAAATCAGGAGATGGACAATCAAATGAAAAGTATAATAGAAACAGGGCAGTACAGTGGCTCAGTGGTTAGCGCTGCAGCGCTGGAGTCCTGGGTTCAAATCCTACCAAGGACAACATCTGCAAGGAGTTTGTATGTTCTCCCTGTGGTTGCGTGGGTTTCCTCCGGGTAATTCAGTTTCCTCCCACATTCCAAAGACATACTGATAGGGAATTTAGATTGTGAGCCCCATTGGACATACGAAAAGAACCCAGGATGAAGGGACATACTGTATATACCAGGATGGTGACATATATACCAGGAAAGATGGGAGAAATAATGTATATACCAGGATGGGGAAAATATACATTGAAGGGACTCAGGATCGGCTTCATATAAACAATTAAGAGGCCCAGGATGGAAGACATATATACCTGGATGAGGCCAAGGATGGGGGACATTACTGCATAATGGGGGAGGATATCACGTCTTTATAGGATTTAGCATGATACAAAGGCCCATACGCTTGACCAATAAGAAGAGGGGGTGGCAAGTCCAATTTTTGCCCCAAAAAAGTAACAAAACAGACAAATCTTTTCCAAAAGTCACAATTTGTGTAATGTTTCCATTATTATTGACAAAAGTGGAAAAAGTGGATATTATGTAGCAAGATGGGGCGAGTGGTGGAGGAGTTTTCCTTCTCTTTGCATTGCTGCGTGGCACAGAAGTGTCCTGATTTTTCTTACTCGATTTTCCATTGTTCATTCACGTCTTTCAGACGTCTGTGACTTAGAGATATTTATGTATTGGACTCAGCTTCCAGTTTTACTGTTATGTTCGTGGCCAAGATCCTCGGACAAACTTATCAGCTGTGAAATTATCTTGACATGATATTGGAAGAAGTATCAGGGAGACGAGCCGCCAGGTAAATCCTGCAGCAGGTCACAGGCGGACGCACTTGTGTATTAACTTACTGCAGCTTTAGATTTCAGATCTCTTCAGCTGAAACCTAAACCTGATGACATTTTTCTGTTCCCAGTCAGCTTTTAGAGAATCCTCTACCACAGATGAGGCATAAACCATCAGTCAGTGAGCAATTAAAAAGAGATGGAGCAAATCCCTGTAGGATATTGGCTTTCTGGAAATATCTCATTGGTGTTACATTGTAACGCTTTCATGTTAACTCAACAGCAGTGTTTTGCATATAACAACCACCAGGGGGCAACATTAAGAAGGACAGAATGTCACCATCTGGAGGCATAAAGAATGAATAATGAATAGACTGTACCCTAATCCCCAGTCTAGTAAACATTATGTACCAAAATAAACAGTATCACAAACTATGGTATGAGCAGTGGCCTATTAAATTTGACTCCACCAGCAAAATAGTGAGTGCAGCTATGGAGTATAATGCAGGATGCAACTCAGGATCAGTAATGTATGTACACAGTGGTTGCACCAGCAGAATAGTGAGTGCAGCTCTGGAGTATAATACAGGATGTAACTCAGGATCAGTAATGTAATGTATGTACACAGTGACTGCGCCAGCAGAATAGTGAGTGCAGCTCTGGAGTATAATACAGGAGGTAACTCAGGATCAGTAATGTAGTGTATGTACACAGTGACTGCACCAGCAGAATAGTGAGTGCAGCTCTGGAGTATAATACAGCATGTAACTCAGGATCAGTAATGTAATGTATGTACACAGTGACTGCACCAGCAGAATAGTGAGTGCAGCTTTGAAGCATAATGCAGGATGTAACTCAGGATCAGTAATGTAATGCATGTACACAGTGACTGCACCAGCAGAATAGTGAATGCAGCTCTGGAGTATAATACAGGATGTAACTCAGGATCAGTAATGTAATGTATGTACACAGTGACTGCACCAGCAGAATAGTGAGTGCAGCTCTGGAGTATAATACAGGATGTAACTCAGGATCAGTAATGTAATGCATGTACACAGTGACTGCACCAGCAGAATAGTGAATGCAGCTCTGGAGTATAATACAGGATGTAACTCAGGATCAGTAATGTAATGTATGTACACAGTGACTGCACCAGCAGAATAGTGAGTGCAGCTCTGGAGCATAATGCAGGATATAACTCAGGATCAGTAATGTAATGCATGTACACAGTGACTGCACCAGCAGAATAGTGAGTGCAGCTCTGGAGGATAATACAGGATGTAACTCAGGATCAGTAATGTAATGTATGTACACAGTGACTCCACCAGCAGAATAGTGACTGCAGCTCTGGAGTATAATACAGGATGTAACTCAGGATCAGTAATGTATGTACACTAGAGTGACCGCAAAAAATCGATGTCGGAATTTTGTCCGTCTGGACCCCACAAAACGATTCCCCTTTCCAGATATTGAGATAGCCAAAATTTGAGCTCGATCAAACGACGTATGTAGTATGTATGTAGCATGTAGTATGTATGTAGCATGCATGTAGTATATATGTAGTATGTATGTAGTATGTATGTAGCATGTAGTAAGTATGTAGCATGCATGTAGTATGTATGTAGCATGCATGTAGTATGTATGTAGTATATATGTAGTATGTATGTAGCATGCATGTAGTATATATGTAGTATGTATGTAGCATGTAGTATGTATGTAGCATGCATGTAGTATATATGTAGTATGTATGTAGCATGTAGTATGTATGTAGCATGCATGTAGTATATATGTAGTATGTATGTAGTATGTATGTAGCATGTAGTATGTATGTAGCATGCATGTAGTATGTATGTAGCATGCATGTAGTATGTATGTAGTATATATGTAGTATGTATGTAGCATGTAGTATATGTAGCATGCATGTAGTATATATGTAGTATGTATGTAGCATGTAGTATGTATGTAGCATGCATGTAGTATATATGTAGTATGTATGTAGTATGTATGTAGCATGTAGTATGTATGTAGCATGCATGCAGTATGTATGTAGCATGCATGTAGTATGTATGTAGTATATATGTAGTATGTATGTAGCATGCATGTAGTATATATGTAGTATGTATGTAGCATGTAGTATGTATGTAGCATGCATGTAGTATATATGTAGTATGTATGTAGTATGTATGTAGCATGTAGTATGTATGTAGCATGCATGTAGTATGTATGTAGCATGCATGTAGTATGCATGTAGTATATATGTAGTATGTATGTAGCATGTAGTATCTATGTAGCATGCATGTAGTATATATGTAGTATGTATGTAGTATGTATGTAGCATGCATGTAGTATGTATGTAGTATATATGTAGTATGTATGTAGCATGTAGTATGTATGTAGCATGCATGTAGCATGTAGTATGTATGTAGCATGCATGTAGTATATATGTAGTATGTATGTAGTATGTATGTAGCATGTAGTATGTACAGTGGGGCAAAAAAGTATTTAGTCAGTCAGCAATAGTGCAAGTTCCACCACTTAAAAAGATGAGAGGCGTCTGTAATTTACATCATAGGTAGACCTCAACTATGGGAGACAAACTGAGAAAAAAAAATCCAGAAAATCACATTGTCTGTTTTGTTTTCATTTTATTTGCATATTATGGTGGAAAATAAGTTTTTGCCCCACTGTATGTAGCATGTAGTATGTATGTAGCATGTAGTATGTACGTAGCATGCATGTATGTATGTAGCATGCATGTAGTATGTATGTAGCATGCATGTAGCATGTATGTAGCATGCATGTAGTATGTAGCATGTATGTAGTATGCATGTAGTATATATGTAGTATGTATGTTACATGTAGTATATATGTAGTATGTATGTTGCATGCATGTAGTATATATGTAGTATGTATGTTGCATGCATGTAGTATATATGTAGTATGTATGTTGCATGCATGTAGTATATATGTAGTATGAATGTAGCATGTATGTAGTATGTATCATGTATGTAGCATGCATGTAGTATGCATGTTGCATGTAGTATATATGTAGTATGTATGTTACATGTAGTATATATGTAGTATGCATGTTGTATGTATGTAGCATGTATGTAGCATGTAATTTTTTTTTTTTTTTTTACATTCAACACATTAGCCGGATGATGGGACTACTACTGTCCCATCATTGGCTAATGTGTCAATCACTGTCATGGTAGCAGGCATCGCCCGATGGGACTTGTAGTCCCATCGGACGATGCCTGCACAGACCCCCGAAGCCTGCACAGACCACCGGCAGGCAGGCACAGCCCCCCAGCAGGCCGGCACAGCCCCCCGGAGCCTGCACAGACCACCGGCAGGCCGGCACAGCCCCCCGGCAGGCCGGCACAGACCACCGGAGCCTGCACAGCCCCCCCGGCAGGCCGTCACAGCCCCCCGGCAGGCCGGCACAGACCACCGGAGCCTGCACAACCCCCCCGGCAGGCCGTCACAGCCCCCCGGCAGGCCGGCACAGACCACCGGAGCCTGCACAGACCCCCTGGCAGGCCGGCACAGCCCCCCGAAAGGCCCGTACAGACCCCAGAGAGGCTGTACAAGGCAAAAATAGGGTTTTTCTTATTCCGATACCGGAAGTCCCATAGACTTGAATGGGACTTCCGGTATCGGAATCGGCGATACCGATACTTTTTTTTAAGATCGGCCGATCCATTCCGATCCGATACTTTGAAGTATCGGACGGTATCGCTCAACTCTAGTCAGAATATAATGCTCGGCATTTGCTTACAACTTGCAGGACATAATGCTTTTGTTCTTCATCTTTTGTCAGAAGGTCGTTAAAGTCGGTTACTTCCTACCTCTTTTAATTTTTCTTTCCTAACTTTTGGATTTACAACCCTAGCGTGCTCTGATGGTTCATCTGTGCTACTGAGCAATTTATTAGCCATTAACAACTTTTCATTGTCTGTAATGGTGGGATCAAAAAACGATAATCCCACCAACTCTGCATTCAAATACCACAAATGGTTCGAAAATTTGGTCAGGGCTATTTCTGCAATGTTGTTGTCACATTCTTTATAGTCTAACAGGCTATGCAAAATACCTAAATCTTAAAATACCTCAATTTGGATTTTTTCAAACTTTGAGCGACGAGCGGCATGGGTTAACGTTTCAATATCTGGAAAGGGGAATCGTTTTGTGGGGTCCAGACGAACAAGATTCTGACATTTTTCCCCCCCCATATGAAATCCGGTCACCCTAATGTACACAGTGACTGCACCAGCAGATTAGTGAGTGCAGCTCTGCTCAGCTGCTGCTCATTGTAGTGATTGTGGGTGCGGTCGAGACTGATCCTGCTGTGTGTTCCTGAGCTCCAGAGAACCAACACCTCTCCACCAAGAGACCTGCTCTCTCTCCTACCCAGGGAGGAGTGGACAAAGGAAAAAATTTTTTGTCAGCTCACCAAACCGTAGCAAATGCGAAGTCTGGAGGAATGCAATCAATCCTGGGCGGTGCAGGGAACTTGGATTCCGGAAAATCTTGTAGGCACAATAATTAGGAGATGTTCCAGCAACTTCGACCAAAGGATGGTTAAAATCAAAAGACTTTATTCCAAAAAAATGATTAAAAACAGAATAGATGCATAAAAAACATATGGTTCACCAACATATGGTTCACCACGTGGTGAGCGCCGCTGATAGCGGCTGGGTGTCAGCTGGTTATCACAGCTGACACCCGGCACAATGTGTCAGGGGCGGTCGCGGACTGCCCCCAACACGTTAACTCCTTGCACATCGCGATCAAACACGATCGCGGTGTACTGGGGGTTAAAGGGAAGCATCGACAGGGAGGGGGCCCCTGAGCCCCCCACAGCAGCGCAATGTGCAGCGCTGCTGCGGTGGGCTCCATTCCTGCAGGTCTTGAATCCAAGATGGTGACAGGGACCTTCGGGGGCCTGCAGGGAGCTGGCTTCCTCAGTGCCTGCAATGCGCGAGGAAGCCTTCTGCACTGCCTGTGACAGATCGCTGATCTGTCTCAGTGATCTGTGATGTGACAGATCAGCGATCTGTCGCATGGCAAGTATGTCCCCCCTGGGACAATGTAATAAAGTTAAAAAAAAAAGGTGTAAAAATAATTTTAAAAAAATCGCTAAATAAATTAAAAAAAAAAAAATTTTCCCTAATAAATTCATTTTTTGGAAATAAAAAAAAAACAAAAGTACACATATTTGGTATCGCTGCGTCCGTAATGACCCGCCCTATAAAACTGTCCCACTAGTTAACCCCTTTAGCGAAACCCTTAAAAAATAAAAATAAAAAACTAAGCAAAAAATAATGATTTATTATCATACCGCCAAACAAAAAGTGCAATAACGCGCGATCAAAAAGACGCATAAAAATATCCATGACACCGCTAAAAACATCATCTTGTCCCGCAAAAAACGAGCCACCATGCAGCATCATCAGCAAAAAAATAAAAAAGTTATAGCTCGCAGAATAAAGCGATGCAAAAATAATTATTTTTTATATAAAATTGTTTTCATTGCACAAAAGTGCCAAAACATAAAAAGACGACCTAAATGAAGTATCGCTGTAACCGTACTGACCCGAAGAATAAAAACGCTTTATCAATTTTACCGCAGGCGGAACGGTGTAAACGCACCCCCCAAAAGAAATTCATGAAACACTGGTTTTTGTTCATTCTGCGTCCCAAAAATCGGAATAAAGTGCGATCAAAAGATGTCACATGCCCGAAAATGATACCAATAAAAACGTCAACTCGTCACGCAAAAAATAAGACCTCACATGACTCGGTGGGTCAAAATATGGAAAAATTATAGCTCTCAATATGTGGTGATGCAAAAACTATTTTTACAATCAAAAGCGTCTTTTAGCGTGTGACAGACGCCAAAAATAAAAACCCGCCATAAATAGTAAATCAAACCCC
Organism: Dendrobates tinctorius; assembly: GCF_039654945.1. Taxonomy (NCBI): domain Eukaryota; kingdom Metazoa; phylum Chordata; class Amphibia; order Anura; family Dendrobatidae; genus Dendrobates; species Dendrobates tinctorius. The sequence continues at coordinate 22,610,881 of NW_027361782.1, read as the reverse complement.
CCGTTATCACCCCTTAATTAGGGAAAAATAATAAAATTAAAAGAAAATGTATTTATTTCCATTTTCCCATTAGGGTTAGGGCTTGGGTTAGGGCTAGAGTTAGGGCTGAGATTAGGGTTAGGGGTGTGTTGGGGTTAGGGTTGGAGTTATAATTGGGGGGTTTCCACTGTTTAGGCACATCAGGTGCTCTCCAAATGCAACATGGCGTCTGATCTCAATTCCAGCCAATTCTGCGCTGAAAAAGTCAAACGGCGCTCATTCCTTTCCAAGCTCTGGCATGCGCCCAAACAGTGTTTTACCCCCACATATGGGGTATCAGCTTACTCAGGACAAATTGAAAAACCACTTTTGGGGTCCAATTTCTCCTGTTGCCCTTAGGAAAATAAAAAACTGGTGGCAAAATTATCAATTTTGTGGAAATAAATATTATTTTTTTTATTTTCACTCCCGGGCGTTATAAGCTTCTGTGAAGCACTTGGGGGTTCAAAGTGCTCACCACACATCTAGATAAGTTCTGTGGGGGGTCTAATTTCCAAAATGGGGTCACTTGTGGGGAGTTTCAATAGTTTAAGTTCATCAGGGGCTCTCCAAACGCACATGACACCCGCAGACCATTCCATCAAGTCTGCATTCCAAAACGTCACTACTTCCCTTCCGAGACCCAACATGTGCCCATACAGTAGTTTTCTCCCACATATGAGGCATCAGCATACTCAGGACAAATTGGACAACAACTTTTGGGGTTCATTTTCTCCTGTTACCCTTGGGAAAATAAAAAATTGGGGACTAAATGATCATGTTTGTAGAAAAAATGCAATTTTTTTATTTTCACGCCCGGGCGTTATAAACTTCTGTGAAGCACTGGGGGGTTCAAAGTGCTCACCACACATCTAGATAAGTTCCTTGGGGGGTCTAGTTTATAAAATGGGGTCACTTGTGGGGGGATTCAACAGTTTAGGCACATCAGAGGCTCTCCAAATGCGACATAACACATGCAGACCATTCCATCAAAGTCTGCATTCCAAAACGTCACTACTTCCCTTTCGAGCCCCGACGTGTGCCCATACAGTAGTTTTCCCCCACATATGGGGTATCAGCGTACTCAGGACAAATTGAGCAACAACTTTTGAAGTCCAATTTCTCCTGTTACCCTTGGGAAAATAAAAAAGATGGGGACTAAAAGATCATGCTTGTTGAAAAAATACGATTTTTTTATTTTCATGCCCGGTCGTTATAAACTTCTGTGAAGCACTGGGGGGTTCAAAGTGCTCACCACACATCTAGATAAGTTCCTTAGGAGGTCTAGTTTCCAAAATGGGGTCACTTGTGGGGGTTTCCACTGTTTTGGTACATCAGGGGCTCTCCAAATGCAACATGACACCCGCAGACCATTCCATCAAAGTCTGCATTCCAAAACGTGACTACTTCCCTTCCGAGCCCTGACGTGTGCCCATACAGTAGTTTTCTCCCTCATATGGGGTATCAGCGTACTCAGGACAAATTGGACAGCAACTTTTGGGGTCCAATTTCTCCTGGTACCCTTGGGAAAATAAAAAAATTGGTGATTAAAAGATCATGTATGTGGAAAAAATACGATTTTTTTATTTTCACGCCCGGGCGTTATAAACTTCTGTGAAGCCCTTGGGGGTTCAAAGTGCTCACCACACATCTAGATAAGTTCCTTGGGGGGTCTAGTTTCCAAAATGGGGTCATTTGTGGGGGGTTTCCACTGTTTTGGTACATCAGGGGTTTTCCAATCGCGACATGGTGTCCGATCTCAATTCCAGCCAAAAAAGTCAAATGGCGCTGCTTCCCTTCTGAGCTCTGCCATGTGCCCAAATAGTCGTTTACACCCACATATGGGGTATCAGCGTACTCAGGACAAATTGCACAACAACTTTTAGGGTCCTGTTACCCTTGGAAAAATAAAAATTGAGGGTGAAAAGATCATTTTTGTGGAAAAAAATATGATTTTTTAATTGTACCGCTGTTCGTTATAAACTTCTGTGAAGCCCTTGTGGGTTCAAAGTTCTCACCACATATCTAGACAAGTTCCTTGGGAGGTCTAGTTTCCAAAATGGGGTCACTTGTGGGGGGTTTCCACTGTTTAGGTACATCAGGGGCTCTCCAAACGTGACGTGGCGTCCGATGTGAATTCCAGCCAATTTTGCATTGAAAAAGTCAAACAGCGCTCCTTCCCTTCTGAGCTCTGCCATGCGCCGAAACAATGGTTCCCCCCACATATCAGGTATCAGCATACTCAGGACAAACTGCACAATTACTTTTGCAGTCCAATTTCTCCTGTTACCCTTGGTAAAATAAAAAAAATTGAATCTGAAGTATTTTTTTTGTGAAAAAGTTAAATGTTAATTTTTTTTTTAAATATTCAAAAAATTCCTGTGACGCACCTGAAGGGTTAATAAACTTCTTGAATGTGGTTTTGAGCACCATAAGGGGTGCAGTTTTTAGAATGGTGTCACTTTTGGGTATTTTCTATCATATAGACCCCTCAAAGTGGCTTCAAATGTGATGTGGTCCGTAAAAATAAAATGGTGTTGCAAAAATGAGAAATCGCTGGTCAACTTTTAACCCTTATAACTTCCTAACAAAAAAAATTTTGGTTCCAAAATTGTGCTGATGTAAAGTAAACATGTGGGAAATGTTACTTATCAAGTTTTTTGTGTGCTGTATCTCTGTGATTTAAGGGCATAAAAATTCAAAGTTGGAAAATTGCGAAATTTTAAATTTTTTTGCCAAATTTCCATTTTTTTTACAAATAAATGCAAGTTATTTGAATTAAATTTTACCACTACCAGTACAATATGTCACGAGAAAACAATGTCAGAATCACCAGGATCCATGGAAGCATTTCAGAGTTATTACTTCATAAAGGGACAATGGTCAGAATTGTAAAAATTGGCCTGGTCATGAACGTGAGCTGGAGGTGAGGAAAGCATTCCTAAGAGAAAAAAGTGGACCATTTAAAGAAAAACTAATAAATGAGGACAGATTTAGAGAAATGGCTGATAACAGAGAGCAAAGGCAGAAGGGGCTGCAGCCTGAGAGCCAGGTGGATGATGATGATGACGATGAGGAGGATGATGACCAGCAGAAAGCACCACCTGACAGCCTGCAAAGTCACCCGCAGGCCTCGTGCAGCGAGCTCCCTGCCGGACAGGCGACATTGGCATCTGGTCGCAGTTCTACTGGCTCTGGGGAGGACAGTGACAACTGCGGCCAGGGAGGGGCATTAATGGCAGAGATAAAGCTCCTGGTGTCCCCAGTGTGCCTTCAGAACTTCCATCTTGGTGATGATTTACCAGAGGAGGCATCTGGGAGCCAGAAGAAAAAGACAAAGACCACCAAAGCAAAGCTCCAGGAAGTGGTGAGTTATATATATGCCCACCTCCCTGTACCCCCTGAGTCAGCTGCAGGGTCAGCTCGCTGCATAAGGCCTCTTTCACACATCAGGTTTTCGCCGTCAGGCGCGATCCGGCGCTTTTGACAAAAAACGGATCCGGCGAAATGCAATGCCGGATCCGGTTTTCCCCCATTGACTTGCATTAGAGCCGGATCGAGCCGGATGGCCATGCGTTTCATCCGATTTTCGCCGGATCCGGCAATGTGACGCGATCCGGCGTCTGGAAAAAACGGCTACTGTAACGTTTTTTGTCTCCGGCGAAAAAGCCGGACACGCCGGATCCGGCGTGTCCGGCTTTTTCATACAATGAAAGCCTATGAGCGCCGCAATGCGCCTGATCCGGCGACAGCCGGATCCGGTGGCCGGATCCGTTTTTTTTGGTCTGAGCATGCTCAGTAGCTCTGCCCACAAGACATATATAAAAGCAAGACAGTGGGACCCTCAGCCACACCCAACATGCCACCCAAGCCAAGAACCAGGAGCAGGAGAAGGCAGCAGACATCTGCAGCAGCACCATCAGCACCACCCCAAATGGAGCAGCATGCTGAACAACGGGAGGGGAGTCCAGCAGCAGATGAGAGACGGTAATTATCAAATCCCCCATTCCTCCAAACTAGGGCTATGGAATATCAAGATATTCATTGGCCCTTTGTTTCTCTTTATTCAACAGCCGCCCAATAGATGCAGCAGCAGCAGCAATGGCAGCAGCAGGAACACCACCCACAGCCATGGAGTCTGGCCATGAGGAAGACAGCACATCTTCTTCTGGGAGCCCTCCCTCGCATCGTCAGCGTTTGACGGTAAGTTTTTATTTCCAAAATCCATCATCTCTGTAATATATGTCTATTCATTGCCTTTTATTTCAAAACAGGAATCACAAGATGAAGAGGAGCTCCCAGAAGAAGAAGGAAGGGGTGGACAGACACCTGGAGTGGGCTCACAATTGGTAAGTTTTTGGCATCATCAAACGCAGAAACACAACATCACACTACACACAACACATAGAAAACAATGTTCTGCAGACCACACACAGCAAACAAATGCCTACATCCAAAGACATAACATTTTTTGTTTTCTTCTCTAGTCTTCCCAATCTGGTGCTCGGCCAAGAGGTCCTCGCAGTGCCTTCCAGGGTCATCGGCGACAGCAACGCGGCGGTCACCAGCGTGTAAGTATAAATATTTTTGCTTTCTTTTTTTGCACTTTTTATTTCATTTCTTTTGTGGAGGCTAATTATGTTATTTTTGTCTTTTTCTTTAACAGCCTTCACAGCGTGCTCCCGACTCTGACGGTGAGGATGGAGGACTCGATGTGGACCACCTCATCGATCTCGTCAGAGAAAGGGAGCCGCTCTGGAATATGGCTGACCGCCGCCACGCTGACCTTATCGTTACCCGACGACTCTGGGAGGAAATCTGTTCGCTCCTTGTGGACCGCTGGGAGGACCTCGAAGCTCGGGCCCAGATTAAAGAGCGTAAGTATATACAGTACCGGTTGCTTGATTTAAACCAGTGTTTCCCGAACTCCAGTCCTCGTGGTCCCCACGGATCATGTGTTCATGATTTCTATTTACTTTGGAAATCCTGAAAACATGACCCCTGGGGACCATGAGGACTGGAGTTTGGGAAACACTGATGTTGTATACTAACCACTTTGTCCTTTCTCGTTTCAGGGGAGAGAATTGTGAAGCGGTGGCGGTCTGTGAGGGATCGTTTCAAGAAGGAGTTCAATAAAGAGATGCGGGCCCCGAGTGGATCTGGAGGACGCAGGAGCAAGTACAAGTACGCATGAGCCCTGTCGTTCCTCCGGGAAACAATGCTCACCAGAAGGTAAATATTACACACCACATGTGACAAAAAAATGTTTAGATGTAACTTTTTTTTTTCAGCCAGGGCCATACCATGTCACTATTTTAATTGTTTTTTTTTCTCTTTATTCCACAGCACGGTGAGCAGCACTCGGGAGCCTGCACGATTGGACCCTTCTGAGGCGATCCCTGAGGAGACTGGCACCGAGGGACACTTCGACCGCCCCGGTACATCTGCACCTTCCCAGCCTTCCCACACATTCGACCCATCTGTCCCATCCACCAGCACAGGAGCATCGTGGCCGCCTACATTACATGAAGCTGCTGGTGAGGAGATCGCTTTCCCTTTACCCCACCCTTCTGCCCCTGCCACCTCTAGTACACCTGCGGGTACTGGGCGGCAGCGGCAGAGGGGTCAGGAAAAGAGTTATGCGCCAGAGTTCTTGCATCTGAATGCATCTTTCCAGAACTGTCTTAAAGTCTTGTCACAGCAAATCTCCGCAGGCTTTCAGCAGATCAACTCCAGCATTCTGGAGGTGAAGACACTTCTGCAAACCATGCATTCAGAAGCAAGATCTTCGCCAAACCACACCTTTTTCAGGTCTGTTGTGGAGCGCATGGCAACACTATCTCCTACCCAGCAGATGCATGTAATGCATTCGTGCCACGGTGCTCTACAGCAGGTTACCTCCCAACCTCCACCTCCCACCAATGTAGTTCCTCCACCTGCACCCCCTCCAGCCACTTTCCATCCTCCCCCTCCTATTACATCTGCACCCCCTCCAGCCACTTTCCATCCTCCCCCTCCTATTACATACCAGCAACCTCCCCAGTACCAGCAACCTCCCCAGTACCAGCAACCTCCCCAGTACCAGACATCTCCCCACTTCCAGCAACCTGCCCCGTACCAAACTCCTTCCCCGTACCAAACTCCTTCCCCATACAACTTTTCATCAACATCATCTGCTCCTACAGTCCCTGCCCAACCCTCCACTCCACCGCCCACCACCTCTTCTGCCTCCCACATGTCCACCCATTCTGTAGCTTTTTCCACACCATCACCTCTAACTGTTCCTTCCCCACCACGATCCCAATCCTCTCTCCACACTCCCAGTGTCGAAGTGTCCCGCAGCCCCTCCAGCAGTATTTCCACCCCACACTACACAGATTTATGATGTGTTTTGTAATAAAAATGCCCATTTGGTTTCAAACCTTTATTAAAAAAGTTTTTTTAACTTGAAAACCAGTTTACAAAAAAAAAATATTTTAAATAAAAGTTAAATTATTGTTTACACTGGTTGTCTGTCATTTCTTTCTGCGGCGAAATATGTTTTAAAAAAAGGTTAAATACAGGGTATTTAAAAGGTAAAAAGGTATTCAAAACCAGGTATATAACTGTGGGTAAATTTTAGCTTTTTGCCACAGTTGTGTTCCTGGTTGTGTTTGAAGCAAAGTATTTCACCTAAAAAGTTGTGTTTATTGTTGGTGATTTCCTAACAATGTACACAACTTTTGTTAAAAGGTGAAATACTTTGCATAAAACACAACCAGGTACACACCTGTGGCCTAAAGCTAAAAATAGAGACCATGACAAGATAGCCAACTTTGGTTGGCAAAGGTATATACTGTTGGTACAGAAGGTACACAAGTTTGGTTAGGGCACAAATCTTTCACACTCTGTCATCCTGCCAGTGTACTCTGCCTTGAGGTGACATAAAGTATAGTGCAAAATTGTCCCTCATTACTGAAACAGTCACAGAACTTCTAGTGGTAATGTCATGGTAATCTTGCAACGTGGTTTCTTCAGAGGTGTCCTCAATGGAAATAGGTTCCTTGCAGATAACAAAATTGTGGAGTACCACGCAAGCTTTGATCACCTCGTCAACAGTTTCTGTCTTGAGGTTGATCGCAGTCAATAGGACCCGCCATTTGGCTGTCAGAATACTAAATGTACATTCAACCATTCTTCTTGCTCTTGTGAGGCGGTAATTAAAAATGCGTTTTGGTCTTGTCAGTCCTCTGCTAGAGTACGGTTTCAAAAGGTGTTCTGACAGCTGGAAGGCTTCATCCCCTACACAGACAAATGGCATAGGTGGACCAGATGTTTGCGGCAGCGGTCTAGGTGGTGGGAACTGGAAGGTGTTTCCATACAGTTTACGCCCCATGGCAGACAGTTTGAAAACTTGAGAGTCATTGGAGCGGCCATAGGCCCCAATATCAACAGCAATAAATTTGTATTCCGCGTCAGCGATGGCCATGAGGACAATTGAAAAATATTTCTTGTAATTGAAATATTCCGATCCCGATCCGGCTGGCTTTACAATGCGGATATGTTTCCCGTCCACAGCGCCCAAGCAGTTGGGAAACTGACATATCTGTTGAAACTTGTCAGCAATTTCAATCCACCTCTCTGTTGTGGGCTCTGGTAAAAACTCTTCAGCTAAGGAGTCCCACAGTGCACGGCATGTGTACTTCACTATTCCAGAAATGGTGGAAATCCCGAGTCTGTACTGGAAATGCAGTGATGAAAGGGATTCTCCAGTTGCAAGAAATCTGTGGGGAATTAAAAAACAATCAATTAGTTTTAAATCACATACCAAAACTCAGCTATAACACTTGAAGATACAAACTAACACCAACAAGATTGCAGTGAAAGTGTGCTCTGATGCGATCACATCCAATAAATGTGGCTTACCTTAAAGTCACCATCAGACGCTCTGCGGGTGAAACAGAGAAGCGGCAATAGGTGTCCGCTTTTCTTATGAGGTGTGCAATGCGCTCCACCAAGTAATCAAAATTCTCCATTTTCATCCGAACATATCCAAAAACTTTATCCGGGTTTCGTCGAAGGTCCATGCAGAGTGTAGAATAGACCCCACGCGTCATTCTCTTGGCTGTGATGGGGTGGATCCACAAACGTCGTCTACGATGCCTGATGCACTGCTGTCTCGCTCTCTCCTTCTCCAGAACAATCACCCTCAAACGATTCACCTCCGCTATAAAATCCGCCAAATTCTTCAAAATATTTCCAATGACAACATCCATCTTCGCCAGTAACTTGCTCTTCTCTCCAACCTGCACTTTCTCCTCTACAACCTGTCAAAGAAGGGCTGTAGGAACACGCTATATATAGTTTTCCAGTAGCCAATCCCGTTGGGAAGGCCACAAGGGTCAATTTTAAAAACCGGATCCGGCGTAATCCGTCGAAAAATGGATAGAAAAACGGATGAACCGGATGAGACGGATCCGGTTTTGTCTGTCAAGAACAAGACGGATCCGGCAGAAAACCGGATCCGTCACATCAGGTTTTACAAAACATTTGCCGGATCCGGCGTTCCGGCACGACGCCGGATCGCGCCTGACGCCGAGAACCTGATGTGTGAAAGTAGCCTAAGCCCCGTTGCCCAGCCCAGCCCGGGTTCTGCTGTGGATCCGGTGCAAAGGCGCGGGGAGAGTACAGAGCACGGTAGTGAGGCGCAGAACTCCGTCTCTGCTTGTAGTAGCGGGGACGTAGCAGCAGGTGCATCAGCCGAGAGGCTGGACAGTGAGGGCTGCCCAGCGGCGGGCATATGGTTAGGCCACGATACTGTGGTGCGCTCCTCAGTGGGAGGGGGGAGCAGCCCAGTGTCGGGGGCAGCTATGGTAGCCTCGGTGCCCCTGAATGCTGTTGCCACTCATCACTTAGTTGAGGAGCGGCCGCAGTGTGAGGGGGCTGTCGGGGCTGGGCGTTCCGATCCTCCCAAAAATCCTGGTCTGCGTTGGCGCCGCTGGTCAGCAAGATCGTGATATGAAGGATCAGCGGCGCCTAATGAAGCAAAGAAACTTACTTAACTGATGATGCGGAGGGCACCCGTAGTAAGTCCAGGGGTGAAGTCGCCTCCAGGTCTGTGGAGGAGACTGAGCCCCTTGTGCCTGATGATGCGGAGGTCAAAATGCCACCCCCTGTTGTCACTGGTCCAGCAGGAGAGAATGTGGTGGGAGGTGTGGATGAGGAAATTTCTTTGTCTAGTGGTGTGGTTGCTGATTTGGTGGAGAGTGAGGTTGTTATGGAGGTGGGTAATAGTGATACTGTTGCTATGGTCACTGGTCCGGTTGCCTCCCCGGTGTTGGCAGTACCCATTAGTAGTTATGCCGCTGTCACCTCCGGGGGAAATAGGGTGTCTTCCTCGTCTCCGGCCTCTGAGGACGGCATGTTGCAGCGGCATCTCCTGGAGGCTCTAAAGAAGGGGGAGAGATCACTAATTGTAGAGGGTCGAGAGGTTGATCTATGCTTCTGGATAGAGAGGCATGGCCTCGAGGCCTTCTGAGAGCAAAATGGGGGAAATACAGTGTGGTCCCTTCTGACAGCTGGGCCAGGTAGTGTGCGTAGGAATGTGGTCCGTCTTCGGTGGAGGGGCAGTGATGCGTGTCCTCCAAGGTCTAAGGTTGTGGAACTCCTGCTGAAGATGGGCTTCAAGGCTATTGACATCTACGCCTTGATACATCCCTATTCCACGCCTGAGTTTGATGTCAGCTTTGTTCGGCCAGAGGGGCTTGAGCTCTTCTGGTCGAATTATGAGTTGGCAAAAAATGAGCCCGGCTGGCTAGACTTTTCCATCCAGGCGGTGTCTCGCCAATATCAAGTAAAAAAAAGTGACCGTGATGACTTGTAACGAGTTGCTTTCTTGTTATGACATCATGACGTGGCTTGGCAGATATGGAGAAGTGGTGGAAATGCCAAAGAAAAACCGCAATGAGTATGGTATCTGGTCAGGGGCCTGGACGTTTATGGTAAAACTTAAGCGTTCAGGTGGTACTTTTGCCCACATTCCATCATCTGCCTTCCTGGGTAGGGATCGTATCCAGGTCTTCTATCAGGGGCAAACGAAGCTCGGCCACAAGTGCGGTGACCCCACACACTTCAGTGCAAACTGCACTGTGCAGAAATGTAAATTGTGTGGGGATATCGGTCATCTTGCTGCATCTTGTGTGGAGACTAGGTGCCACCTGTGTGATGACTTAGGTCACCCATTAAGCCATTGTCCTCGCTCCTTCGCTAATGCAGTCGTGACCCCGGTGGGAGAAAGCCATGAGGCTGATTCTGCTGGGGAAGGGACTAGTAGGGGTGAGGGAGCTGAGGGGCCAAGGAGGAAAAGCAATAAAAAGACACCTGCCCAGCTGAGGCGTCTAGACTAGCGCAGACAGGAGAGGGAGCTGGGCACGCCCCGGGCTACGGCGGTGACCCCTGTCCTGGATGCCAGTCTTGCTGCTGAGGCTCCGAGGGATGATAAGTTGGATGAGAAGTTCAGGAGGATCCAAAGGGAGGAAACTGTCACTGCCTCCGAATGCTCCCATTATGAAAGTATGGATGAGGATAATAGGCAGTGGCTAGAGGACAAGCGTAAGCTTGGCACCAAAAAGAAGAGATAGAAAGGAGATAAAACATCTTCTACCTCTCTGACCAAGGTACCTAAGGAAGGAAAAACTGACTCCCCTCTGGTTGGTCTTTCTAACCGCTTCCAAGCCCTTGAGAACATCTCTTCCTCTGAGGAGGAAGCTGAGGGTGAGGTTCCGGCTTTGGCGGAGCTTACAGGGGGTGCCAAGTCTCCTTCTTCTGGGAATGTAAGGTCCCTGGAGAGAGGGACTGGCCCGGAGTCCGGAGACGAGGACGACAAAAAGAAAAAACACGTGGGAATGGACACCTCTGTGTCATTAAAGAGGGTGAAGGATTCCTCCTCTGAGGCAGAGGATAAGGGGAGTGGGAAGAAGAAAACCATCTAACTCAATCACTAATTATGGCGGGACCCACTCCGCTGACGCTGGCATCCATTAATATCGCCAGCATAAAGTCAAATACAGCCAGATTTGCGGCCTTTGATTTTCTCAGCTGTGTTGAAGCTGACATTTTCTTTTTGCAAGAGACCAGACTGCCAAACATGGCAGATGTGTTCCAAGCCAAAAGGGAGCGGAGACTCGGGCCCTCCTATTGGTCTCTTGCGGCCGAGCCGTATAGCGGAGTGGCGGTCCTTTTTACCGCACTGGTGGAATGCCGACGGGTTATTGAGTTAGAAATGGGGAGGTACCTGATCTTAGATGTCCTCATGAAGGGACAAGAGCTCCGGCTTATTAACATCTATAGTCCCCAATCTAAGTGGGACCGGAAGTGTCTCTTTATGAGGATCAAGCCCTACCTTTTTACAAGTCGGCAGGTTGTCTTTGTGTGGCACCCCTGAGGCTCAGTCGCCACAGAGGTACTGCACCTCCTCCTGAGGTGTGGTCCTGCACCATCCAGGTAAGATGGAAACACCTGACCACACTCCAACACCTGCACCCCACACCACAAAGTAGGGTAGCAAAGCACCTTCGGCGGCTCCCTGCTTGGAGTATAGCAAAACACTCCTTGGTGGCTCCCTGCTTGGAACACGAAACGTGCTGGGAGGTGGGAAGAGCGGGAAGAGTTCAGTCAGTCAGTCTTTGACTCAGTCAGTGAGTGAGGATGTATGGGTTGCCCTCCCAGGGCTGTGGGGTACTCGGTACCGGGCCTGTATCAGTGGGATGTGTCACAGCAGCGGTGACCCGGACCGTGGCCCTGGGCGCCCAATGCATAGGGAGATGTGAATGGTGGTATGTAGTTAGATGAATAGTGTGAAGATCTCCTAGTACTGATTTACACTGGAGTTCCTCCTGACTGATGTTCCCAAGAACTCTACTTGCATGGCAGACAGCTGTAGCCTGCTTCGGGGACTCTCTACTCCTAAGTCCCGGCTCTCTATCCGTGTTGCTGTTGTGCCCTCAAGTCTTAGGTGGAAGTAGTGCATTTACAGCCCACTATTCCACCGGTGTCTGCTGCAGAACCATTAGTGTCCATACAACCTCGGGGACTGGGCCCCGGCCTTGCGCTTAGAACTTCTAGGCAGGGTTCTTCCTCTAACCCACGTCCTCTGTGTTCCCTTTTACTCCTACGTTCCGTACTTGTCTTTCTTTCCTATGGAAGCTCAGGCTTCAGTTCAAAGTCTTTCTCCTTCTTTCCTTTCCCATGCCAGCTGGCTCAGATCACTGAGGCAGCTGCAGCACTCCTTCCTCCATCCCTCTTCCAGGGATCCCCACTCCTCTCTGAGTGGCTTCCTCTCTCAGCCTCACTCACTGACCGACTGACTGACCTGTAATCCTAAACCATCCCGCTCTTTTACGTGTTCTAAACTCCACCCACCTCCCAGCACATTTAGTGTTCCAAGCAGGGAACCACCAAAGGTGCTTTGCCTCTCTCTAGGCAAAGAGCCACAATGTAGCTTTGCTGAACTACTCTATTGTGTGGGGTGCGAGTGTTGGAGCGTGGTCAGGAGCCCCCAACTTACCTGGATGGTGGGGCACCACACCTTAGGAGAAGGTGCAGTACCTCTGTGGCGACTGAGCCTCAGGGGTGCCACATGTAGAATGACAGAGTGTGAGACAGAGAAGATCCCCGGGAGAGGGATGGAAGAAGGAAGTGCTGCAGCAGGCCACTGTGATCTGGGTCTGCTGGCACAGGAAAGAGACAGAGAAAGGAAGCTTGATTCTCCATTGGGAAGAAGGATTAGCACGGAACGTGAGGAGAATAAGAGAACAAGGACCAGGGTTAGAGGAGAACCCTTTTCAAGTTCTAAGCGCAAGGCCGGGGTCCGGTCACCAAGGCTGTACGGATGCTAATGGTCCTGCAGCAGACACCGGAGGAATAGAAGTAGTGACCGCTTTATTCCCACACAAGACTTGGGGGGCACAACAGCAACTGGATAGTGAGCCAGGACTTAGTGGCAAGGAGTCCCCGAAGCAGGCTACAACTGTCTGCCGGCCGTACAAGTAGAGTTCATAAGAACATCTGACAGGAGGAACTCCAGTGTAACTCAGTACTAGGAGTACTTCACTCAAAGGCGCTATAAGAGGAGATGTTCAGAAAAGGCACATATGTTGGCGGAGCGTTGGAAAGGAGTATTCCATCTGGCCCGGAGGTTGACTAAGGCTGGTTTCACACTTGCGTTTTTTTGCGGTTTTTTAGCGCAAAAAAAGCATGCATTTTTTCTTCTATACTTTAACATGGGTGCGCCTAGGTGCGCATACACAAGCGTTTGTACGCGTTTGTATGCACATGCGTTTTTTTGTAGTATGCGCTTGGGCGCACAAAATGCATCCTGTTGCATTTCTTGTGTGTTCGACTTGCCTCAAAAAAACACATGCGCACACAATGCGTTTTTTACAGCAAAACACCCATTATAGTCTATGGGTGAGCATGCGGTTTTAAAAAAAAAACGCACCAAAACCCGCAAAAACGCATGATGCGTTTTTTTCATGCGTTTGTGTGCGCAAAAAACGTGCAGCAAGAAAACGCAACTGTGAAAGTAGCCCAAGTCCCTAACCCGGAGGACACGGCACGGAAGCAGGCACCTGTTTGTACAACAGACTGTGAGTAAAGCTTTGGAACTACATGCCCTGGTGTCCTCCACTTATTCCTGCGCCAACCTGCCCAGCACTGCTACATCCCTCACGCCTGACACTACACCATCTAAGTGTCACTTCACCTACACTGCCCTGGGACTACAGCCCTGCCTGTGGAGGGCTATAACATCACTGCTGCACCACACCATCTGTCCCAGAGGATCTGTCTGCAGCGTCGGCTTACATCTCTATTACCGAATACCACAGGTGGTGTCACAAATCACTTATAAACTTTCACTACCATAAGCACACTGAACATTCTCCTTTTACAATGGGCACCCAGGGCCACGGGCCGGGTCCCAGCTGCCGTGACATCTCCCATTAAAGCTCATCGGGCCCGGTACCGAGTACCCCACAGCCCTGGGTGTGAGAGCGTCCCATTTGGAGGGGACTTCAATACTGTCACGAGGCTCCGAGATAGAGGAGGTTCCAGAGACAAGCTGACTTATGATAGCGTTGCCCTTAATTGTATAGCTAGTGAGGCTCGCCTGGTGGATGTCCACATTCGGCACATCCCAGGTCACGAGGGGTTCACCTATCTTAGAGGTAACTGTAGGTCCAGAATAGATAGGTTTTATTTAAAGGAGGAAGCTGTCTCTTCAGCAGTGTCTGTTGTTGAGATGGAGTTCTCCGACCTTTGAGGATTTTCTTCAGAGCCAGGTACCCTTACTGGATCTTTGTAGTAGTAAGTCAGAGTGGTGGGAGATGTACAAGAAAAGGGTGGCGAGATTCTTCCGCCAGCTCTCGAGCCTCAGGAGTCTGAACAGGTACCGCCTGTATCAGGGTCTGAGGAGGAAACTCGAGCATCTTATTTCAACTGGAGGTTGTGGCGCCCCCAGAAGTATGGCCGCCACAGTGACATTGCTTTCCTCCAGGGGGGGTGATGTCATGCTTGGAAGCAGTGAAGGGTCTCTCTCGCATTTAACCTATACATGCAACACAGTTCCACTCCAGGCCAGCAGGGGGGACTCTAAACTGGGTTTGAAGGGAGGAGTGCTCTCTGAGGGCCAAGAGGAAGGAGTGGTCATTTAGTGTGAGGAGGTCCACGTGTGCAGACGTGGGGAGAGAAGCTGGAGGTTGAGCTGAGGAAAGAGAGCTCCCTCACAGTGAGAGCGCATGAGCTGGAGCCTGGTCTCCACAGTTGTATGGATACTAACGGTCCTGCAACAGACACCAGAGGAGTAGGAGGCTATAAATGCCTACCCCCATCTACTGTAAGACTTGGAGGCACAACAGCACGGAGTGAGCCAAGAGAGGAATAGCGGCTATAGCTGTCTGCCATACGAGGAGTGCTAGTAGAAGAGAATTAGGAGGAATTTCAGTGTAACTCAGTACTAGGAGTACTTCACTCAAATAAGCGCTAAGAAGGAGACTGCACAGCCTATCTGCTGAGAGAGAATCCCTGAGCTGCTTCCAGGCTAGCCTGCTCCAGTACCATCTGTAATCAGGACCCTGGACTGCATTTATCAAGTAAAGGTACAGAAATTGCACCCTGCTGTGTCTTTGTCTGCTTCCTACCCTTCCGGCACTGCTACATCCCCGTGCCAACCACATCTACACTGCCCTGGGACTACAGCTTCACCTATGGGGAGCTTTTACATCTTTGCTGCACCATACTATCAGTCCCAGCGGATCTGCATGCACTGTCGGCATAACATCTCACTTGCCAAACACCACAGGTGGCGTCATGAACTATTCCATTATCTACATTCCACCATTCAATCTCCCCTAATACTTGGGCGCCCAGGGCCACGGACCGGGTCACCGCTGCTGTGACACATCCCGCTGACACCGGCCTGGTACCGAGTACCCCACAGCCCTGGGAGGGTGACCCAAGGTAGCCGCGAGGAGATCTCCAGAGTGAAATCTTTGCTCATGAGGTGTCAGTACGATAGACAGGCATCTTTGGTTTTTGAGAGGGAATACGGGAAGTACCGCTCACCCGGCCCTTACAGAAACTGCAAGATGTCAGTGAATAGTAAAGTGGTTACAGGTCTGGTCGACACTACAGGGTCCCTGAGGCGATCCAGATCAGGGATCCTGGAGATGGTCAGATCCTTCTACTCGCACCTCTTGGGGAAGAGGGATCTTGATTGGGATGAGATGTCGGCTTTTCTGGCTGAAGCCGTTCCCGAACCAGGGGTAGACCCCTCTCTTGACGTTTTGACAGAGATGATCAGGGAAGAGGAAGCTAAGTTGGTGATTGAAGGGCTTGCCCAAAAAAAATCGCCCGGTCCAGATGGCTTAACATCTGAGTTCTATAAGACCTTTAAAGACGTTTTGGTTCCCATCTTGACTGAGGTATTCAATGAGTGGCTTTCCTCGGGCACTCTGCCAGAGTCAATGAGGAGGTCTGCCCTGATCATCTTGTCAAAGGGTAAGGACTCATCGTGCATTGAGAATTGGCGCCCCATAGCTAGTGTTGAGCGATACCGTCTGATATTGAGAAATATCGGATCGGATTGGATCGGCCGATATCCAAAAAGTATCGGGTATCACCGATTATGATACCGGAAGTCCCATTCAAGTCAATGGGACAGAAATATCGGAATTAAAAAAACCCCTTTCTGTACTTGCACATCCTGTTCGGGAGGGGGGAAGAGTGTGGGCAGTACGTGGGCAGACACTGTGCGTGTCTGTGTGTGCGGGGTCTGTGCGGGCTTGCTGGGGGTCTGTACGGGCCTGCCGGGGGTCTGTACGGGCCTGCCGGGGGTCTGTGCGGACTGCCGGGGGTCTGTGCGGGCCTGCCGGGGGTCTGTGCCGGCTATCGGGGGTCTGTGCGGGCCTGCCGGGGGTCTGTACGGGCCTGCCGGGGGTCTGTGCCGGCTGCCGGGGGTCTGTGCCGGCTGCCAGGGGTCTGTGCGGGCCTGCCGGGGGTCTGTGCGGGCTGTCGGGGGTCTTTGTGTCTGTGTGCAGGCATCGTCCGATGGGACTACAAGTCCCATCGGGCTATGCCTGCTACAATGACAGTGATTGACACATTAGCCAATGATGGGACAGTAGTAGTCCCATCATCCGGCTAATGTGTTGAATGTAAAAAAAAAATATACATACTACATACATACTACATATATACAACAATCATACAACATACATACATACTACATACATACTTCATATATACTACATTCATACAGCATACATACATACTACATATATACTACATTCATACAACATACATACATACTACATACATACTACATATATACAACATTCATACTACATACTACATACATACTACATATATACAACATTCATACAACATACATACATACTACATACATACTTCATATATACTAAATTCATACAACATACATACATACTACATACATACTACATATATACTACATTCATACAACACACATACATACTACATTCATACAACATACATACATACTACATAATGCATACATACTACATATATACTACATACATACTACATACATACTACATATATACTACATTCATACAACATACATACATACTACATACATACTACATATATACAACATTCATACTACATACTACATACATACTACATATATACAACATTCATACAGCATACATACATACTACATACTACATACATACTTCATATATACTACATTCATACAACATACATACATACTACATACATAGTTCATATATACTACATACATATTACATATATACTACATTCATACAGCATACATACATATATACTACATAATACATACATACTACATATATACAAAATTCATACAACATACATACATACTACATACATACTTCATATATACTACATTCATACAACATACAACATACATACATCCCATCCCATCCCACTTCATACCAAACCTCACCCATCTCTTCAACCTATCACTAACAACTGGTGTTTTCCCCTCAAGCTTTAAACATGCCTCCATCACACCTATCCTCAAAAAGCCCTCTCTTGACCCATCCTCTGTATCTAGCTATCACCCTATATCACTTCTCCCCTACGCCTCCAAGCTACTGGAACAACACGTCTACCTTGAACTGTCCTCCCATCTCTCTTCTTGCTCCCTCTTCGACCGCTTACAATCTGGCTTCCGGTCACACCACTCCACTGAAACTGCCCTTACTAAGGTCACCAATGACCTCTTAACCGCCAAGAGCAAGCGACACTACTCTGTCCTCCTCCTCCTGGACCTGTCGGCTGCCTTTGACACAGTGGACCATTCCCTATTATTACACACCCTCTCATCCCTCGGCATCACAGACTTGGCCCTATCCTGGATCTCATCATACCTAACAGACCGGACATTCAGCGTCTCCCACTCACACACCACCTCCTCACCTCGCCCCCTATCTGTCGGAGTCCCACAAGGTTCAGTCCTTGGGCCCCTGCTGTTCTCTATTTACACCTTTGGCCTGGGACAGCTCATAGAATCTCATGGCTTACAGTATCATCTTTACGCTGATGACACACAGATCTACATCTCTGGACCAGATATCACCTCCCTACTAAACAGAATCCCTCAATGTCTGTCCACTATTTCATCCTTCTTCTCTGCTAGATTTCTGAAACTCAACATGGACAAAACAGAATTCATCATCTTTCCCCCATCTCACGTGACCCCCCCTACGAACCTATCAATTACAGTAAATGACTGCCCACTCTCCCCAGTCCCACAAGCTCGCTGCCTCGGAGTAATCCTTGACGCTGATCTCTCCTTCAAACCACATATCCAAGCCCTTTCCACTTCCTGCCGACTTCAACTCAAAAATATTTCACGAATCCGTTCATTCCTCACCCAAGAATCTGCAAAAACCCTAGTCCATGCCCTCATCATCTCTCGCCTTGACTACTGCAACCTCATGCTCTGTGGCCTCCCCTCAAACACTCTCGCACCCCTCCAATCTATTCTAAACTCTGCTGCCCGACTAATCCACCTGTCCCCCCGCTATTCCCCAGCTTCTCCCCTCTGTCAATCCCTTCACTGGCTCCCAATTGCCCAGAGACTCCATTACAAAACCCTAACCATGACATACAAAGCCATCCACAACCTGTCTCCTCCATACATCTGTGACCTCGTCTCCCGGTACTTTCCCGCACGCAACCTCCGATCCTCACAAGATCTCCTTCTCTACTCCCCTCTTATCTCCTCTTCCCACAATCACATACAAGATTTCTCTCGCGCATCACCCCTACTCTGGAACTCTCTACCACAACATATCAGACTCTCACCTACCATCGAAACCTTCAAAAAGAGCCTGAAGACCCACCTCTTCCGACAAGCCTACAACCTGCAGTAACCACCGATCGACCAAGCCACTGCACGACCAGCTCTACCCTCGCCTACTGTATTATCTCCCATCCCTTGAAGATTGTGAGCCCTCGCGGGCAGGGTCCTCTCTCCTCCTGTACCAGTTATGACTTGTATTGTTTAAGATTATTGTACTTGTTTTTATGTATACTCCTCCTTACATGTAAAGCGCCATGGAATAAATGGCGCTATAACAATAAATAATAATAATAATAATAATACATACTACATACATACAACATACATACAACATGCTACAGACATACAACATACATACTACATACAATAAATTCATACATTCATACAATACGTACATATAACATAGAGTACATTCTCACCATCACTTGTCACTTTGATCCCCGAAGCCAGTGTAATCTGTGAAAAAAAATGAAAATAACAAACAACCGATATTCTCCCTGATCTGCAGTAATCCACAAGTGTTCCACGCCCATGGAGAACAACAGCATCAGCTGATGCGACCGCTCTCTAGGGGCTCCAGGAGTCCAATGACGGGAGGTAGGTATCCTTCCATACTGTATTCCTCCGCCACTGTAAAAAAATAGTCCCTAGTCTCACTTTTGGCATTGCTATGTGAGAAAGTTCCCACGCAGCTTTTGCCATAAAGTGATGCGTCGTAGCATGTTGTATGTATGTAGTATGTATGTAGTATGTACTATGTATGTATGTTGTATGAATGTAGTATATATGTAGTATGTATGTATTGTATGTAGTATGTATGTTGTATGTAGTATGTATGTTGAATATATGTTGTATGTCTGTAGCATGTTGTATGTATGTAGTATGTACTATGTATGTATGTTGTATGAATGTAGTATATACACTCACTGGCCACTTTATTAGGTACACCATGCTAGTAACGGGTTGGACCCCCTTTTGCCTTCAGAACTGCCTCAATTCTTCGTGGCAGAGATTCAACAAGGTGCTGAAAGCATTCCTCAGAGATTTTGGACCATATTGACATGATGACATCACACAGTTGGCGCAGATTTGTCGGCTGCACATCCCTGATGCGAATCTCCCGTTCCACCACATCCCAAAGATGCTCTATTGGATTGAGATCTGGTGACTGAGGAGGCCATTTGAGTACAGTGAACTCATTGTCATGTTCAAGAAACCAATCTGAGATGATTCGAGCTTTATGACATGGCGCATTATCCTGCTGAAAGTAGCCATCAGATGTTGGGTACATTGTGGTCATAAAGGGATGGACATGGTCAGAAACAATACTCAGGTAGGCTGTGGCGTTGCAACGATGCTCAATTGGTACCAAGGGGCCCAAAGAGTGCCAAGAAAAAATTCCCCACACCATGACACCACCACCACCAGCCTGAACCGTTGATACAAGGCAGGATGGATCCATGCTTTCATGTTGTTTACGCCAAATTCTGACCCTACCATCCGAATGTCGCAGCAGAAATCGAGACTCATCAGACCAGGCAACGTTTTTCCAATCTTCTACTGTCCAATTTCGATGAGCTTGTGCAAATTGTAGCCTCAGTTTCCTGTTCTTAGCTGAGAGGAGTGGTACCCAGTGTGGTCTTCTGCTGCTGTAGCCCATCTGCCTCAAAGTTCGACGCACTGTGCGTTCAGAGATGCTCTTCTGCCTACCTTGGTTGTAACGGGTGGCAATTTGAGTCACTGTTGCCTTTCTATCAGCTCGAACCAGTCTGCCCATTCTCCTCTGACCTCTGGCATCAACAAGGCATTTCCGGCCACAGAACTGCCGCTCACTGGATTTTTTTTCTTTTTCGGACCATTCTCTGTAAACCCTAGAGATGGTTGTGTGTGAAAATCCCAGTAGATCAGCAGTTTCTGAAATACTCAGACCAGCCCTTCTGGCACCAACAATCATGCCACGTTCAAAGGCACTCAAATCACCTTTCTTCCCCATACTGATGCTCGGTTTGAACTGCAGGAGATTGTCTTGACCATGTCTACATGCCTAAATGCACTGAGTTGCCGCCATGTGATTGGCTGATTAGAAATTAAGTCTTAACACACAGTTGGACAGGTGTACATAATAAAGTGGCCAGTGAGTGTATGTAGTATGTATGTATTGTATGAATGTATTGTATGTAGTATGCATGTTGTATGTAGTATGTATGTAGTATGTATGTTGAATATATGTTGTAAGTCTGTAGCATGTTGTATGTATGTAGTATGTACTATGTACATATGTTGTATGAATGTAGTATATATGTAGTATGTATGTATTGTGTGAATGTATGAATGTATTCTATGTAGTATGTATGTTGTATGTACTGTATGTTGTATGTCTGTAGCATGTTGTTTGTATGTATGTAGTAAGTATGTAGTATGTAGTATGTATGTATGTATGTTGTATGAATGTAGTATATATGTATGTAGCATGTATGTATGTATGTTGTATGAATTTAGTAAATATGTAGTATGTATGTTGTATGAATGTAGTATATATGTAGTATGTATGTATGTTGTATGAATGTAGTATATATGTATGTAGTATGTATGTATGTTGTATGAATGTAGTATATACAGTGGGGCAAAAAAGTATTTAGTCAGTCAGCAATAGTGCAAGTTCCACCACTTAAAAAGATGAGAGGCGTCTGTAATTTACATCATAGGTAGACCTCAACTATGGGAGACAAACTGAGAAAAAAAAAATCCAGAAAATCACATCGTCTGTTTTTTTTCATTTTATTTGCATATTATGGTGGAAAATAAGTATTTGGTCAGAAACAAGCAATCAAGATTTCTGGCTCTCACAGACCTGTAACTTCTTCTTTAAGAGTCTCCTCTTTCCTCCACTCATTACCTGTAGTAATGGCACCTGTTTATACTTGTTATCAGTATAAAAAGACACCTGTGCACACCCTCAAACAGTCTGACTCCAAACTCCACTATGGTGAAGACCAAAGAGCTGTCAAAGGACACCAGAAACAAAATTGTAGCCCTGCACCAGGCTGGGAAGACTGAATCTGCAATAGCCAACCAGCTTGGAGTGAAGAAATCAACTGTGGGAGCAATAATTAGAAAATGGAAGACATACAAGACCACTGATAATCTCCCTCGATCTGGTGCTCCACGCAAAATCCCACCCCTTGGGGTCAGAATGATCACAAGAACGGTGAGCAAAAATCCCAGAACCACGCGGGGGGACCTAGTGAATGAACTGCAGAGAGCTGGGACCAATGTAACAAGGCCTACCATAAGTAACACACTACGCCACCATGGACTCAGATCCTGCAGTGCCAGACGTGTCCCACTGCTTAAGCCTGTATATGTCCGGGCCCATCTGAAGTTTGCTAGAGAGCATTTGGATGATCCAGAGGAGTTTTGGGAGAATGTCCTATGGTCTGATGAAACCAAACTGGAACTGTTTGGTAGAAACACAACTTGTCGTGTTTGGAGGAAAAAGAATACTGAGTTGCATCCATCAAACACCATACCTACTGTAAAGCATGGTGGTGGAAACATCATGCTTTGGGGCTGTTTCTCTGCAAAGGGGCCAGGACGACTGATCCGGGTACATGAAAGAATGAATGGGGCCATGTATCGTGAGATTTTGAGTGCAAACCTCCTTCCATCAGCAAGGGCATTGAAGATGAAACGTGGCTGGGTCTTTCAACATGACAATGATCCAAAGCACACCGCCAGGGCAACGAAGGAGTGGCTTCGTAAGAAGCATTTCAAGGTCCTGGAGTGGCCTAGCCAGTCTCCAGATCTCAACCCTATAGAAAACCTTTGGAGGGAGTTGAAAGTCTGTGTTGCCAAGCGAAAAGCCAAAAACATCACTGCTCTAGAGGAGATCTGCATGGAGGAATGGGCCAACATACCAACTACAGTGTGTGGCAACCTTGTGAAGACTTACAGAAAACGTTTGACCTCTGTCATTGCCAACAAAGGATATATCACAAAGTATTGAGATGAAATTTTGTTTCTGACCAAATACATATTTTCCACCATAATATGCAAATAAAATGAAAAAAAAACAGACAATGTGATTTTCTGGATTTTTTTTTCTCAGTTTGTCTCCCATAGTTGAGGTCTACCTATGATGTAAATTACAGACGCCTCTCATCTTTTTAAGTGGTGGAACTTGCACTATTGCTGACTGACTAAATACTTTTTTGCCCACTGTATGTAGTATGTATGTATGTATGTTGTATGAATGTAGTATATATGTAGTATGTATGTATGATGCATGAATGTAGTATTTATGAAGTATGTATGTAGTATGTAGTATGTATGTTGTATGAATGTTGTATATATGTAGTATGTATGTAGTTTTTTTTTTTTACATTCAACACATTAGCCGGATGATGGGATTACTACTGTCCCATCATTGGCTAATGTGTCAATCACTGTCATTGTAGCAGGCATAGCCCGATGGGACTTTCAGTCCCATCGGACGATGCCTGCACACACACAAGACCCCCGGCAGGCCCGCACAGACCCCCGGCAGCCGGCACAGGCCCGCACAGACCCCTGACAGCTGGCACAGGCCCCCGTCAGGCACGTACAGACCCCCTGACAGCCGGCACAGGCCCCCGGCAGGCCTGAACAGACCCCTGGCAGTCGGCACAGACCGCGCATCATGATGCGCACAGACCGCGCATCATGATGACATCATTTCAGCAGCCAATCACAGCCACAACAGTGGCTCATTGCATTATGGGAACTTCCGATTCCGGTATCCAATACTTGCAGTATTGGAATGCTCAACACTACCCATAGCGCTTCTCAATGCAGACAGGAAGGTTCTGGCAAAGGTGCTGTTTAATTGGCTGGTGAAATTTGCACCCTGACTCCTTTCGGAGGCCCAGCATTGCTCTGTTCCAGGTCGCAGCACATTTAGTGCTGTGTTCGGTGTCCAGGAGGCGGTGGAGCGGGGTAGGGCTGGTCACTGGAAGGGGTACATGCTGTGATTGGACCAGGCAAAAGCGTTTGATCAGGTTAATCACAAGTATCTCTGGTCTGTCCTTCTGAGATATGGCCTGCCGGGGGGGGTTTGTTGATTGGCTTAAAACCTTGTACGGTGAGGCAGAGAGTTTCCCGCTTGTGAACAGTTAGATTGGCAGCTCTTTTGAGGTTGGATCTGGTGTTCACCAGGGTTGTCCCTTGGGCCCGCTGCTGTACGTGTTCGCGATTGACTTACTTCTTAGGAGGGTGGAGCGTGGACCGTTGACCGGGATCGGGATGGACCGGGCAGCACCAGAGGACTCTCTGAGGGTGGTGGCGTATCCCGATGATGTCACTGTTTTTGTTTACTCTCACGAGGAGGCAGGCTGGCTGATGTCAGAGGTAGATCGCTACTCAGAGGCATCCGGGTCCAAGATCAACTGGGATAAGAGTGAGAGTCTCTGGCTGGGAGGAGGAGATCCTGGTGTCATGATCCCAGTGCAGGTTTTGACCTGCACGACAGGGGTTAATGTCTTGAGCTCAGTGCAGGCTTTGCCCTGCACACCTGGGGTTAATTATTGTGGCCTCTCTTTGGTTCAGGCAGAGCTTTTTATTGCCCTGAGATACTCCAATCCCTGTCAGTTATACTTTTGCCTTTGGCCGAGTGTTGTGACCCCTGTGTGCCTGTTCGTTGTCTTATAGCTTGCTTATATGGTTCTGATCCAGTTCTGTCCCCCGTTGTGAGTTTGCCTGTTGATTCTGTACTGTATATCTGCTTCTCTGGTTTCTGACTTCTTGGCTACGTCTTGACTATCCGTTCTGTCTTGCCCTTTGGTAATTGTCATGCTATCTCGTGCTTTGACCCCGGCCTGATCTGGTTTATGTCCCTGTTTATGCCAATTAGTAACTTTGTTCTGTAGTTACCATTCTAGGAGTTTTCCTGCAGCTCCTAACTCTCGGGAGTTTAGGCAACGCCCCCAGCAGTCACATGCTTCAGGTCTTGTGGGTCTGAAGCACGCATCTTCTCTGCTGCTGCCCGCTCCACAGGTATCTCTGAGAACAGGTTGTCTTACTCAGGACACGCGCACTGGCTCTGTGAGCAAGTGCAGTGCGTGTTCCTGACATTATTACTGACCGTGAACTTTTTTTTTCTCTATCCTCACTTCTGCAGCATAGACCCAATGCATGCCTTATCTGAGCAGGTGAAATGCTTGACTCAGTCGTTGCAGAAGCTAAGTTTGGAACACCAAGCTCTGGCCCAGTCCCAACGGCAGGTTGCGGACTCGGTTCAGGGGGTGCTTTCCGTAGGCTTTCAACAGGTGGGGAATAAAGATGTCATTTTAGTCCCACCCGAATCCCCGGTTAAGTTACCAGATACGTTTGCTGGTGACAAAAATGAATTTAGAGCATTTAAAGAGGGCTGTAAGCTCTTTTTCTCCTTGAGACCCTGCTCCTCTGGGGATGAGAAACAGAGGGTGGGGGTAGTTATGTCCCTCCTTAAGGGGTCCCCACAAGCCTGGGCATTTTCTCTTTCCTCTTCTGCCCCAGAGAGAATGACTGTGGATGTATTTTTTGAGGCCTTAAGGCTTATTTATGATGAGCCAGATAGAGTGCGTTTGGCTGAGGACAAGGTGATGAGTGTCTGTCAGGGGAAGCACTCGGCCGAGTGGTTCTGTTCTGAATTTAGGCATTGGGCAGCTGAGGTTTCTTGGAGTGATGCCGCCCTTCGGGGGCTGTTCCGTAGAGGCCTGTGTGAACGTCTGAAGGATGCCCTGGCACTCCATCCTCCACCTGACTCCCTGGAGGATGCCATGACCCAAGCGGTTCGCATGGATCGCAGACTGCGGGCAAGAGGTGTTATGCAACTTGAAACATCATTATTCTCCAGTGGAGTTGAGACCCGGACTCCTCCGGTGGCTATGGAGCTGAGCGCTGTCACCTGTGATGAGAAGGAAAGTAGATGCCGCCGGGAGAAGCAGTTGTGCTTCTATTGTGGGGAATCTGGACATTGGAAGGACTGCCCCTCCTGTCCGTCATCCTCCAAAGTGGCGGGAAATAACTAGGTCTGGGTAGTAGTCGAGGAGGCTACCCAGATCTTCAGGTACTGTTTTCCTCACTTGTAAAAATTGTGCTTCGGGTGGAACTGGAACTTGTTGATGGTCCTGTTCAGACTACCGCCTTTGCTGACTGTGGCTCTGCTGTTAACCTGATTGATGCTTGGATTATGACTCTTATTAAGATAGGGACAGTCAGGCTTCAGGATCCTGTTAAACTTGTGGCAATTAACTCGTCCTCTCTTACCCAGGATGGTATCTGTTTCAGGTCTGAACTTTTTTCTCTGAAAGTGGGTTCCACTCATGTGGAAAAATTAACTTGTCTTGTGTTAGATAACTTGCCTGCAGGACTGGTACTGGGGATGCCTTGGCTACAACGCCATAATCCTAACATTGATTGGGTGATGGGCGAGATCACTCAATGGGGATGTGTAACAACCCTGCTGTCGTCACTGCATGGCCTCCCATCCCCCGCACATCAACTTACTCACTGCTCCGGGTCATGCTGTGAATTCTGTCTATTGCCAGCCCTGTGCTCTATGCCTCTGCTCTTCTGTATGTTTCTTGGTTATGTGTGTATAGGGGGGCGGCGCCAGAACTCTCTGGTTCTTATGCAGTCAGGGTGCACCTGTCTAATCTGTCCCTGACCAATCACCTAGAGCCCTTGACTATTTAGTTCCACCACACCCACTGAAACATGGCCTGTGCAATGTCTAATCTCAGTTAGTATCTTGCTGCTGAGGAAGCCAGGCCCTGTCCTGTGTATTTCCTCCTTCTCTGGAGGAATACTTCTTGTCTTGCTTTGTATCTTGTCTGCCTGCCAGGAGGCTGAAAATCCTAGCCCTTGAGTCTTGGTCCCAGTACCTTGTCTGTACTCTGTCCTACCTTAGTCTCCCTTTCTCCTTGTCTGTGGCTTCCTTCCCTGCTGTGTCTTTCCTTGTGTCCTCCCTGTCTGTGCATCTGCACCCTTGCAGCTCTGTCTGTGCATCTGCACCCTTGCAGCTCTGTCTGTGCATCTGCACCCTTGCAGCTCTGTCTGTGCATCTACACCTTTGCAGCTCTGTCTGTGCATCTGCACCCTTGCTGCTCTGTCTGTGCATCTGCACCCTTGCAGCTCTGTCTGTGCATCTGCACCCTTGCAGCTCTGTCTGTGCATCTGCACCCTAGCCGCTCTGCCTGCACGGCTCCCTAGCCGCTCTGCCTGCATGGCTCCCTTGCCGCTCTGCCTGCCCGGCTCCCTTGCAGCCCAGCCTACTCCGCACTCCTGCAGCTCCACCTACTCTACACTCCTGCGGATCAGTTCCTAACCTGTTCCAACATACTCCACTTCTTCCTGCCTAAACCTATACCTGCCCCTGCTGTGTGAACAGGCCCCTACCTGTTCCTTTCCGAGCCGTACCTGCTTGCCCTGTGTCTCCAAGCCGTGCCTGCTTGCCCTGTGTCTCCAAGCCGTGCCTGCTTGCCCTGTGTCTCCAAGCCGTGCCTGCTTGCCTTGTGTCTCCAAACCGTGCCTGCTTGCCATGTGTCTCCAAGCCATGCCTGCTTGCCCTCTGTCTCAGCCGTGCCTGCTTGCCCAGTGTCTCAGCCTGCCTGTTAGTCACACCTGTCCAAGTGACTTGTCCCTGAGTGGGATCAGCAGCCACAGCCAGAAACCACCCTGGAGTAGCACCCGACAGCTACCTGCCGCACAAGCCTGACCTCACCATCAGAGGCTCCAGTGAAGACCGAGGTAGCTGTCGTAATCACGCCCCTTCCAGGGTAGTCTGGTTTGTGGCACAGTGGAGCCATAACCCCCCGGCTCGCGCCCTTCAGCCAAGGCGCGAGCGTGACAGGATGTAAAGATAAGTGCTGTAACCTGGGGCCTTTTGCTAACTCTGTTAATACCGTATCTGTGTCGTCTGTCGGTCTGGAAGGTATTCCGGAGTACCTGAAGGAATTCGAAGACGTATTTTCCGAAAGTGAGGCTGAGGCGCTGCCACCACATAGACCCTACGATTGTGCCATTGATTTAGTACCCTGTTGTGAGTTCATTTTCCCCTTCACCATTGAGGTCTGATGAACTCCCTCTTCTGGTGAAGGAAGGTAGTGAGGCTGATTACCAAGCACCTGGGCAGGATGATGATGACTGGGTGACGGGAATTACTGACTGGATATAAGGCAGCCGACGCCCTTCTGCCTTCATAGAATCATAGAATCATAGAATCATAGAATCGTAGAGTTGGAAGGGACCTCCTGGGCCATCTGGTCCAACCCCCTGCTCAAAGCAGGATTCGCTAAATCATCCCAGTTAGATGTCTGTCCAGCCTCTGTTTGAAGACTTCCATTGAAGGAGAACTCACCACTTCTCGTGGCAGCCTGTTCCACTCATTGATCACTCTAACTGTCAAAAAGTTTTTTCTAATATCTAATCTGTGTCTCCTCCCATTCAGCTTCATCCCATTGCTTCTAGTCTTTCCTTGTGCAAATGAGAATAAAGTTGATCCTTCTACAATGTGACAGCCCTTTAGATATTTGTAGACAGCTATTAAGTCTCCTCTCAGTCTTCTCTTTTGCAAACTAAACATTCCCAAATCCTGCAACCTTTCCTCATAAGACAGGGTTTGCAGACCGGTCACCATTCTGGTCGCTCTTTTCTGAACTTGCTCCAGTTTGTTGATGTCTTTTTTAAAATGTGGTGCCCAAAATTGGACACAATATTCCAGATGAGGTCTGACCAAAGAGGAGTAGAGGGAAATAATTACTTCACGTGATCTAGACTGTATGCTTCTGTTAATACATCCTAGAATTGCATTTGCCTTTTTTGCTGCTGCATCACACTGTTGACTCATATTCAGTCTGTGATCTATTAGTATACCCAAGTCTTTTTCACATGTGCTGTCACTTAGCCCTATTCCTCCCATTCTATATATGCTTTTTTCATTTTTATTGCCCAGATGTAGTACTTTGCATTTCTCCCTGTTAAAAACCATTCTGTTAGTTGCTGCCCACTTCTCCAGTTTATTTAAATCTTTTTGAATCCTCTCTTTCTCTTCTCTAGTATTAGCTATCCCTCCTAGCTTTGTGTCATCAGCAAATTTAATCAGTTTACCCTCAATTCCTTCATCTAAATCGTTGATAAAGATGTTGAACAATACAGGGCCCAGGACAGAGCCCTGTGGTACCCCACTTGAGACATTCTTCCAACTGGATGTGCAGCCATTTACGACCACTCTTTGGGTCCGATCACTAAGCCAGTTATGAATCCACCTAACAGTTGCCTTGTCCATTCCATACTTAGTCATTTTTTCAATAAGGATTGTATGAGAGACTTTGTCAAATGCTTTGCTGAAGTCAAGATATACTATATCTACAGCATTTCCTTGATCCACCCAATCAGTAATACCATCATAGAAGGAAATTAAATTAGTCTGACATGACTTATTAGTTACAAACCCATGCTGACTCTGTTTAATCACTTCATTCTTATCCAGGTATTGACATACATGTTGTTTAATAATTTGTTCAAAGATCTTTCCTGGTATAGAAGTCAGACTCACCGGCCTATAGTTGCCTGGGTCCACCTTCTTCCCCTTTTTGAAGATAGGAACAACATTTGCTCTTCTCCAGTCTTCTGGCACTTCTCCTGTTCTCCAAGAATTTTCAAAGATTATGGAGAGGGGTTCAAAAATTTCTTCTGCTATCTCCTTCAGTACTCTGGGGTGTAATTCATCTGGACCTGGAGACTTGAATACATTTAGGTTAGCTAAGTGTTTCCTCACTATCTTTCTGTTTATAGATATCCTGGATTCTTCTATTCCCTTAATAGGACAGTGAATAACAGTTGATGTTACATTTCCTTTCTGAGAGAAAACAGATGCAAAATAGGAATTTAAAAGTTCAGCCTTCTCAACATCCTGTCTTACCATTTCATCATTTTCATCCTGTAAAAATCCTATAGCATCTTAGACTTTTCTTTTACTTTTGACATATCCCCAAAATCCTTTATTATTGCTTTTGACATCTCTTGCAAGCCTCAATTCATTTTCAGCTTTAGCTAATCTGATTTGTGCCTTGCAGGTTCTGCAGACAGCATTATATTCTTCTTTAGATATGCCTCCTTCTTTCCATTTTATAAACATTTTTTGCTTCCTTTTTAGCATGTGCTTAAGTTCTGTGTTCATCCATCCTGGTTTCCTTAAATGCTTCCTATTCTTCCCTCTTTTCGGAATTGTTAACAACTGTGCTTTGAGAATTTCATTTTTCAAGATTTCCCATCCTTCCTGGACATTTTTGTCTTTAAGGATATCCAGCCATTGGATCCCTCCAATTCTCTTTCTGAATCCCTTAAAATCTGCCTTTCTGAAATCTAACCTTGACGTCTGAGTCTTCACAGGTCTTCCGCCTCTAGTTATCCAAAATTCTAAAATAGCATGGTCGCTACCTCCTAGGGTCCCAGCCACTTTTACCTCCTCAACCATTTCCTCCCTGTTTATAAGGATTAGATCCAAGGTAGCAGTTCCCCTTGTTTTCTCCTTTACCTTTTGGAAGATAAAGTTGTCAGCAAGAGAGGATAAGAATTTCCTTGACCTGTTAGTTTTGCCTGAGAGAGATTCCCAACAAATGTCTGGATAGTTGAAATCTCCCATGACAACTATGTCATATTTTTTGGAGAACTTGGCCATTTGATGCATAAAGAGTTCATCCATATCTTCAGCTTGCACAGGCGGCCTGTAGTAAATGCCTACAATGGTGTCCTTTCCATTGTTCTGTCCTTGTATTCTTACCCAAACAGTTTCCACAGAACTCCCAGTCTCTGAAGCTTCAATCTCTGTGCAGATATACGCATTTCTAACATACAATGCGACACCCCCTCCTCGTTTATCAAGTCTGTTTCTTGCAAATAAGTTGTATCCTTCTAGTCTTGTATTCCAATCATGTGTATTGTCCCACCAAGTTTCAGTGATTCCAATGACATCATATTTCTTTTCCTGTGTTAGTAGTTCCAATTCTCCTTGTTTGTTGCCCATGCTTTGTGCATTAGTATAGAAACATTTTAGTTTGTGATTGGTTTCTCTTTCTCCAATATTTTTTTTAATTAGATTCTTTCGTCTTTGTTCTTCCTTTCCACTTCTAATAGCAGAGTTCTCAGTAGCATTTGTCAGGTGTATGGCTTTTTCTGGTCTTTTGCTTCCCTTCCCATGTTGTTCTAGTTTAAAGCTCTCCTTACAAGTGTAGCAAGGCGACTTCCAAATACCTGCTTTCCAGTCTTCGTAAGGTGCACCCCATCTCTAGCAAGTAGTCCATCGTATAAGTAGTTCACTCCGTGATCCAGAAATCCAAATCGTTGCTGACGGCACCATCGACGTAGCCAGTTGTTCACCTGCAGAATCTTATTCCACCTCCTTGTTCCATGGCCATCCACTGGGAGGATGGAAGAGAAGACCACCTGCGCTCCCAGTTCTTTCACTTTCTTGCCTAAGTCTTCAAAGTCTCTGCAGATGGTTTCCAGGTCGTTTCTTGCAGTGTCATTTGTCCCCACATGTAGTAGCAGGAATGGGTAGTCATCTGTAGGTCTGAAGAGTCCTGATATCCTGTCAGACACATCTTTAATTTTTGCACCTGGAAGACAGCACATTTCTCTTGAAGTTATATCCGGTCTGCAGATAGCGGCCTCTGTTCCTCTCAACAGGGAATCCCCCATGACCACCACTCTCCGTTTCTTCTTCACAACATTTTTCTTTCTCCATCCAGGAGGACTCTGAAGGCGTACAAGGTTGCTGTTTGTTGGCAAAGTCTTATCCTGATGTATTTCTTCATCGTTTTCCTGCGTGAGAGCCTGGTACTGGTTTCTGAGCAGTATGGGTGCTGACTGCCTCCTGATCCTCCTGCTTCTCTGGGTCACATGTATCCATTCCTGTGTTTCTTCAGGTGCACTTCGAATTTCTTCTCTTTCTGTAACATGAAGAGATAATTCTGCTCTGTCCAAGAACTCTTCACCTTCCTTAATGATCTTCAACGTAGCTAACCTCTCTTCGAGATTTTGCAACTTTTCCTCCAACAGGGTCACAAGCTTGCATTTGTGGCATGTGAAGTTTGGCTTTTCCACTGGTAAATCTGTGAACATGTAGCAAGAAATGCAGCTCACCAAATGGCTCCTGGCCTCTTCCATCTTGAGATTTCTTAAAAAGATGAAAGATGAGCCAAAATTCGCGCGCCTATCGGCTCGCGGTTTCTCCGATTTCCTCTTTTCAGCTGCAACGGCCAAAACCCAGTGATCGTTGAGCTCGCGGAGACTCTTCACTTATCCCAGAAGGCACTGGGAATATGCAAATGATCTCCTCAAGACTCTTCCCCTGGTTTCTCCGAGTTCCTCTTTTCAGCTGCAACGGCCAAAACCCAGTGATCGTTGAGCTCGCGGAGACTCTTCACTTATCCCAGAAGGCACTGGGAATATGCAAATGATCTCCTCAAGACTCTTCCCCTGGTTTCTCCGATTTCCTCTTTTCAGCTGCAACGGCCAAAACCCAGTGATCGTTGAGCTCGCGGAGACTCTTCACTTATCCCAGAAGGCACTGGGAATATGCAAATGATCTCCTCAAGACTCTTCCCCTGGTTTCTCCGATTACCTCTTTTCAGCTGCAACGGCCAAAACCCAGTGATCGTTGAGCTCGCGGAGACTCTTCACTTATCCCAGAAGGCCTTGCTGGGGATCTCTCTGAGGGATTCTAGGAGACCAGTCTGATTCCTGCTCCTCAAAAGCTAAGTTTTCTGCTCTTCTTTTTGCATTTGAGTTTTGGTTTTCTTTTTGCATTGTTTTCCTTGATTTCTGCCATTCCCTGCTGGGGTGAGCTGAATTCTTTTTTGCTCTGTCTTCAGAAAATACCTGAGTACTGATATAGTCTTTTTGAAGCCTAGCGTCTTCAGGGCTTTTTTCCCTATCAGCTGTTGGCTCTTGTTTTGATAGGGTTTTTGGCGGATTGCAGACAGCAGCTTTTCTATCCTGTCCTATCTAGTTAGCTTGGGCCCCATCATTTGCTCAGCCTACCTTTCTATCTGTGTGAGTGTTTTTTCCAAGTTACCTAAGGCTCGATTGTTCAATTTTTCCGGGTTTGAGCGCCAAGCCATGAAGGAGTTCATAGCTGAGAGTCTCCGCAAAGGGCATATCAGGCCTTCTGTGTCACCCGTGGCAGCAGGATTCTTCTTTGTGAAGAGGAAATATGGTGGTTTGCGGCCGTGCCTCGACTTTCGGGAACTTAACAAGATAACGGTTAGGAACACTTATCCACTTCCCCTCATCCCAGACCTATGTAACCAGTTATCTGGGGCCCAATGGTTCTCCAAATTAGATCTCCGGGGGGCCTACAACCTGATAAGGGTTCGGGAAGGGGACGAGTGGAAAACTGCGTTCCTCACATCTGAGGGACTCTTTGAAATCCTGGTTATGCCCTTTGGGTTAACTAATGCCCCCGCTATTTTCCAGAACTTTATCAATGTTGTGTTTTCTGACCTGATAGATCGTTTTGTTGTCATTTAGTTGGATGACATTTTGGTGTATTCCCAGGACAGTCAGTCTCACTTACAACATCTACAGACAGTTCTCCAGAGACTCAGGGAGAACCACCTGTTTGCTAAATTGCAAAAATGTTCGTTTGTCGTATAGGAACTGTCTTTTTGGGGCTAAGAAGGTGCTGGCGATCGCAGACTGGGTTCAGCCTCATGATCTCAAGGGGCTCCAGCGCTTCTTGGGATTTGCAAACTATTACCGGAGATTCATTAAAGGTTTCTCTCAAGTGGTTAAACCACTCACAGATCTTACCCAGAAGGGGGCTTATGTAAAAAAATGGTCGGAACTCGCTAAGGAGTCCTTCTCAGCTCTTAATGTTATGGTCACATGTGTCTGGACGCAGCGAGTATCGCAAGGCGAACCCCTATGACACACGTGACCCTGGATACACCGCCTCCAGTTGGGCGAATTTAAATAATAAGAAGTGCAGCTGGATACACCACCTCCAACTGGCGAATTTAGGTATTACATGAATTTATACAATAGTCTGGAAACCCCGCTTCCAGTAAGGTGAATATAAATAATAAAGGGGAACCTGGGTAGCATTAACAATGGAGGGCACTGCAATAGGGAAACGGGGAAGTGGAGACCTCCTGCACTCCCCTGAGCCAGTGTCCCTGCATTTCTAACGTTCCCTATGCCGGTTCCGCACTGGGCGATGCACGCGTACCTTAAAACCCTGTCTCGCCCTGCACCTAAACCCTCACTAGGGAATTGGTCTGTGCAGAAACTAATCCCACCACTGCACTAAACACACATAAGGGAAAATGACAATACAGGGGGAACACCTGTCATGATCCAGCATGGATGTGACAGACTAAATGGATAAGTGAACTTTTTTCCTTTGGCTTGGTGCCAAAGTGGTATGATTGCCCCCGGTGGCCATTAGAATTATTACACGTGGTGTCGTTCATTCTAAGTTGCCCCGGTGGTGGTGAGTGGTACTGCACTTTAGTTTCTTTGGTTTAGTGCACGTAATTATAAATCAGGTGTGAGGCTCTATAAAAAAAAGCCAGGTGTGTTCAATCACTGTTGGTGATATTGTGTTCGTCATTTGGGAAGCAAGCCTGGGTGAGGAAGGAGCTGAACATGAGTCCTGCGTAGCCCAGCCAGAGGGGATGAGTGGCAGCTATGTGGTCTGCAAGAAGGGCTGGCATGGCGTGGTGGAGTCACAGTTTATGGTGTCGGCAGGAAGTGCTTGCATGGCTTGGTGGAGTGACGACTATGGAGAGAGTTGCACTCAGCATGCGGGACTTGGTTGCTGAGAGCTGGACTCAAGCATGCTTGACTTTTTGGGCAGGAGCTGAACTCATCTTTGGGACTCTGTTACTGGACTTCTGCAATTGGTGGTGGCCTCTGCTCCAAGGCTGCACTATGGTGAAGGATCAAGTTATGGTGATTGATCCGGGTGGAGGAGAAGATGCACGCAGGTGGTGGGCTCTGTTGCTTGGAGCATACGCAACAGAGCAAAGCTAAGTGGTGTTTCCCCTGTATTGTCATCTTTCCTTGTGTGTGTTTAGTGCAGTGGTGGGATTAGTTTCTGCACTGACCAATTCCCTAGTGAGGGTTTAGGTCAGGGCGAGCTAGGGTTAAAAGGTATCCTGTGCGTCGCCTGGTGCGGAACCGGCATAGGGAACGTTAGGAGTGCAGGGACTCTGGCTCAGGGGAGTACAGAAGGTCTCCACGTCCCTATTCCCTATCGCAGGGCCCACCATTGTTAATGTTACCCAGGTTCCCCTTTATTATTTAAATTCGCCTCACTGGAGGCGGGGTTTCCAGATTTACGTGTAATACCTAAATTCGCCAATTGGAGGCGGTGTATCCAGCTGCACGTCTTTTATTTAAATTCGCCCTACTGGAGGTGGTGTATCCAGGGTCACGTGTGTCATGGGTTCGCCTTGCGGTACTCGCTGCGTCCAGACACACATGACCGTGACAACACCACTTAGCTTTGCTCTGTTGCGTATGCTCCTAGACAGAGCCCACCACCTGCATGCATCTTCTCCTTCAACCGGATCCATCACCATAACCGGATCCATCACCATAGTGCAGCCTTGGAGCAGAGTCCACCACCAGTTGTAGCTGCCCAGTAAACAGAGTCCCAAAGATGAGTCCAGCTTCTGCCAAAAAGTCCAGCATGCTTGAGTCCAACTTTTCTGCCAATAAGTCCAGCATGCTTGAGTCCAGTTTTCAGCAACCAAGTCCAGCATGCTGAGTGCAACTCTCACCATAGTCGCCACTCCACCAAGCCATGCAAGCACTTCCTGCTGACACCATATACTGCGACTCCACCACACCATGCCAGCCCTTCTTGCAGACAACATCGTTCAACACCAACAATCCATGCCAGCACTCCTTACAGACTCCATAGCTGACTCAACCCCCTCTGGCTGGGCTGCCCAGGACTCTCATTCAGCTCCTTCATCATCCAGGCTTCCTTGTGAATGACTAACAATATCACCAACAGGTGATCAAACACACCTGAAACTCTTTTATAGAGCCTCACACCTGTTTTATAATTACGTGCACATTAAACCAAAGAAACTAAAGTGCACTACCACTCACCACCATCGTGGCAACTTAGAATGAACGACACCACATGTAATAATTCTAGTGGCCACCGGGGGCAATCAACTCACTTTGGCACCAAGCCAAAGGAAAAAAACTTCACTTTGTCCATTTACTTGTCAGATCCACCTTGCATCATGACATTAAGAAATGTTTCATGTCCGCCCCGGTGTTGGTCCAGCCAGACCCATCCAAACCATTTACTGTGGAGGTGGATGCTTCTGAAGTAGGGGTGGGGGCAGTGTTGTCCCAAGGTCCGGCCACCCTTACTAATCTCAAACCCTGTGCCTTCTTCTCCAAGAAGTGCTCGTCCGCCAAGAGAAATTATGATGTAGGCAATAGAGAACTTCTTGCGGTCAAGCTGGCATTCGAAGAATGGAGGCACTTTTTAGAAGGGGCGGCTCACCCTATCACTGTTATAACGGATCACAAAAATTTGGCATACCTTGAATCTGCTAAGAGGCTTACTCCTAGACAAACCCGTTGGTCACTTTTTTTTCACGCTTTCAATTCTCCATTACTTTTCGACAAGGGTCCAAAAAATGTTAAAGCGGATGCCCTGTCCAGAAGTTTTGACCCGGTGTCTGCCCCCGAGCCGCCATCCTCCATTCTTCCCCCAGGGGTGGTAGTGGTGGGGGTCTCATCAGAGTTGGAACAAGAAATTTTGAGGGCTCAGTTCCTAGCTCCGACGACCAGGCCAGGGGACAAATTGTTCCGGATTTATTGCGGCCTAGACTTCTGCAGGAATTTCATGAGTCTAGGCTGAGTGCTCATCCTGGTATCACGGCCACTAGAGAGGCAGTAGCCAGGATTTTTTGGTGGCCTCCACTGGGGTCCGATGTCAAGAAATGCATTGCTGCTTGTGGAGTTTGTGCCCTTTCCAAAAGCTCGCATAACCGGCTGGCTGGGGAACGTATACCTTTACCGGTTCCTGATAGGCCATGGACTCATCTCTCCATGGATTTTATTACCGGTCTTCCACCTTCCAGGGGCAATACCGTGATCTGGGTGGTGGTGGATAGGTTTTCAAAACAGTCCCATTTCTTTCACTTGGCAGCACTACCCTCAGCAGAAACATTGTCGAGGTTGTTCGTGCAGCATGTGGTCCGATTGCATGGGGTACCCCTGAATGTGGTGTCTGACAGAGGTGTGCAGTTTGTGGCCAAATTTTGGAGGGCATTATGTTTGAAATTGGGCATTTCACTCTCCTTCTCGTCGGCATATCACCCGGAGATTAGTGGTCAGACGGAACGCACCAATCAACCCCTGGAACAAATTCTCAGGTGTCTGACCTCCGCCAGACAGGAGGATTGGTGTGATACGTTACCGTTGGCAGAATTCGCTTTTAACAACCAGGTGAGTCAGTCCACCAACATGTCCCCATTCCTAATCAATTATGGGTTTAATCCTCATTTTGGGAGTTTTCACGGGTGGATTCCGGTTGTCCAGGGCAGAAGGGTCCGTCCAATGGTTAAAAAACCTCTGGGCTGAAGTCCAGTGTAATATTTCTCGGGCCCAGGGGAGGTACAAATATTTTGCTGACAAAAAGAGGGCCCCGGGACACATGTTTCAGGTGGGGGAGAAGGTTTGACTTTCCACACGTAACATCAACTTGACGGTACCGTCAGCTAAATTGGGACCAAAGTTCATTGGTCCGTACGAGATTGTGGAGATAGTCAACCCGGTGGCATATAGGTTGCGTCTCCCCGCCTCCTTAAAGATATCCAATGTGTTCCATAAATCTCGGTTGAAACCCATGGGGTCTGTCAAGGAGGACTATGGGTCTGAAGCACGCATCTTCTCTGCTGCTGCCCACTCCACAGGTATCTCTGAGCACAGGTTGTCTTACTCAGGACACGCGCACTGGCTCAGTGAGCAAGTGCAGTGCGGTGTTCCTGACACCTGGTTTTGATCTCCCGGACACCCTTCCAGGACCAAAAGTCTCTGCAAAAGTCCTTGTCATCGAATTTAGCCAGGGGGATTACCCCAAACAAAATTGGGACAGCAGGCTGGAGATCGCCACTCAGAAGGTGAACCAATGGAAGAGTTGGTCTTTGACCCTCAGGGAAAGGGTAAACCTGATCAAAAACTACCTGCTCCCTTTACTGTTTTATCTGGGCAGTGTGTGCATCTTGCTGGAATCTCTCTGGACTTGGGTCTACAGTTTGTTCTTCCAACTGTTATGGGGAATAGACTGAACCTGGTCAAGACGGAGGTTACTTATCGTACGAGGAGACTAGGAGGGTTGGGTATGGTCAACCCTGTGGTATTCCTTGTGAATACTTTAATTAAGATCAATATTACAAACCTCTGGAAAGGGAGGGCTCCTCCGTGGGTATTCTCCTGGAGGGGATGGTTTCAGTCTTTCTTCCAGGAATGGGAGACAGAAGGGCAAGTGAAGGATCTTTGCACACCGCATGGACATCTTCTGGCTTACGCTACCTTGGTTCTGAAGGTAATTCGCTGGTGGGGTCTGGGAATGTGGGAGATTAGGACTCTGCCAAGGAAACTCCTTGACAATAGGGTTCTGTTGACCCATTTCCAGAGGCCTCTGGTGCTCAGGGATTGCCCAAGTCGGGATCTTGGGGTAGGTTTGCATATTTTGAATTCTATCAGGATCCCCTCAAAGTTTTGGGACTTGGCTTGGTGCTGCTTCCATGGGAAACTGTGTGTGAGAGACAATCTGAAGTGTAGGAGCTCTGAGGGCAGGAACTGTCCTCGGGAGCATTGTGGTACCGTGCTGGAAAGCATGGACCATTTCCTGCTTCATTGTCCCTTCAACACAGAGGTGTACAACAGGGTGGGTGCCTCCATTGGCTGGTCTCGGCTGGCCGGTCTCTCCTATGCGGAATGGCCTATGGAGCATTCGGAGACCTTGGTGGTCGGGACCGCTGTACATGATTTCTAGTTAGCACAGTGGTTAGGTATCATACGTGGAACACACGGTGCTTAGTATCGACGCAACGGAAAATCCTCCCAGTGGACGATGTGTTTAGGACCATATTCGGTGACCTGGTGAAGGTGCGCTCTCTGGAGTGTGGGAGACTGGGCACACGTAGCGCCGCTCTCCTCTGGAGGGGCTTTTCTTTTAGTGTTCCCTAGTCTGGTCATCTCCTTTCCTGGTGGTGGGCTGCTGCTGACACTGTAGATTTTTGTTTTATGATCAGTATACAGAGATGTAGGGCTGCAGGCGCCGAACTTGGGCTTTGTGATTTGTGGGTGTTGTAGTGTTTGTTTCTGTATATATTGTATATAGAGATATAGATTTGGGTGTAGGTGTTAGGTTGGATGTTGAGAAAAGGGGAAAGGTGGGTTTATCTTGTGGGACTATGGGACACTGGGGTGTTTGAGGAAACACTAGCACTGGATGATCTGGCCTATGGACATTGGACATGGACTGAGGCATGAGACGCAGGACCAGCTCTCAGGTCAGTTCGGGGATTGGGAATGGTGGGCTTGAGTGTGGGGTATTTAGTTTAGTCTTGTATATATTTGTATATTTTGTGGTTATTTCATATATATATTTTTAAAAAAAATGTTTATGTATATATTTATGTCGGCTTTTGTTTATTTTATTGTTTGTTTGGTGACTGGACCGGAAGGTGTAAGTTATTATTAGTTATTATTCTGTATATATGTATAATATGTGTGAGAGGAGAGAATGAGAAGCTGGACCAGTGTTCAGTATACGGATTATTGTCTGGCTGATATTCTTGTTATGTTTCTGTTATTATTATTGTCATGTTTTTTATTTTTATAATAAAAGATCTACAGGCGGTAACTCAATCAGTAATGTAATGTATGTACACAATGACTGCACCAGCAGAATAGTGAGTGCAGCTCTGGAGTATAATACAGGATGTAACTCAGGATCAGTAATGTAATGTATGTACACAGTGACTGCACCAGCAGAATAGTGAGTGCAGCTCTGGAGTATAATACATGATGTAACTCAGGATCAGTACAAGATCAGTATTGTAATGTATGTACACAGTGACTGCACCAGTAGAATAGTGAGTGCAGCTCTGGAGTATAATACAGGAGGTAACTCAGGATCAGTAATGTAATGTATGTACACAGTGACTCCACCAGCAGAATGGTGAGTGCAGCTCTGGAGTATAATACAGTATGTAACACAGGATCAGTACAGGATCAGTAATGTAATGTATGTACACAGTGACTGCACCAGCAGAATAGTGAGTGCAGCTCTGGAGTATAATACAGGATATAACTCAGGATCAGTACAGGATATGTAATGTATGTGCCCAGTGACTGCACTAGCAGAATAGTGAGGGCAGCTCTGGGGTATAATACAGGATGTAACTCAGGATCAGTACAGGATCAGTAATGTAATGTATGTACACAGTGACTGCACCAGCAGAATAGTGAGTGCAGCTCTGGAGTATAATACAGGATGCAACTCAGGATCAGTATGGGATCAGTAATGTAATGTATGTACACAGTGACTGCACCAGCAGAATAGTGAGTGCAGCTCTGGAGTATAATACAGGATGCAACTCAGGATCAGTGCAGCATCAGTAATGTAATGTATGTACACAGTGACTGCACCAGCAGAATAGTGAGTGCAGCTCTGGAGTATAATACAGGATGTAACTCAGGATCAGTAATGTAATGTATTTACACAGTGACTGCACCAGCAGAACAGTGAGTGCAGCTCTGGGGTATATTACAGGATGTAACTCAGGATCAGTAATGTAATGTATGTACACAGTGACTGCACCAGCAGAACAGTGAGTGCAGCTCTGGAGTATGATACAGAATGTAACTCAGGATCAGTACAGGATCAGTAATGTAATGTATGTACACAGTGACTGCACCAGCAGAATAGTGAGTGCAGCTCTGGAGTATAATACAGGATGTAACTCAGGATCAGTAATGTATGTACACAGTGACCGCACCAGCAGAATAGTGAGTGCGAGAGCAGCTCTGGAGTATAATACAGGATGTAACTCGGGATCAGTAATGTAATGTATGTGCACAGTGAATAGTGAGTGCAACTCCCCTCTTTTGAAGTCAACTCTGTTCACATCTACTCTCCTTCCAACCTCCAAGTGGCCATCGTATATCGAACTCCGGGCCCGGCCACTGCCTTTATTTACCAATTCTCTACCTGGCTTCTTCACTTTCTTTCCACTGAAATTCCCACTATCATCATGGGTGACTTCAACATCCCCACTGATACCCTTCAGTTAGTTACTTCATCTTTTGGACTTACTCAGTGGTCCTCCTCAGCTACCCACACAGACGGACATACATTAGACCTGGTCATCACTAGTCTCTGCTCTCTATCAAACTTCACCACCTCCCGTCTCCCACTATCCGACCACAATCTACTCACTTTCTCATCCCTGTCCTCCTCACCTGTCACCCACCTGTCACCCATGTACAGCAACATGCGCACCCCCGCAGAAACCTCGCACACCTAGACACCCACACACTCTTTGACTCTCCACTGGCATCCATATCCTCAGTCCATGACACAGACAGTGCCACTGATTTCTATAATGCCA
Organism: Dendrobates tinctorius; assembly: GCF_039654945.1. NCBI lineage: Eukaryota > Metazoa > Chordata > Amphibia > Anura > Dendrobatidae > Dendrobates > Dendrobates tinctorius. Next base: position 22,569,319 of record NW_027361782.1, on the reverse strand, counting down.
CTCTTGTATCAGCTCTTGATACGGTCACTCCTCTCGTTCATGGCAGAGTGTGACATATCAATTGACAACCTTGGCACAATAACACCACTAAAAAGCTCCGGCAAGTCTCCAGGATTGCAGAGCGAAGTTGGAAAAGAACATACTGTATTATCAAGATGATTTCATTTCATTCAAACAGGCAACACTTGCTTTAAAATCTGCCCTCACCTCTGCTAAACAGGCCTACTTAACAACCATCATATCTTCCCTATCCTACAATCCCAAACAGTTATTCAAAACTTTTAACTCCCTCCTCCACCCACCACTGCCCCCTCCAACCTCCATCATCTCTGCTGAGGACTTTGCCAAGCACTTCAAAAATAAGATCGACCGAACAAGGCAAGTCTTCACTGTTCAACCACCACAATCCCTTTGTATACTAGATCAATGCCCAAACCCCATAACCTCACTCTCCAACATCACTGAAGGGGAGCTTAATTGTCTCCTCTCCAAATCATACCTCATCACCTGTGCACTCTACCCTACCCCATCCCACCTCGACCCCAACCTCACCACCACTCTTATCCCATCCCTTACCCACCTCTTCAACCTATCACTAACTTCTGGTACTTTCCCTTCTGCTTTTAAACATGCCACAATCACGACTATCCTTAAAAAGCCAACCCTTGACTCAACCGCTATGTCCAGCTATCGCCCAATATCGCTGCTCCCATTCGCTAACAATTTCCTTGAGCAGCACGTCCACACTGAACTTTCCTCCCACCTCTCATCTAACTTGCTCTTTGACAATCTACAATCTGGTTCACGCCCTCATCATTCCACTGAGACTGCCCTGACCAAAATTACTAATGACCTACTTACAGCCAAAGCTAATGGATAATAACCTATACTCCTCCCTCTTGACCTGTCCTCTGCTTTTGACACAGTTGACCACTGCCTCATACTACAGATCTTCTCCTCCTTTGGCATCAAAGACCTCGCCCTATCCTGGATCTCCTCATATCGTACCAACCGCACATTCAGTGTCGCCCACTCCCACACTACCTCCTTATCCCACCCTCTCTATGTTAGAGTCCCCAAAGGCTCTGTTCTAGGACCCCTACTCTTCTCAATCTATACACTTGGCCTGGGGCAACTCATAAAGTCCCATGGATTCCAGTACCACCTTTATGCTGATGACACTCAGATCTACCTCTCTGGCCCAGACGTCACCACTCTGCTGTTCAGAATTCTGGAGTGTCTATCAGCCATATCTTCCTTCTTCTCCTCTCGCTTCCTCAAACTCAGTGTAGAGAAATCTGAGCTCATCATCTTTCCTCCATCTCACAGATCTTCCTTACCTGATCTGTCTATCACCTCCTGTCGCCTTCAGCTAAAAAACATTTCCAGAATCCATCCTTTCCTCATCCCTCAATCTACTAAAATGCTTGTGCATGCCCTCATCATCTCCCGCCTTGACTACGGCAACATCCTTTTCTGTGGTATCCCTGCTAACACCCTCGCACCCCTCCAGTCTGTCCTTAACTCTGCTGCCTGACTAATTAATCTCTCTCCTTGCTACTCCTTCGCTTCTCCCCTCTGCAAATCTCTTCACTGGCTCCCATTCCCTCAGCGCATCCGGCACTCAACTTAATATGAAAATCCAGAAGTGACAAAAACGTTTTGGTCCCACATGGACCTTCATCAGTCCGACTGCATAAAGGAGAAGATATAGGAGGTGAGTGCCTGTAAAATTGACAGGTAGTTGTGGGTCAGAAGAGTCCTACACAAAGTTATAATGGATATGTGAAGGAGAGAGAGTTTTGCCGGCACCAAGTTCTGTATACTCACCTCCTATATCTTCTCCTTTAAACAGTTGGACTGACGAAGGTCCATGTGGGACTGAAATGTTTTTGTCACCTCTGTATTTTCATATTAAGTTGAGTGCCAAGTCTTATTTCTTTATATACTGGCCTGGGAACCTACTTGTGCACCACTACAAGATTGTGCTCTGATATACACTATATCACAAATTAATAATACTGACCTATAAAGCCTTGCATATCCTGTCTCCTCCATATATCTCTGAACTAATCTCCTGATATCTTCCCTCACGTAATCTCCGGTCCTCACAAGACCTCCTTCTCTCCTCCACACTTATTCGCTCCTCACCCAACCGCCTCCAAGACTTCTCCCGAATATCCCCTATCCTCTGGAATTCTTTGCCCCAACACGTCCGACTATCAACCACATTCGGATCCTTCAGATGGAACCTGAAAACCCATATCTTCAGGAAAGCTTACAGCCAGCAATGACCCCGCTACCTCCTCACCACTACCGGAGATATCACCTCAACCAACACCGGAACTGCTGCTACCCCTCAACCTACTGTCTCCTTCCCCACCATCCTGTAGCATTTAAGCCCGAAAGGGCAGGGTCCTCTCTCCTCTGTATCAGTCTGTCATTGTTAGTTTGTTTACTGTAAGTGATATCTGTAATTTGTATGTAACCCCTTCTCAGGTACAGCACCATGGAATCAATGGTGCTATATAAATAAATAATAATAATAATAATAATAATGCAGGATCAGTACAGGATAAGTAATCTAATGTATGTACACAGTGACTGCACCAGCAGAATAGTGAGTGCAGCTCTGGAGTATAATACAGGATGTAACTCAGGATCAGTATGGTGGGCACTGTACTGACTAAGGAGAGTGCCACTGACTGTGGCGCCTTTCCTCCCCTCCCCTTCCCTTATGGGTTAATGGAGCTCGCCCACCCATGTCATGCTGGGGCGGGGTATTAATGTTATGGGGCTAATGGGATTGGGTAGGGATTAGCACAACCCCTTCCTGTGGTTATATAGCACCAGATCCGTGGCCGCCCTCCCTCTTTCCTTCTGACCGGATCCTGGAAGTGCTTGTCCCACCCTCCCTCCCTTTTTGTTATGATTGTTTACTAATGTTCATTTTGTTCTGTTTATTGTAGTTTTCAAGTCACAGCGGTGGTGAAACAAGGATTGGCACAAAGTTACAGCTCGCTGGCCGACTTGCCTGCGAATACAGAGCAGGGCATTTGGCGGCGAGCGCGTTTTTAAGAGAAGTAAAGTGCCTTTAAAATAGTTGTTAAGAAAACATTCAATAAAGCTGTGACCGACCTTCACCCATCATTTGGTTTCTGAGTTTGTTTTATTATGGTTAAGTGGGGCAGAGGAAATGCTATTGGGGTTTTAACCCTGGGTCACAACAGTCATGTAATGTATGCACACAGTGACTGCACCAGCAGAATAGTGAGTGCAGCTCTGGAGTATAATACATGATGTAACTCAGGATCAGTACAGGATCAGTAATGTAATGTATGTACACTGTGACTGCACCAGCAGAATAGTGAGTGCAGCTCTGGAGTATAATACAGGATGTAACGCAGAATCAGTAATGTAATGTATGTACACAGTGACTGCACCAGCAGAATAGTGAGTGCAGCTCTGGAGTATAATACATGATGTAACTCAGGATCAGTACAGGATCAGTAATGTAATGTATGTACACTGTGACTGCACCAGCAGAATAGTAAGTGCAGCTCTGGAGTATAACAAAACTCAGGATCAGAGCAGGATAAGTAACGTAATGTATGTGCAGAGTGACTCCGGCTGCTCTTAAGTATAATACAAGCTGCGGGTCAGTACAGGATACACAATGCTGCTTTATAGGTGCAAAGTTACAGAGAATTATGAAAGCAAAAGAATAGAGGGGAAGAAGATGAACTGCTGAGAAAATCAATATTGTAATAGAAAGTCTCTTACGGATTTGATAGATTGTGCAGAACATTGAGTTTTGTTTTCTTATTCTTTGTATTTTAGTTGTGAAATGTTTGAGAAATTCAAAGCGACCAAATTTTAAAGAGAAAGACACAAAACTAAAAACACTCTACACAGCTGTCTGCTGATTGCTGCTCTGTCCTGCCATATATCAACTTCTGCTTTCTCATTTCTGTCTTAAACTGTTCTGGAGAATTAGGGAACTTGAATCTTACCATTAGGCCGGGGTCACACTTGCAAGTACGATGCAAGAAACTCGATCGAGTCTCTAACATCAATACCCGGCACTGCCGCCGGCACTCGGACCGGAGCGCTCAGCTGCATAAAAATGCATGCAGCCACACACTCCGGTCCCGAGTGCTGGCGACAGTGCCGGGTATTGATGCAAGAGACTTGCGCAAGTTTCTCACATCATACTCACAAGTGTGACCCTGGCCTTAGAAGCAGCTTACACCTACCTAAGAAGGACTCTAACAGCATTGATCTTACTCCACGTCATTTACTGATCCTGTATTGTGCTGCCATCTACAGATCTCTATAGTGGTGTCATCTTCTGGTCCTACATTGTGCTGCTCCCTATTGACCTCTGTAGAGTGCTACTACCAATTGATCCTGTATAGTGCTGCATATACTGATCCCATAGTGCTGCCATCTACTTATCCTTGTATTGTGCTGCCATCTACTGATCCCTGTATTGTGCTGCCATCTACTGATACTGTATTGTGCTGTTATCTACTGATTCCTGTATAGTGCTGACATCTACTGATCCTTTATAGTGCTGACATCTACTGATCCTGTATAATGCTGCCATTCACTGATCCCTGTATAGTGCTGCTATCTATTGATCCCATATTGTGCTGCCACCTACAGATCTCTGTATGGTGTTGCCATCTACTGATCCCTGTATAGCGCTGCCACCTACAGATCTCTGTATTTGTGCTGCTAAATACTGAACTCTGTATAATGCTGACATCTACTGATCCTGTATCGTGCTGCCATTTACTGATCTCTGTATAGTGCTGCCATCTACTGATCCCTGCATAGTGCTGCCATCTACTGATGCTATATTGTGCTGCCACCTACAGATCTCTGTATACTGCTGCCATCTACTCATCCCGTATTTTGCTGCCATCCACTGATCCCTGTATGGTGCTGCCATCTACAGATCTCTGTATGGTGCTGCCATTTACTGATCCTGTATAGCGCTGCCACCTACTGATCTCTAGTGCTGTCATCTACTGATCCCTGTATAGTGCTGCCATGTACTGATCCCTGTATAGTGCTGCCATCTACTGATTTCTGTATAGTGCTGTGGTGACCCTGAGGGTCCAGTCACCACAGAGATACTGCACCTCAGCCAGAAGTGTGTTACCCACTCTCGGGTAAAGAGGGGGGCACTACCCTGTACCCACACACTAGCACCCAACACAACACCTCTTTAGGCCAGGGAGGAACTAGGTAGAGCGTGTGGGTAGAGGAAGTAGATAAGGGTAGGACAGCTGGAGACAAAGCTGAGAGTTGGGAGTGGAGAATGGCATGGTAACAGGAGTCAGTTGGAGGAGGAGTCAGAAGGAGAAAACAGTTGGTGGAAGGGACTGGAAGGGTAAGGAGCTCGTCCTACTACAAGAGAGAATAGAGGAGTGACAAAGGAGTCTGAGAGGGGCTCCAGTGTGTTAAGAAGGGAGAAAGTGAGGAATCCACTCGTGGCGCCCGAATCCACACCGACTGCAGTCGGGTGGATGGACCAGGTCGCAGTGGGGGACTGGCCCCAGACTAGTGGAGAGACTGCAAGACTCAGCTAGTGAACCGGAGGCTGTAGTGACTGTAAGTGCGGCAGCCGAATCCACACACATTCGCTGAAAAGGCAGCCATATAAGATCAAGGGGACCAAGAGGACGTCGCCTGACAGGATCCGAGGTTGCTGGCTTGGGACACTGTGTGAGGCGCAGGGCAGAAGAGGTGGGAGCCAGCGCATTGAGACGGCCAGAGAAGGAACATCAGAAGGGGGTTCTGGTAAAGTGTACCCTGAACTACCTGAGAGCTGACTGGACCACCGACCCGGAGGACACACCACCCCGACTGGGGATTGTAACTTGAAAGGCCGTGAGTAAAAGTGTGAAGACTGCACCCCGCTGTGTCCTCAGATTATTTACTGCGTCATCTGTCCTGCACTACAACCATTTCCATCACCTTTAACCCTATGACTGCCCTGGGGCCTAGCTCTACCCATGGAGAGCTGTAACATCTCTGCTGCATCACCAACTGCCCTAGTGGATCTGAATTGCAGTGTCGGCCATCTTCTTATTGCCGAACACCACGGATAACATAGTAACATAGTAATTAAGGTTGAAGGAAGACTTTAAGTCCATCTAGTTCAACCCATATCCTATCCTAACTTGCCCTAACATGTTGACCCAGAGGAAGGCAAAAAAAACCCATGTGGCAAACAGCTTCACATTGGGGAAAAAAATTCCTTCCTGACTCCACATACGGCAATCAGACTAGCTCCCTGGATCAATGCAATAGTAAGGAAACTAGTGTATATACCCTGCAATATTATACTTTTCAAGAAAGGCATCCAGACACTTCTTAAATTTTAGTAGGGAATCACTGATTACAACATCATATGGCAGAGTTCCATAGTCTCACTGCTCTTACAGTAAAGAATCAATGTCTGTGATTATGCTTAATCCATCTTTCCTCCAGACGTAGAGGATGCCCTCTTGTCCCTGTCACAGGTCTAAGAGTAAAGAGATCATTAGAAAGGTCTTTGTACTGTCGCCGCATATATTTATACATTGTAATAAGATCACCCCTAAGCCTTTGATTTTCCAAACTAAATAACCCCAAGTGTAATAACTAGTGTTGAGCATTCCGATACCGCAAGTATCGGGTATCGGCCAATATTAGCTGTATCGGAATTCCGATACTGACTTCCGATACTTTTTTCATATCGGATACCAGAATCGGAAGTTCCCATAATGCTATGAGCCCGCTCGCTTTGATTCAGCCAATGGGAATCCTCAGAAGTGTGGGCACATCCTGTTAGGCATGTAGGCATGATAACTATTGGCATGGCTGTGATTGGCTGCTGAAATGATGTCATGATGCACTATAAAAGCTGCCGCCGCCATTTCTGGTCACTCTGCTGTGAATTCAGTTAGGGACAGGCTGCTTTTGAAGACTGTGAGGGACAGTTAGAAATAGCGATTCTACAAAACATATTGTGCTTTAACCAGGCTACATAAACCACCACTCTAGCTTTCTTTTCCCTAGCAGCAGTGTTCACAGCTGTCTGTAAGGGCTGTGTGATTGCAGCTCATGCTGTGGAGTGGGTCCTGCAGCCACGTCTGGTTGTAGGCCGCCCAGCGTGCCTCACTGCTGCCTCATACATATTTTTCTTTCTGAGCTGCTTATTTTTCAAAAATTCTATCTAGTGTGCTTCCATCCGTATCCATATACGTTGGTTGCAAACACTAGTAGTAGACAGCGGAGCCTTTCTGCAGCCTTTCAGTGCTAGTGCCCACTTAGCTGCACTGTTCACAGCTGTCTGAGAGGTCTCTGACTGTGTGTGAGTGCAGCTCATGCTGAGTAGTGTGTCCTGCAGCTACGTCTGGTTGTAGGCCGCTCAGCGTGCGTCACTGCCTCACACATATTTTTCTTTTATTGCAGCTCATTTTTTCTTCTCCTATTAGTGTGCATCCATCCGTATCCATTTACATTGGTTGGTTGCAAACACTATATAGGAGTAGATAGAGGAGCCTTTTTTCTGGCTTGTGCCCTTCATCTGCAGCCAGATTAGTATTACCCAATTTTTTTAGAGCCTCATCTTTTGCATTGTAGGTTACCTGCCTGCATTGTAATAGCTCCAAAAAGTTGGTGATACTATCACTTTCAAATCTTTGGTCACATCCTTTTAGTTTTTTTTCACAAAAAAAAACAATAAAGTTCACCAAACACTACTTTTGAAAGTTGTGAAGGCTACATTAGCTCCTATTAAAGTGTAGTCCACACACACACTTCATAAAATTAGTGTTTCTTCTACCTGTAACCAGCTGTTCAGGAATAAGCACACTAAGCCCCCCCATTGTATTTTTCTGCCTATCGTTATCAGTCTAGCAAGATGAAGAAGGCAGGGAGTAAGGCACATGGGCGTGGGCAAGGAGTTTCAGCAGGGAGAGGACGTGGGGATTCTGCAGGGAGAGGACGTGGGGATTCTTCAGGGAGAGGACGTGGGGATTCTGTGCCTGCTGCGGGCACCAGTGAGTCAGCATCCCCCAGTTTTAGCAGGCAACAGTCCTTTATGCGCAGCTTTGTAGGACCTCGCCGTACCCCACTGCTGCGGGAGGAACAAATTGAAGCCGTTGTGGGATGGGTGGCAGCTAACGCATCGACTTCAATGACTTCCACATCCTCTCAGGGCCAGAGCACCGAAGAGCAACCATCTGTCTCTTCACCACCTGCCAAAGTGCCCAGGCAGTCAGAGAGCCCTGGACAGGAGCCATCACAGTCTCTACTTCTGTTCTCTGAATCTGTTGGCTTGGAAAGAGGGGGCCAGCCAAGCAGCATTCCAGAATGTGAAGAAGAGGGAGTATGCAGTGGTGTGCAACTTCTTTGTCCCGCTGAATCTGAAGAGGCGGGTGGGCCAGTGCCTATGGTCAGCACACCTCAGTACACATCAGATGATAACGAGACACAGGTGCCACGTTCTGGTGCGTACGGTGCTGGCGAGACAACCCAGGAGAAGCAGGTGTTTGAAGAGGGGAGTGTAGATGATGAGGTCCTTGACCCATCATGGTGTGAGGAACAGGAAGGTGGTGGGAGCAGCTCTGAGGAAGAGATTCCCCGAACGGCCAAAACAGGAGGGAGAGGGAGGGGGCAGACTTGGTTGCCTGTAGCCTCCACTTCGGCACCCTTTAGGAGCATTCCTCTTTCAAAAGGCAAAACGGGCGCTCCCAAGACTTGCAGTGCGTGGTCCTTTTTTGACACAGTTGCAGATGACATTTGCTTTGTCAAATGCAAGCTGTGTCATCACAGAGTCAAAAGAGGGAAAAATGTCAGCAGCCTCAATGCCACTAATATGTGGAAACATGTGCGGACCAAGCACGAGGAGGAGTTACACAGACACACTGAAGACGTAGGCCAATGTACAGCACCACCTACCACCTCTTCAGCTCGTGTTGGGGCCTCTTCCTCCAGCTCACACACAGCTGGTTCGGCTTCCTCACAGGATCGCCAAGGAAGAACCTCTGGCACTGTTGTCCGGAGACACTGTGACATTCCACCCACAGCACCACGTTCCCAGTCATCCTCACACTCCCAGGCCACTCGACAGCCATCGGTAGCACAGGCATGGGATAAAAGGCGGCCATACTCGGCAAACCATCCCCTGAGCACAGGCTCTGAATGCTGGCATTGCCAAACTACTGGCACTTGAAATGCTCTCATTCAGGCTGGTGGAGACTGACACCTTCCGGGACTTCATGGCATTGGCAGTCCCACAATACACCGTGCCAGCCGCTTTTATTTCAGCAGGCAAGCTGTCCCTGCCCTGCAGAAACATGTGGAGGGAAAAATAAAACATGCGCTACTAAACGCCGTTAGTAGCAAGGTCCACCTGACCACCGATGCGTGGACCAGTAACCATGGACAGGGACGATACCTTTCCCTCACTTCCCATTGGGTCAATGTTGTGGAGCCGGGTACAGATCTGGAGAGTGGCGCTGTACGTGTTCTGCCAACTCCACGGATTGCAGGAATCCAGTCTGTACACATAGACTCCTCCTCCTACTCAAGTTCCTCAGAAACAGCGCAGCAGGAGCCTGTTACGACCGATATGAGCACAGCCGTGGCCAAACGTCAACAGGCCGTACTCAAATTAATTTCTTTGGGGAAGCGAAGCCACACAGCGCAGGAGCTCTGGAATGCCATCAAGCAGGAGAGCGACGTGTGGTTTGTGCCAGCGAATCTCCAGCCGGGCTTGGTAGTGTGTGACAATGGCCGAAATCTGGTGGCAGCTCTTGGCCTAGGCAACCTCACTCACATCCCATGTCTGGCACATGTGCTGAACTTGGTCGTGCAGAGCTTTCTGAGGGACTATCTGGATCTTGATGCACTGCTGCACAAGGTCTGCATAGGGTGCGCTCACTTGCGGCGTTCCAGCACGGCAAGATCGCGCCTTGCTGCTCTGCAGCGCCGATTACGCCTTCCGGAACATCGCATCATATGTGACCTACCCACCAGGTAGAATTCAACGTTACATATGTTGGAGCGGTTGTGTGAGCAGCAGGCAGCAGTCATGGAGTACCAGCTGCATCAGGTGCAAACAAGTCGCACTGTCAGCCGGTCACACTTCAGCACCACTGAGTGGGCCTCTATGAAGGACATCTGCCTCGTTTTGCGTGCTTTCGATGATTCCATGCGGATGGCGAGTGCAGATGATGCACTTGTCAGCATGACTGTCCCCCTTATCTGCTTGCTTCAAAAAACACTGCAAGCACTAAGGGATGAGGTTTTGGAAGAGGTGGACGATGAGGAGTCCAAAATGCCATCTGCTTCTGGACAGTCTGCGCTACGTGGTTCCTCACAAAGGCCTAGGCAAGGGACACTTTGTGAGGAGGATGAGGAGGAGTCGATGGAGGAGGAAGACATCTCTCCAGAGGAGGGAGGTACACAAAGCTCTAGTCAGTATGTACAGTGAGGGTGGGGTGATGCAGAGCAGGCAGAGATCACGCCTCAAGCAGGGGACAGCGGTTTTTTGGCAGTTGGGAGTCTGCAGCACATGGTTGATTTCATGCTGCAGTGCCTGAGAAACGACCGCCGCATCACCCACATTCTCTACACGGCTGATTATTGGGTGTACACCCTCCTAGATCCTCGCTACCGGAACAACTTAAAAAGCCTCATACCAATGTTGAACCGGGAGCGTTATCTGCGGGAGTACCAAGACACACTGGTGCAGTCCATCATGTTTTCCATTCCACCCGACAGCAGTGGTGCTAGTGCTTTACAAAGCCGCTCTGTGCGTCGAAGCAGTGGAGGAAACTCGGCACAAAGAGGGAGCAGAGGCAGCGCCTCAGCACAAGGCAAGACCACTATGGCCCAAATGTGGCAAAGTTTTGTGTGTCCGCCACAATTGTCTACACCATCACAGACAGCTCCAGTCAGCAGGAGGCAACATTTCCGTCAGATGGTGACAGACTACATGTCTTGCCCTGTCAGTGTACTCCCAGATGGCTCTTCCTCCTTCAAGTTTTAGGTCTCTAAGCTGGATACATGGCCAGAGCTTAGCGAGTATGCATTGGAGGTGCTGGCTTGCCCTGCTGCCAGTGTATTATCGGAACGCGTCTTTAGTGCCGCAGGTGGTGTACTAACAGACCGTCGCACGCGACTATCTTCCGATAACATCGACCGGCTTACTTTTCTGAAAATGAACCACGCCTGGATCTCTCCAGAATTTGCCAGTCCTCTTCCCAACTAAATAATTGGTTGGCAACTGTATCCAGGTCTCCTGTTGTGTTCATGTTTCTACCACCTGAACTATAATCCCTGGGCTTCAACACAGCCAGTTTCGCTCAGATGTGTCGTCTGCTCAGAGAAAAACACACTAGCTCCTGTGCTAGTGGGGTTCAGTAACGCCAGCTGCTCCCCTGCTGTGTGGATGGCAAAGTCTCCTGCTCCATCCACATTCAAACTACTACTGATTTTTAACCGTGCTCCACTTAGGCCTCCAACCCCGCCAGTCGCTGCTCTGAAGTGGCGTCTGCACAATCCACACTTGTTCCTGAGTTACTGGGGCTCAGTCACGTTAGTTGATCCCCTGATGTGTGTCCGGCAAGGTCTCCTGCTCTGTCCACATTCCCATTACTAGTAGTGTGAATGAGGACAGAGCAGGAGACCTTGCCGGACACACATCAGGGGATCAACTGACGGGACTGAGCTCCAGTAACACAGGAACAAGTGTGGATTCTGCAGACGCCACTTCAGAGCTGTAACTGGCGGGGTTGGAGGCCAGGGGAAATACTAGAGACAGTGGAGCCGGAGGCCATAGTGGAGCAAGGTTACAATCAGTAGTAGACTACAACCTCTATAAAACCAGCTGCAAGCTGGCCTCCGCCTGCTGCATGCTTCATCCTGGGCTCCAACACAGCCAGTTGTAGCTTGGAAGTGCCATCAGCACAGATAGAAACACTCGCTCCTGTGTCTGTGGGGTTCAGTAACGCCAGCTGTTCCCCTGCTGTGCGGATGGCAAAGTCTCCTGCTGCCTCCAAAATCACGCAACATCTTATTTTCTACTTGCTCCAAGTAGGCCTCAGCCTGCTCGGAGCATTGATCCTGGGCTCCAACACAGCCAGTTGTAGCTTGGAAGTGCCGTCCGCACAGATAGAAACACTCGCTCCTGTGTCCATGGGGTTCAGTAACGCCAGCTGTTCCCCTGCATTGAGGATGCCAAAGTCTCCTGCTGCCTCCAAAATCATGCAACATCTTATTTTTTACTTGCTCCAAGTAGGCCTCAGCCTGCTCGGAGCATTGATCCTGGGCTCCAACACAGCCAGTTGTAGCTTGGAAGTGCCGTCCACACAGATAGAAACACTCGCTCCTGTGTCTGTGGGGTTCAGCAACGCCAGCTGCTCCCCTGCTGTGTGAATGGCAAAGTCTCCTGCTGCCTACACTGTCACACTACTACTAATTTTTAACCGTGGTCCACTTCGGCCTCTGGCTCTACTGTCTCTAGTATTTCCCCTGGCCTCCAACCCCGCCAGTCGCTGCTCTGAAGTGTCGTCTGCACAATCCACACTTGTTCCTGTGTTACTGGGGCTCAGTCACGCCAGTTGATCCCCTGATGTGTGTCCGGCAATGTCTCCTGCTCTGTCCCCATTCCCATTACTAGTAGTGGGAATGTGAACAGAGCAGGAGACCTTGCCGGACACAAATCATGGGATCAACTGACGTGACTGAACCCCTGTAACCCAGGAACAAGTGTGGACTGTGCAGACGACACTTCAGAGCAGCAAATGGTGGGGTTGGAGGCCAGGGAAAATACTAGAGACAGTAGAGCCAGAGGCTGAAGTGGAGCACGGTTACAATCAGTTGTGTACAACCAATATAAAACTCGCTCCAAGTAGGCCTCATCCTGCTGCATGATTGACCCCTGGGCTCCAACATCGCCAGTTGCTGCTCAGAAGTGTCTTTGGCATGGGTACTCCCTCCTGCCCAGCCTGGTTCCAGCACGCCTGCTGTTTCCGGGTAGTGTCAACGTACCTTTGCCACCGACACGTTGTCCTGTCGTGTTGCGGTCGGGTTAGCCGAGTCTATGGTGCCTGCAGTTTTGTTGCTTCCTATGTGGGCTGCGGGTTCTGGTACTAAAGGCTGGTTTCCGTAGTGCCAATAGGACAAGCACCCCCTGTTGGACTGTGGGATTCGGTAACTGCGTCCTGCTCGCGGCCTTGCAACTTTGTTGATTATGGGTACCTTCTGCTACCCATCCAGGTTCCAGCACCGTCAGCTGGTTCTCGGCAGTGTCTTTGGCACGGGTACTCCCTCCTGCCCAGCCGGGTTCCAGCACCGTCAGCTATTTCTCGGCAGAGCCTTTGGCCGAGGTGCCTCCTTCTCGGTGTCTGAGTTCCAGCAACGTCTGCTGGTTCTTGGTAGTGCTTTAAAGCACAGTTACCTCCTGCTTAGAAACCGTGTTCCAGCACCGTCAGCTGGTCCACAGTTGTGCCATTGGCTATTCTTTCTTCTGCTACCCATCCGGGTTCCAGCACCGTCAGCTGGTTCTCGGCAGTGTCTTTGGCACGGTACTCCCTCCTGCCCAGCCGGGTTCCAGCACCGTCAGCTGTTTCTCGGCAGAGCCTTTGGCCGAGGTGCCTCCTTCTCGGTGTCCGAGTTCCAGCAACGTCTGCTGGTTCTTGGTAGTGCTTTAAAGCACAGGTACCTCCTGCTTAGAAACCGTGTTCCAGCACCGTCAGCTGGTCCACAGTTGTGCCATTGGCTCTTGTTCCTTCTGCTACCCATCTGGGTTCCAGCACCGTCAGCTGGTTCTCGGCAGTGTCTTTGGCATGGGTACTCCCTCCTGCCCAGCCGGGTTCCAGCACCGTCAGCTGTTTCTCGGCAGAGCCTTTGGCCGAGGAGCCTCCTTCTCGGTGTCTGAGTTCCAACAACGTCTGCTGGTTCTTGATAGTGCTTTTTAGCACAGGTACCTCCTGCTTAGAAACCGTGTTCCAGCATTGTCAGCTGGTCCACAGTTGTGCCAATGGCTCTTGTTTCTTCTGCTACCCATCCGGGTTCCAGCACCGTCAGCTGGTTCTCGGCAGTGTCTTTGGCATGGGTACTCCCTCCTGCCCAGCCTGGTTGAAGCACGCCTGCTGTTTCTGGGTAGTGTCAACGTCACTTTGCCACCAATACGTGGTCCTGTCGTGTTGCGGTCGGGTTAGCCGAGTCTATGGTGCCTGCAGTTTTGGTGATTCCTATGTGGGCTGCGGGTTCTGGTACTAAAGGCTGGTTCCATAGTGTCAATTGGACAAGCTCCCCCTGTTGGACTGTGGGATTCGGTAACTGCGTCCTGCTCACGGCCTTGCAACTTTGTTGATTATGGGTACCTTCTGCTCCCCATCCGGGTTCCAGCACCGTCAGCTTGTTCTCGGCAGAGCCTTGGACCTAGGTGCCTCCTTCTCGGTATCCAAGTTCCATTAACGTCTGCTGGTCCTTGGTAGTGCTTTGTAGCATCGGTACCTCCTGCTTAGTAACCGTGTTCCAGCACCGTTAGCTGGTCCACGGTTGTCCCATTGGCTCTTCTTCCTTCTGCTGCCCCTCCGGGTTCCAGCACCATGAGGTGGTCCTCGCTAGTTTCATTTGCTCTTGCAGCTTCTTCTACCCATCCGGGTTCCAGCACCGTCAGCTGGTTCTCGGCAGAGCCTTTGTTCTAGGTGCCGCCTTCTTGGTATCCGAGTTCCAGCAACGTCTGCTGGTCCTTGGTAGAGCTTAGTGCTTTGTAGCACAGGTACCTCCTGCTTAGTAACCGTGTTCCAGCACCGTCAGCTGGTCCACAATTGTGCCATTGGCTCTTGCTCCTTCTGCTACCCATCCGGGTTCCAGTACCGTCAGCTGGTTCTCGGCAGTTCCTCAGCCTTCTTGTACCTTCTGCTACTTTTCCAAGTTCAAGCTTGTGGAAATGGTTTTTGATTCTCAGTCTGGATCTCCCTGACAATGACCCTGAAGACGACGACCTTGAAGACCACACAGAAGAATACCTAAAAGATGACCCTGAAGAAGATGACCAAGAGGACAAAGAACATGAAGACAACCACCAAGATGCAGAACAACAAGAGACAGAAGAACAAGAAGCATAAAAACCAAAAGCAGAAGAACATTAAGCATAAGACTAAAAATCTGAGCAAATGATATTATCTAATTTATAAGCAGAAGAAGACTAAGCAGTGTATGGGGGTGAGTCCGTTCCTCCTCGTGGTGCCCCTGGAAAAGGCCTGCTGCTGCAGGCCAAACTGAACACGGACAAATCCTCGCACAGTTAGAAGCACGATGGATTTTTAAAATTAAATCACTGCAGCCTAGTGGTCTCAATGAGGTCATAAGTTTCGCCTCCTTCCTATAGCTCCGTTTCTATTTTCTTTTTATTTTTATTTTATTTTCACTTTTTAGTCTTATTTTCCCTTTATTGTATATTTAACATTGTCTCTTTATATATTTTTTAGATGGCTTCCCTTTTATCTCAGAGATGCTTGCTGACTTCGTTCTTTTCCAAGCTGGAACCGATGGCTCTGCGCTTTACTCATTATTTGTGCTCCTTTCTTATTATTTTGGTTTTTTCTTTTTTTGCATTTTGTATGGTTTTATTAACTCATATTTTGTCACCAATTTAATGCACTTTGTGTCATTTTTGACACGGTTTATTTATGTACTTGTATACAATTTATATTCTCTTATTTCTAATGTATCTTGTGCCATTTATGAAACATGGTTTACACTGCTTATGTATATATTATCTATATCACTTTTTCTTAACATATCATAGCACCTTTAATACTTAATGTCGCATTCCCTGCATAATTATACTTTCGGTGTTTTTATCACTTACATATCACCATTTAATCCCCTTTCCCTGTTCTAACCCTCATACTTGATCCATTTAAGCAATTTTTCATTTTAATGGAGCACCCAGTCATATTCCAAGCGCTGTCATTATAGCAGCCCATTTTCTGTGGCAGCGATACGCTCTCCTCCGGCGCGCAGACCGGGCCATCTCCATGGCGATGCGTCTGTATGCGGCCGCTGCCTCCTTCCTGCTCTGACGCGTCGAGCGATGAGGAGGCGCGGCAAGGCATGACGCCCACCCATGACGGCTCCGTTCTAGCCCGCCCACCGGAAGCGCTGTCACACGCTGACTTCCACTGCTTAACTATGATATAAAAGAACCTCTCAGCAGCCCCTCTTTGCGCCCCTTGAGAAAGCAGCCGCGAAACGCGCGTCGGGGACCCTCCTGCCCGCCACTTGAGGTAATACACTGTCCTCCTTATTTCTTATTATCGCATTTTGCACAAGTAATTTCTCATTCCTTTATCATGCCTTCTTATGCTATTTCCTGTACACCTGCACTCTTGCATTTATTATTTATATGAAAAGAATTTTTGGCATGTAGTTGAATGAGTATATATTCACTTATACTTGGACCAGTATTTTCTGAAAAAGAAGGATATTTATCTACTTAACTTTACTTCTTTTTACCTCTTGTAGTGGAGATTTTTACAGTACCCACTTTTAATATTTTCTATGCTTTTTGCTTGTGATTTTAATCATATTTCAATAAAATATATATATTTTGAATATGGCTTCCTTTTCTATTTTGGATGATTTAATATTGAAGCTTTCTTTTGCCTAGACTTTTTCTATTTTTGATTCCTGTTGTAAATCTTTTGTGACAGGCTGAACAGAAGGTGTAATCTTCAAACATTTATAGATTACATCTACAGGAATGCCTGACACAAATAAGAAAATGATGAAGAAGAATAGGAAGAAGATAAAGAAGTAGAATATGAAGAAGAATAAGGCTGAGTTCACACGTGACGTTTTTTTCGCGTTTCCGCGGCGGTTTTAACCGCGCGATTTTGCCGCGAAAACACGAAAAATAAGCATCCCATGCATAAAAACCGCAGCATGCTCATTAATTTTGCGGAATCGCGGCGATCCCGCACCCATAGGAATGCATTGTTCCGCTTACTTCCCGCATGTGGCTGTGCACACCATGCGGAAAGTAAGCAGAACAGTTGTGGATGATACCCACGGTCCGGAGGAGAGGAGACTGTCCTCCGGGCTTTGGGTACCATATCCCTGTAAAAAATAGAATTTAAAATAAAAAATATTGTTATTCTTACCTTCCGGCGTCCCGCGCAGCCTTCCCGCCTCTCTCCACATTCTCGTTCCCAGTAATCCTGTGCGAAAATGCCCGCGATGGCGTCCGTTCTCACGGGATCGCGAAGTCTCGCGGTCATTCGCGCGACGTCATCGCGAATTACCGTGAGACATCGCGATCCCGCGAGAACGGACGTCATAGAGGGCATTTTCGCAAAGGATTACTGGGAACGGATGCGCGGGACGTCGGAAAGTAAGAATAAAACCATTTTTTATTTTTTTTTACATTCTATCTTTTACTATTGATGCCGCATAGGCAGCCTCAGTAGTAAAAAGTTGGTCACACTCATCAAACACTATGTTTGAAGGGTGTGACCAACCTGTCAATCAGTTCTCCAAGCGATGCTCCAGATCGCTTGGAAAACGCTAGCATTTTGCAAGCTAAATACGCTTGCAAAATGCTAGTTTTTCCGCGGGAAAATCGCGGGAATTTAAAATGCGATTTTCCCGCGGAATGGAATTCTGGAATTCTCGCGGTTATTTCCGCGAGAGTTCCGCTACGTGTGAACTTAGCCTAATAGTTGACTAAGAAGAATATGAAGAATGGAAAAACAAAATAGGAAGAAGGTGAAGAAGAAGAAGATGAATAAGGTGAAGAAGAAGTTGATGAAAAAGATGCTGCTGAGGATGATGAAGGAGAAAGTGTGGGAGAAGTAAAAAAGAAGGTGAAGAGCATGGAAGTAGTGAAACATACATATCTGACAAAATATTAAAGACTTTAACATAGTCAATATCTTTGTAACTACGAACGTCTTTAAAAAAAAAATTACTGCTATTCCATTTGATTGGGCTAAACCTCTATGGCTTTAATGTCTCCTACACCTCCCACAATACATTCTACATTATTATTAGTTGTTTTTCTTCATGTAGAATTAACCTACAGGGAAAAAAAGGTTTTTTTTTTAAATTCTAATATTTCTGTTCCATTGACTTGAATGGGACTTCCGGGATCGGAATCGGCGATATGCGATACTTTTTTTAGATCAGCCGATCCATTCCGATCCGATATTTTTCAGTATCGGGTGGTATCGCTCAACACTAGTAATAACTTGTCTTGATATTGCAGACCCCCCCGTTCCCCAATAACCTTGGTCACTCTTCTCTGCACCCGCTCCAGTTCAGCTATGTCTTTCTTGTACACCGGAGAGCAGAACTGTATGCAGTATTCTAAGTGTGGTCGCACTAGTGACTTATATAGAGGTAAAATTATGTTCTCCTCAAGAGCATCTATGCCTCTTTTAATGCATCCCATTATTTTATTTGCCTTTGCAGCAGCTGCCTGACACTGGCCACTAAATGTGAGTTTGTCGTCCACCCATACACCCGGGTCTTTTTCAGTGACAGTTTTGCCCAGTGTTTTACAATTAAGCACATAATTAAACATCTTGTTTGTTCTAACCAAGTGCATGACCTTACATTTATCCCCATTAAAGCTCATTTGCCATTTATCAGCCCAAGCTTCTAGTTTACATAAATCCTCCTGTAATATAAAATTGTCCTCCTCTGTATTGATTACTCTGCAGAGTTTAGTGTCATCTGCAAATATTGAAATTCTGCTCTCTATACCCCCTACAAGGTCATTAATAAATATGTTAAAAGGAAGTGGGCCCAATACTGACCCCTGTGGTACCCCACTGCTAATCGAGACCCAGTCCAAGTGTGCTCCATTAATAACCACCCTTTGTTTCCTATCCCTGAGCCAGCTCTTAACCCATTTACACATATTTTCCCCTATCCCAATTGTTCTCATTTTATGTATCAACGTTTTGATTGGCACCGTATCAAAAGCTTTTGAAAAGTCTATGTACACCGTGTCCACTGCATTCCCTTGGTCCAGTCTGGAACTTACCTCTTCATAAAAGCTTATCAGATTAGTCTGACAGGAACCGTCCCTTGTAAACCCATGTTGATATTGGGTCATGAGGTTATTCTTCTCCTGATACTCCAATATAGTATCTCTTAGAAAACCCTCCAAGATTTTACCAACAGTTGAGGTTAAACTAACTGGCCTATAATTTCCAAGTTCAGTTTTTCTCCCCTTTTTGAATATTGGCATCAAATTTGCCATACGCCAGTCCTGTGGTACAGACCCTGTTATTATGGAATCTTTAAAGATTAAAAATAATGGTCTATCTATGACTGTAATTAATTCCTGCAGTACTCGGGGGTGTATCCCATCTGGGCCCAGGGATTTGTCAATTTTAGTGATTTTTAGACGCTGCCGTACTTCCTGCTGGGTTAAGCAGGTGACATTTAATGGAGAATTTTTATCACTGATCATGTTATCCATCATGGGATTTTCTTGTGTAAATACTGTTGTAAAAAGTCATTTAGCATATTGGCTTTTTCCTCTAAACTTTCCCCCAGACATTTTACTGCACGCCCAGGGCCATGGACCGGGTCACTGCTGCCTTGATGTCCACTGAAGAACAGACCATCACGGTACTGAGTACCCTCAGCCCAAGTGGGCATTGCAGTGCTGCCATCTACTGATCCTGTATAGTGATGCCACCTACTGATCTCTATATAGTACTGCCATCTACTGATCCCGTATTGTGCTGCCATCTACTGATCCTGTAGAGTGCTGCCACCTACTGATCTCTATATAGTACTGCCATCTACTGATCCTGTATTGGACTGCTATCTACTGATCCTGTATAGTGCTGCCATCTACTTACCTCTGAATAGTGCTGCCAGGGGCGGACCTACCGCCCATGCAGTCCGTTCATTGAACGGGGGCCCCGGGGGAGAGGCGGCCCCTTCCCTCCAGCACCACATGGCTAATTATTTCAAAATTCAAATTAGCCATGTGTAGCGCAATGAGGAGAGCAGCGCTGCGGGAGGCGGCGGGAGCGGGTCTGACTCCTCCTGAGCAGGGCCAACGTTAGGTGCAGGCAGCTGCCTAGGGCGCCCCCAGCGCTGACTCCATGCCATATATACCATGCTGGGCTGTATTATAACATGCTGGGGGGCTAGATACCATGCTGGGCTGTATTATACCATACTGGGGGGGCTATATAGCATGATGGGCTGTATTATACCATGCCCGGCTGTATTATACCATACTGGGGGGCTATATACCATGCTGGGCTGTGTTATACCATGCTGGGGGGGCTATATACCATGCTGGACTGTATTATACCATGCTGGGCTGTATTATACCAGGCTGGGGGGGCTATATACCATGCTGGGCTGTATTATACCAGGCTGGGGGGGCTATATACCATGCTGGACTGTATAATACCATGCTGGGGTGGCTATATACCATGCTGGGGGGCTATATACCATGCTGGGGGGGCTATATACCATGCTAGGCTGTATTATACCATGCTGAATGGGCTATATACCATGCTGGGCTGTATTATACCATGCTGGGGGGCTATATACCATGCTGGGCTGTATTATACCATGCTGGGGGGCTATATACCATGCTGGGGGGCTATATACCATGCTGGGCTTTATTATACCATGCTGGGGGGACTATATACCATGCTGGGCTGTATTATACCATGCTGAGGGGGCTATATACCATGCTGGGCTGTATTATACCATGCTGGGGGGCTATATACCTTGCTGGGCTGTATTATACCATGCTGGGGGGGCTATATACCATGCTGGGCTGTATTATGCCATGCTGGGGGCTATATACCATGCTGAGCTGTATTATACCATGCTGGGGGGCTAGATACCATGCTGGGCTGTATTATACCATGCTGGGGGGGCTATTTACCATGCTGGGCTGTATTATACCATGCTGGGCTGTATTATACCATGCTGGGGGGGCTATATACCATGCTGGGCTGTATTGTACCATGCTGAGGGGGCTATATACCATGCTGGGCTGTATTATACCATGCTGAGCTGTATTGTACCATTCTGGGGGCTATATACCATGCTGGGCTGTATTATACCATGCGTGGGGGCATTATACCATCCTGGGCTGTATTATACCATGCTAGGGGGGGTTATATACCATGCTGGGCTGTATTATACCATTCTATCAATCAATCAATCAATCAAATTTATTATTGCCAAGTACATATTACATAAATACAAGGAATTCTTTGTGGCAAAGAGGCAACATAATATATAACAACAGATACAACAAGTAACATCTAACAAGACAGATACAGTATATAGTCTACACATGACGATTTAATTGTTGAACAGAGAGTGGATAGAAGCTGTTCATATGGCGGTTGGTGCTGCATTTGGGGACTCTGAAGCAACGTCCTGAAGGGACTAGTTGGAATGAGGAGTTTCCCGGGTGAGAGGGATCGGATGAAATTTTCAATGCGTGGGATCGAATACTCTTATCATAAAGATCCTGGATTTTAGGCAGGGGGAACCTATAATTCTCTCTGCTGTTCTGAAAGTCCTTTGTAAGCGGAGTTTGTCATGCGCAGTGGCTCCCCCATACCAGACTATCAGAGAGGAACAAATCACAGATCTGATGACAGCATTAAAGAATAAGATCAGCAGATTCTTAGACAAACCATATCTTTTCAGCTGACGCAGGAAGAACATCCTCTGTTGTGCTTTTCTTATAACAGCATCCATGTTTTTCCCCCATTTAAGATCATGAGAGATGATAACACCAAGGAATTTGGTCTCTGTGACCCTAAGAACCACTTCGTCATGGATGTAGATTGGAAGTATCTCATGTTGATCTTTCCTAAAATCCACAACCATCTCAGCAGTTTTTTTAGTTTTGAGTACAAGATTATTGGCTTTACACCAGTCACATATTCTTTCCACCTCACTCCGATACAAGTCTTCAGCATTTCCCCTGATGAGACCAATCAGTGTCATATCATCGGTAAATTTCAAGATTTTTACTGAGTCTGCTGAAGAGATGCAATCATTCGTATAGAGAGAAAACAGTAACGGGGACAAAACACACCCCTGAGGTGCCCCGATGTTTGTGATCAAGGTGTCCGAAGTGAATGGTCCAATTTTTACACTCTGTATCCTGGCTGTCAGGAAGTTATAAATCCACAAGCATAAGTTGAGAGGGACTCCAAGAGCTACCATTTTCTTATGAAGTAAATTCGGATCAATGGTATTGAACGCTGAGCTAAAGTCCATGAAAAGAATCCGGACATATGAGTGCAGTTCATCTGTATGATCTAAAATGTAATGAGGGGCTATATACCATGCTGGGCTGTAATATACCATGCTGGGCTGTATTATACCATTTTGGAGGGGCTATATACCATGGTGGGCTGTATTATACCATTCTGGGGAGGCTATATACCATGCTGGAAAAATGGGAAAAGGGAAATGGATTTGTGCTCACCAAAAATAGTCCTGCAAGCCGGTCGTGCCTATGGATCAAATGGCTGACCACCATGTGTAGCAAATGTAAGAAGAGAGGGAAGATCCGGCACTGAAGACTTGATAAAATCCACAGGAAACTTTATTCACATATTTTCATAATAAAAACAGAAAGGGGAAGAAGACCCCCACGCCTTACGCGTTTTGAACCCCACAACAGGTTCTTCTTCAGAGGCATAAAACAAAATAAATTGCAAACTAGTTATAAATGATCTCAACCAACCGAGAGACTCCACATGTGTATAATCAAGGAGGCAGGCAATTATGCCCTCAGTTTACCGGTGGAGTCACTCCCTTGCTTGAAAAGACACCTGAACACCAATAGACAAAACACATAAAATGTACAAAAATATGTATGCATTACGTACGTATAAGTATGCAAATACACGACAATTACAAATAACATATTACTCTTATTCATAATACATAGAAATCCACAATCCTCAAAAGAGAAAGAAGAAAAAAAAACACACAAAAAAACCCCCTCAGTGCTCAATAAAAATACATGAGATCATTGCTATAATTTAAACCTTGCGGGTACCTTGCATCAAGCGCTAGTATCCAGAACGCTTCCCGACAATGTAGTAAATGTTCCCAGTCACCCCCTCTTGGGGGTTTCGCTACCCGTTCTATTCGGTTTACTTTGAGACTACATAAATTGCCCCCATGTATTTCCAGAAAATGTTTAGATAAACCAGACACATTCTTGCGACTGGACATGGACTCTGGATTAGAGGCAGTGATGTGCTCACTTAATCTCCTCTTCAAGCTACGTGTGGTACAACCAATATAATAAATACCGCACAATGTGCACTCTGCCATATACACTAAATGAGTGGTATTGCAGTTCATATACACTCACTGGCCACTTTATTAGGTACACCATGCTAGTAAGGGGTTGGACCCCCTTTTGCCTTCAGAACTGCCTCAATTCTTCGTGGCAGAGATTCAACAAGGTGCTGGAAGCATTCCTCAGAGATTTTGGACCATATTGACATGATGGCATCACACAGTTGGCGCAGATTTGTCGGCTGCACATCCCTGATGCGAATCTCCCGTTCCACCACATCCCAAAGATGCTCTATTGGATTGAGATCTGGTGACTGAGGAGGCCATTTGAGTACAGTAAACTCATTGTCATGTTCAAGAAACCAATCTGAGATGATTCGAGCTTTATGACATGGCGCATTATCCTGCTGAAAGTAGCCATCAGATGTTGGGTACATTGTGGTCATAAAGGGATGGACATGGTCAGCAACAATACTCAGGTAGGCTGTGGCGTTGCAACGATGCTCAATTGGTACCAAGGGGCCCAAAGAGTGCCCAGAAAAAATTCCCCACACCATGACACCACCACCACCAGCCTGAACCGTTGATACAAGGCAGGATGGATCCATGCTTTCATGTTGTTTACGCCAAATTCTGACCCTACCATCCGAATGTCGCAGCAGAAATCGAGACTCATCAGACCAGGCAACGTTTTTCCAATCTTCTACTGTCCAATTTCGATGAGCTTGTGCAAATTGTAGCCTCAGTTTCCTGTTCTTAGCTGAGAGGAGTGGTACCCAGTGTGGTCTTCTGCTGCTGTAGCCCATCTGCCTCAAAGTTTGACGCACTGTGCGTTCAGAGATGCTCTTCTGCCTACCTTGGTTGTAACGGGTGGCAATTTGAGTCACTGTTGCCTTTCTATCAGCTCGAACCAGTCTGCCCATTCTCCTCTGACCTCTGGCATCAACATGGCATTTCCGGCCACAGAACTGCCGCTCACTGGATTTTTTTTCTTTTTCGGACCATTCTCTGTAAACCCTAGAGATGGTTGTGCGTGAAAATCCCAGTAGATCAGCAGTTTCTGAAATTCTCAGACCAGCCCTTCTGGCACCAACAATCATGCCACGTTCAAAGGCACTCAAATCACCTTTCTTCCCCATACTGATGCTCGGTTTGAACTGCAGGAGATTGTCTTGACCATGTCTACATGCCTAAATGCACTGAGTTGCCGCCATGTGATTGGCTGATTAGAAATTAAGTCTTAACACACAGTTGGACAGGTGTACCTAATAAAGTGGCCAGTGAGTGTAGGTTTTAATTTTATAAGATTGTTGTGTGCTGTAATTAACAAATCTATCTGTGATATCCATATAACAGCACAAGCCGCACAATTTCTCGCCACACTTGTAATTACCCAAATAATTTAACCACGTGGGTTTAGTGCGATCAGACAAATACAACGAGGGGGACAAAAACTGACTCAAATTTTTAGCCCTCTTTGGAACACACCTATATCCTTCAGCTAATATTTGCGATAAAACCAGATTTTGGTGCATCAGAGGAAGATGTTTATGTAGAATTTTAATAACACCCTTATAGTCTGAACTAAAAGCGGTTGAGAAAGTAGGGATATTTTTGTTTTGATTAATATGTGATGTATTACTTTGCAATAAACTATTCCTAGTTTTATTATCCACTTTGTTAATGGCCCTGTCCAACATCCAGTCCTTACAACCCCTATTTGATAACCTGGTGCAAATATTGCGACTTTCAGATTTATAAAGAGCATCATTAGAACACGTTCTCTTGGCACGGATTAGATCACCCAACGGTAAATTACGTATCACATGTGGCTGGTGACAACTATCTGCATGCAATATAGCATTGCCACTAGTTTACTTTCTAAATAAGGAAGTGTGTATGTTCCCCGTATTAACATCTCCTGTAAGTTTAACATCAAGAAATGTGGCCAAGCACCATGTATTTCATAGGTGAACCTGATATTTAAGGAATTATTTCCAGTATATCTGAAAAAATCAAGCATGCCAGGAGAGGGAGATACATCGCTGCAACCGAAGCATAACAGGATCATGTCATCAATGTATCTCCCCCACCACAGTACATTATCCAGAAAGGGGTTATCCTTAGTATATATATATTTATTTTCCCAAAAGGACATATGTAAATTGGCTAAAGTAGGAGAAGATTTAGACTCCATCGGGCAACCACACACCTTACGATAGTACTGAGTATCAAATTTAAAAAAATTCGTGCTCAAAAGTTGTTGCAATGCCATGATAATAAATCTTTTGAGATCAGAACTGAAATTGCTTCTCTCAGTCAGAATAGTGGAGACAGCAGATAATGCCAAATCATGAGGTATACATGAATGTAAAGCAACAACATCACATGTTATCCATGTATGATGTGGCCCCCATGTGACCTCCTGAAGTGCCTGCAATAGCTGTTTAGTATCTCTAATGTGACCTGGTGTTCTCAAAACCAAAGGTTGTAGTTTTTTATCTATCCACTCAGAGAGTCTTTCATTAACCCCTCCAATACCGGCCACTATGGGCCTAAAGAGTGGAGGGAACACACCTTTGTGAGTTTTAGGCAAGGGTGGAACACAGAACACACTGGTTTATCCACGTATAAAAAATCTGCCATACGTTTGTCCAGTATCCCCAACGCAAGACCCTCTTGCAAAACCACAGATAAACCTTGCTGAACACAGCTGGTAGGATCATTACTCAGGGGACGATACGTGTTAGTATCCAATAAGGCTACTTTCACGCATCCGGCTTTGTGTCTCCGGCGCTGTGCGGCGAAAAGCGGGGTGGATCCAGGATGTGCCAGAGATACCGGATGCCTGCGTGGCTGGATATGGTGGCACCCACATTTAAAGGAGCAGCGCGAGACTCACAGCTCCCTCTGCTGGCCTGGAGTGGGAACTGTGTTGCATGTTATGGTTAACTGCCAGAGAGACCCTTCATTGCTTCCAGGCATGACATCTCTCTCCCTAGGAGGAAGGCATTGCTACTGTGGCGACCATACTCCTGGGGGCGCCACACTCTCCCTTAGTGCAATTCAGCACTCCTGGGCGTACAAAATTCAAAAAGGAAAAATTTACAAAAAACCAAATGCTCAAAAGAGTCCTATGACAATAAGTCCATGTGCCAATGTCCATGGTCCCATTCCTGGGCAATTGGTGAACTATATACAGGTTCTTACAGAGTCTCTGTAGGCACAAAACTTGAGAAAGGTTACATATTTACATTTTTATTAAACCATTCACCATTACTATAGAACATTAGACACTATCATTATTTACTTTAACTTATTTATATGCAAAATCTGATGGGCGTTATACCTTGGGTACCACAGGTAGACCTACGTAGCTCTTGTGTGGGTAAACTTGGGAGTAGCCATCTGCAAACTCTTAGATGCACTGTGGGCATGATAGATTCACCATTGGCAGGGTGAGGATTCTCTGGCTCCACTGCTGGTGTGGCATCCGCTGCCTGAATTTCCTGATTTTCAACGTTCTCTTGAGTCTCTACTACTTCAGTTGCAGTAGGCTGGGGAAAGGTTAGGACAGGAACTACAATGGCGGGACCCATTCTTGTCCAGTTTGCAGGGAATTCACCAAGTACAGTGCTGACCTTTTCTTCCTCTTCTTCAATAGGCTGAAGATTGTTTTGTTCTTCAATCCTTTCTTTTAACTGGTCAGGGCACAGTTTCAGATGATCCCTTGATACTGCTGCTGAGGTTTCACCTCCATCCTTACTGATAAGGCACACTTTGGTGTTGTCGAAGTTCGATGGTAAGACGGTGTAGGGTTCAGCTTCCCATTGGTCATCCAATTTATGCAGCCTTCTTTTCCTCTTGAGGACTTGTTCTCCTGGAGACAAGGGAACTGCAGGTGCATTTTGGTTGTAGTTCTTCTCTTGTTTTTGTCTTGCCTGAACTAGACTCTTTTCCACACACTCTTGTACCCTTCGATATTGCTGTTGTCTTTCTGTATCCCAGTCAGCATCTGGGGATGATACTTCAGGGGTATGGACTGCCATATCCAAATCAATAGGCAACTTGCCAGGCCTCGCTCTCATTAGGTAGGCTGGAGTGCAGTTGGAGGAATTCACAGGAATATGATTGTAGAGGTCTGCAAGATCTGGCAACTTTTCTGGCCACAGATTCTTCCCGTCCAAAGGCAAGGTCTTCAGTAGGTCAATCACTACCTGGTTCATCTTTTCACACATGCCATTGGTCTGTGGATGGTACGGGGTTGTCTTGATCTTCCTGCAACCGTAGAAGTTACAGAATTCCTGGAACACTTCTGCCTCGAAAGCTGGACCTTGATCTGTAAGCACTTTCTCAGGGTAACCGTGTGGTCGGCAAAAGTGATGTTGGAATGCTCTCGCTGCTGTCCTGGCTGTTTGATCCTTGACAGGTACTACTACCAGGAATCTTGAGTAGTGGTCAACGATGGTAAGAGCATAAATGTAGCCGGAACGGCTTGGTACCAGCTTCACATGGTCTAGGGCAACCAACTCAAGTGGTTGCTTGGTTATTATTGGCTGCAAAGGAGCTCGCTGGCTGTTACGGTCCTTTCTGTGCAAGTTACATTGTCCACACTCCCGCTACCAATTTTCAATAGTCTTCCTCATACCAGCCCAGTAGAATCTCTCCCGGAGCAAGGCTTCCAACTTCTTCCATCCCAAGTGTCCAGCTCCATTGTGGTATGCTTCCAGGACCATTGATGCCTCTCTCTTTGGGACTACCACTTGCCAGACCAACTCAAGAGTGCGGGCATTGATACTCCTCCAACACAGCTTTCCTTCATAGATGAACAGTCTGACTCTTTCCTTCCACAACTGCTGGGTTTCTTCGGGAGCATCCAACTCTGGGCGTGAGTCAGCTTGTGATAGTAGCTCCTTCACCCGGAGGACTGCGGGATCGCTCTCCTGCGTTTCTGCCCAGTCATGATGAGGCAATGGATTTAGGGTGGCCTCTTTCAAGCCAGACTGTCTGTTTCTCACTCCTTGTGCATGTTGGGCCACAATTGGCCGGTGGAAGGCAGGTAACTTGATTTCTTCAAGTGCATCAGGGTCTTCTCCTGCATCTGGCAGATTAGGCATGCTGGACAGTGCATAAGCATTGGCATTCTCGTGCCCTGCTCGGTACTTGATAGTAAATTCATAGTTAGACAGCCGAGCCCTCCATCGCTGCTCCAGTGCACCTAGCTTTGCAGTTTCCAAGTGAGTCAATGGGTTGTTATCCATGAAGATGGTAAACTTGGCTGAAGCTAGGTAATGCTTGAATCGTTCAGTCACAGCCCAGACTATGGCAAGGAACTCCAGCTTGAAGGAACTGTAGTTGTCAGGGTTCCTTTCAGTGGGATGAAACTTCCTGCTGGCATAGGAGATCACTCTTTCTTTGCCATTCTGTACCTGTGACAGTACTGCTCCCAATCCCATGTTGCTGGCATCAGTATACAGAACAAACGGTTGGTCATAATCTGGGTAGGCCAGAACTTCATCTCCTGTGAGAGCCATCTTCAGTTGAGTGAAGGACCTCTCCAGCTCCTCATTCCATTCGAATGTAGGACTCTGATTTCTGGCCTTCTTGGGCTGACCCACCAGAAGATTTTGCATAGGAGTGGCAATCTCAGTGAAGCCTTTGATGAACCTTCGGTAGTAGCCTACCAGCCCGAGGAATTGACGTACTTCATGGAGGTTTGCTGGGCTTCTGCCAGTCCCGGATGACTGTGTCTTTGTCAGGATCCGGTGCCACACCTTTTGCACTCACTACATGACCGAGGTACTGAACCTTAGGCTTCAGGAGGTGGCATTTGGAAGGCTTCACCTTCAGGCCAAAGTTGGACAAGGCTTCAAACACCTCAGCCAGGTGTTTCAGATGGTCTTCATAAGTCTTGGAGAAAACAATGACATCATCAAGGTACAACAGGACTGTCTCGAAGTTCTTGTATCCCATACTGCTCTCCATCAGCCGTTCGAGCGCTGCAGAGCCCGAATGGCATGTAGTTGAACTCACAGAGACCCATTGGGGTGTAAACGCTGTTTTCTCCTTGTCTGCCTCTGCCATGGGAACCTGCCAATACCCACTAGTGAGATCTAAGGTGGAAAAATAGTTAGCAGTTTTAAGTGTGGCTAATGACTCTTTAATTCTGGGTAATGGGTAGGCATCCTTATGTGTAATGCTGTTAATTTTTATGTAATTAACACACATTCTCATGGTACTATCTTTCTTTTTCACAAATACTATTGGAGCTGCCCAGGGGCTACAACTGTCTCTGAACACCCCAGCTTCCTTCATTTCCCGCAACATAATTTTAGCACACTGGTATTGTGCTGGGGGTATAGGCCGCTACCTTTGTTTCATGAGTGGATGGTCTCCAGTGGGAATATGGTGTTGAACCCCTTTTGCCTTCCCAAAATCTAGAGGGTGTTTACTGAATACCCACTCATACTCCTGAGTCACTAGGTAAACCCCATTCTTTTGGTATGAAGGGGTGGAGTGAGTCCCCACTTGCAGTTGCTGGCACCACTCCTCCAGCTGCTTTATAGAGCCATTGTCCTCCACCTGGTCGGATGAGACCAAGGGCTCTGCTGCCCGTATTGCATTGTTACTGACAGTAAGCAGCTTAGCAACTGTGGCATACTGAGGTATTGTGGCCTCCTCCTCCCCACAATTCAAAAGGCGTACAGGTACTCTCCCTTTACATACATCAACTACCCCTCTGGCTGTCAGGACAGTGGGCCTGCTATCAGAGTATACTGGCTCTACCATTGCCTGGTAATCTTTTCCTCTGAGGCCCATGGCTGCCCGACACCAAATCAACATTTCACATCTGGGGGGTATTGCAATAGGGAAAGCATCACTCACTCTGACGCGGCCAATTTCTTCGCCAGAGAGTTCTACCTGCTGTCTTTGCATCAGGGTCTTGATCTCCTTCTGCAGGACCTGTTGTTCACTGGAACCAGCAGTCTCAGCCACCTGTTGCAACAAGACAATAACCTCAATAACCTCGGAAAGACAATTTTCAATTACATTTGTACCAAGAGTCATCATGGGATTACATTCTCGTCGATCAATATCCACAACTATCAAACCTTGAGATTTTAACTCTACTCTACCCACTTTAACAGTAATTTCTTTACATCCCACTCGCGGTAAAAACTGACCATTACTGGCAACTACTGTCAGTTCATCACTTGGGCCACGGGTAAGCTCAGAGTCAGCCCAATACCACTTGTAGAGGATATAGGGCATAGTGGTCATCTGGGAGCCAGTGTCCAGCAAAGCGTTCATGAGGATGCGTCAATCACCACTGGAGGGATCGGTCTCCCTCCAACATACTTGGCTCGCCAGTTCTTTGGGCCTTGTGGTCCTACTCCTGGGGGTTGGCCCTCTGCCCCAGGGGTTGCTCGTTTAAATAACAGAACCTTGCAATGTGGCCTGCCTTGTGACAGTGACGACAGATGGGATGTCCATCCTGGACATAGCGATCGTTGTTCCTTCCTCGGAGTGGCGGGATCCTCTTCTTCTTTAGCCACGGGACATCCTCCGGACTGGAAGCAAGCTGGATCTTCTCCTTGGAGGATACCTGCAGGGACTGCACGGTTTTAGTAAGTGCAGCCATCCCTTTGGTTAACTCCTGGACCTAAAGACGCAGCTCTTCCGTTGGATCTTTATCCAGAGTCTGTGCATCAGCCTCCACAGGGATGGAAGGGAAAGATGTTGCTTCCTGGTGGTAGGTGATAGCTTGGCGCCTAGGGGGCGCTGGACGGCTGGCAGTTGGTTCCTGCAGCACCCGGATAGCGCTGTCCTTGAAATCAGCAAAGTCTAGATCAGGGTTCTGTAGGGCTATGATGCGCAGCTGTGCTTTGTGGGTACTGGATAGGAGTCCTTCAATGAATTGCTCTTTTAACAGTCCATCTCCATCTTTCACACTGTCAGGGTCAATCTGCTTGACGGCTCACAGCGCCTCCTGCAGGTTAAGAGCATAGTCCCTTATATTGTCCTGTGCTTTCTGTTTACATCAAAAGAACCTCATCTTGATTTCAGCTGCAGTGCGGGTGTCAAAGGTGCTTCTTTGCTTGGCCAAAATCTTTTAAACAGTCTCTTTGTCAGTGTCCTGCCAGGCTTTTACTTCTCTCTGTGCTGCACCTTTTAGCTGCCCAATCAGGATGTTCACCTTCTGGCTTTCAGATACAGGATACACCTCAAACAAACTGCACAGTCTCTCTTCAAATTCACTCAGGGTATGTGACTCCCCTGAATACTGCGGTAGCCAGGCTGCTCCCGGTGTGTGAGACATAGATAGCAGCATTATGGGGACCGCTGCGGAGGGCGCTATTTCTTTCGGTGCCCTGGAAGCAACACTGGCTGCTGGATTCAGCGGCGCTGTGGGGTCTGTGGGGGCATCCACCGCTGCATCGGCGCGTGCCTCGGTCATTCTCCTTCCCCCCTAGTTAATGGTTGCCAGGCCCCGGGGCTGAGCGGCTTACCGGCTGTAGGCCTCAGCTTCTCCCCTTCTCGCGCGCTGTCCTCTCTTCCCGCGTGACACTTCACTTACTTGTGCTCTTCAGCAGGCTCCGCCCACGACGGCCCACCTCTCTGGTTTCCCGCGTGCACCAAGCAGTGGGATAATGGCAGCAATGGCGCCAACAGTACACAAAACAGTCTCTGGCACACAGGACCCGGGGATACCAGGCTCCGTAATCCTGTTTGTGACGCCAAAATGGATCACCCGCCAGGGCAGTGGGGTACTCGGTACTGGGCTGGTATTTCACTGGGAAGTGTCACAGTAGCGGTGACCCGGTCCGTGGCCCTGGGTGTCCATGTAAGGGTGTGAAGTGATGGAATAAAGTTTATGAATAGTTGCTTCGTGACGCCACCTGTGGTGTTCGGCAAATGTTAAGCCGACGCTGCAGACAGATCCTCTGGGACAGATGGTGTAGTGCAGCAATGATGTTATAGCCCTCCACAGGCAGGGCTGTAGCCCCAGGGCAGTGTAGGTGGGTGTTGGGAAGGAAGGTGCAGTGTCAGGCACAGAGATGTAGCAGTGCCGGGGAGGTTGCAGCAAGAAGGCAAGGACACAATAGGTTGCAGTCTCTTTACGTTTACTTGGCAACTGCAGCCCACGGTCCTGAGTACAGATGGCACAGGAGCTGGTTAGCCTGGAAGCAAATCGGGAATCACTCTGGCAGATGGGTTGTGCAGTCTCCTTACTAGCGCTCTCTATGAAGTACTCCCAGTACTGAGTTACACTGGAGTTCCTCCTTTCTGATGTTATCCTCACTCCACTCGCTATGCAGACAGCCATAGCCTTCTATCTCTCTTGGCTTACCCGTCGCTGTTGTGCCTCTGAGGATTATGTGGGAATAGAGCATTTACAGCTTCCTATTCCTCTGGTTTCTGGTGCAGGACCATTAGTATCCATACACCCTTGGAGACCAGGCTCCAGATCATGTGCTATCACTGGGACTGAGCTCTCCACTTTCCTCAGTCTCCCCAGCTCTTCTCCTCCACGTCTGCACACGACGCCCTCCTCACACTAACTGACTAATTTCCCTTCCTGGCCCTCAGAGAGCACTCCTCGCCCAATTCTGGTTCAGAGCTCCCTCTGCTGGCCCGGAGTGGGAACTGTGTTGCATGTTATGGTTAACTGCCAGAGAGACCCTTCATTGCTTCCAGGCAAGACATCACTCTCCCTAGGAGGAAGGCAATGCCACTGTGGCGACCATACTCCTGGGGGCGCCACATATACCTCACGATTTGGCATTATCTGCTGTCTCCACTATTCTGACTGAGAGAAGCAATTTCAGTTCTGATCTCAAAAGATTTATTATCATGGCGTTGCAACATCTTTTGAGCACGAATTTTTTTAAATTTGATACTCAGTACTATCGTAAGGTGTGTGGTTGCCCGATGGAGTCTAAATCTTCTCCTACTTTAGCCAATTTACATATGTCCTTTTGGGAAAATAAATATATATATACTAAGGATAACCCCTTTCTGGATAATGTACTGTGGTGGGGGAGATACATTGATGACATGATCCTGTTATGCTTCGGTTGCAGCGATGTATCTCCCTCTCCTGGCATGCTTGATTTTTTCAGATATACTGGAAATAATTCCTTAAATATCAGGTTCACCTATGAAATACATGGTGCTTGGCCACATTTCTTGATGTTAAACTTACAGGAGATGTTAATACGGGGAACATACACACTTCCTTATTTAGAAAGTAAACTAGTGGCAATGCTATATTGCATGCAGATAGTTGTCACCAGCCACATGTGATACGTAATTTACCGTTGGGTGATCTAATCCGTGCCAAGAGAACGTGTTCTAATGATGCTCTTTATAAATCTGAAAGTCGCAATATTTGCACCAGGTTATCAAATAGGGGTTGTAAGGACTGGATGTTGGACAGGGCCATTAACAAAGTGGATAATAAAACTAGGAATAGTTTATTGCAAAGTAATACATCACATATTAATCAAAACAAAAATATCCCTACTTTCTCAACCGCTTTTAGTTCAGACTATAAGGGTGTTATTAAAATTCTACATAAACATCTTCCTCTGCTGCACCAAGATCTGGTTTTATCGCAAATATTAGCTGAAGGATATAGGTGTGTTCCAAAGAGGGCTAAAAATTTGAGTCATTTTTTGTCCCCCTCTTTGTATTTGTCTGATCGCACTAAACCCACGTGATTAAATTATTTGGGTAATTACAAGAAATTGTGCGGCTTGTGCCGTTATATGGATATCACAGATAGATTTGTTAATTATAGCACACAACAACCTGATACAATTAAAACCTATATGAACTGCAATACCACTCATTTAGTGTACATGACAGAGTGCACATTGTGCGGTATTTATTATATTGGTTGTACCACACGTAGCTTGAAGAGGAGATTAAGTGAGTACATTACTGCCTCTAATCCAGAGTCCATGTCCAGTCGCAAGAATGTGTCTGGTTTATCTAAACATTTTCTAGAAATACATGGGGGCAATTTATGTAGTCTCAAAGTAAACGGAATAGAACGAGTAGCGAAACCCCCCAGAGGGGGTGACTGGGAACATTTACTACATTGCCGGGAAGCGTTCTGGATACTAGCGCTTGATGCAAGGTACCCGCAAGGTTTAAATTATAGCAATGATCTCATGTATTTTTATTGAGCACTGAGGGTTTTTTTTTGTGTGTTTTTTTTCTTCTTTCTCTTTTGAGGATTGTGGATTTCTATGTATTATGAATAAGAGTAATATGTTATTTGTAATTTGTCGTGTATTTGCATACTTATACGTACGTAATGCATACATATTTTTGTACATTTTATGTGTTTTGTCTATTGGTGTTCAGGTGTCTTTTCAAGCAAGGGAGTGACTCCACCGGTAATCTGAGGGCATAATTGCCTGCCTCTTTGATTATACACATGTGGAGTCTCTCGGTTGGTTGAGATCATTTATAACTAGTTTGCAATTTATTTTGTTTTATGCCTCTGAAGAAGAACCTGTTGTGGGGTTCAAAACGCGTAAGGCGTGGGGGTCTTCTTCCCCTTTCTGTTATTATTATGAAAATATGTGAATAAAGTTTCCTGTGGCTTTTATCAAGTCTTCAGTGCCGGATCTTCCTTCTCTTCTTACATTTATATACCATGCTGGGCTGTATTATACCATGGTGGGCTGTATTATACAGCCCACCATGGTATACAGCCTGTATACCATGGTGGGCTGTATTATACCATGGTGGGCTATATACCATGCTGTGCTGTATACCATGGTGGGCTGGGCTGTATACCATGATGGGCTGGGCTATATACCATGTGGTGCTGGGCTATATACCATGTGGTGCTGGGCTATATACTATGCGGCTGTGTTATATACCATGGGGGGTACATTTTACATTATATTCTATAGGGGGAGGCCGTGTTATATAATATGGTGGGCTACATTATATTCTATGGGGAGGTGGGCTGTATTATATTCTATTTGGGGCTACATTATATTCTGTAGGGGGTCTGTATTATATTTATCATATTCTCTGGGGGCTGCACTATACTATATGAGGAGGGCTACATTGTATTCTATGGAGGGGCTACATTATACTATATAAGGGGCTGCATTATATCCTATGAGGGTGTTGCCATATATTCTATGGAGGGGCTGCATTATACTATATGTGGGGACTGAATTATATTCTATGGGGGGGTTACATTATATTCTATACAGATATTATATCCAGCCCTGCATATCCTCAATATTAGATAACAACAAATAACAAATAACTTTGTTGCCTATGAAGGGCCGGGGGCCTGAAAAATTTCTTGCACAGGGGCCCACTACAGTCTGTGTCCGCCCCTGAGTGCTGCCATCTACTGATCCTGTATAATGCTGCCATCTACTTATCTCTGTATAGTGCTGCCGTCTACTGATCCTGTATAATGCTGGCATCTACTGATCCTGTATAATGCT
Source organism: Dendrobates tinctorius (assembly GCF_039654945.1). NCBI lineage: Eukaryota > Metazoa > Chordata > Amphibia > Anura > Dendrobatidae > Dendrobates > Dendrobates tinctorius. The sequence continues at coordinate 22,533,482 of NW_027361782.1, read as the reverse complement.
GGCATCTACTGATCCTGTATAGCGCTGCCATCTACTGATCTCTGTATAGTGCTGCCTGATTTCAGAGGTGGATTTGAAGTGTTTGATTATATGATAATATTCTTCTTCTTTTCTCACAGATTAAACTTTATTGATCAGAGAAGTTTCCTGGAACGTTTCCAGGTGAATATCATTTCATATTAATTAAACTATTCATCTGTATCAATATCTTTTCTCTGTGTAATTTAGAATCGATGGGAGGTGATGGATGGGCAGAAGGCGCAAAATGCGCCACTCAGACACAGACAATGGGAATCGCATCGATCGTCCCCTTGCACATTTGACTGAAATGCCAATATTGGGTCTATTAGTGAAGCCTTCACTGTTTGCAGCGGCTCTTTCATCACTGGCCCATTGTTACAGGGCGAGCGGTGGAGTCTTTGTGGAAGGGTGTTCCTTATGAGTCTTGGGCTGTGTCTGACAACAATCAGCAGAATTTGTCTATGATGGCAAAAAATCACGTCTCGATTCATTGCTCACTTTGTTCTGAAGTCACATTTAGTTTTTGTCTTAATATAGTTGCTGCAGTTTTTTGCCCTATGCTTTTAAGAATGGTTCATGAATTTTGTGCCCAATAATAAATGGTGTATATTTTCGATCTTTACCTTATTGTGTCTTTTTAATGCTAAAAATTGCATATTGCAATTAAATGGCACATGCAAATCTAACATTTGTGCAAAAATTTCTGGCAAGCACAAAACCACTCCAGAGGAGAGGGGCAGAGTGCAGAACATTTTTGCATACATTTTGTTACTTCTGGGGCACAGTTGATTGTAGTCTGTAACAATGAATATACATAAAAATGGAGGAAAATCCAGCACTCTTGTAAGAAAGAAAAAAATAAAAACACCTTTCATTTTAGAAAATGTGAAAAATCCAGCACATGGAACAAATAAGCTCGGATAGCCTCAATAATTCTTAGTTTGGTGGTGTAATAATTCTAATTGACAAATCTTCATGGCAGTAATGATGTCGGCATTTTTCTTATCCAGGAGCTTCAATAGCCTTTACAATCCCAGTAGCTGAGTGTCATTTCTCCTCCATGCACTCCATTCTATGTTATGTTCCCTGGTGTCTCAGTGCTTTTTTTCTTTAGGCTATACCACTATGTTTAATACTTAATTTTGCTTCTTATCCAAATGCTTCCATGCCCTCTTTAAATCCTGGTGTCTCAGAGTGTTTTTACTTATCAATGAGCTCCAATGACCTTTAATAGATTTCATGCCCTTTTTTTTCTATGGGCTCTAATGGTCATTATAGACTCAGATATCAAGTGTTTCCTCTTATATCTTTGGGCTGAATTACCCTTTGTAATCCCTGGCATCACCTTGTTTTTTTTTCTTTCATATTCATGAGCTATAATAAATGTATAATCCCTGGTGTCCTGGTGTCTTTTCTTATCAGTAAACTGCCTTTGTCTTTTATAATCTCTGTCAGCTCAATGTTCGTTATAGAATAAAAATTGTATCTATAGCTCATGACTTTGTCTTTCTGGATTTTTACTGTTTCTATTACCATTTTTATATATTTACTGCACAGCATAAAGTCGTGGAATTGTATAAATCCTTTTCTTAAAGTGTACCTGTCATTTCACGTGACTTTTTAAATTTAGCTTTGATTTGTACATGATGAATAATACTATTTCACACCATTATATGACTTGTATTTTTTTTACTAGTGTTCTCCCCTGCAAGCTTTGCCACTAATTACCAGTTGTCTCTGAGCTATTGTAAGATGCAATCTGCTATGATGTCTCCCATACACAGCACACTCAGACATGAGGGAGTTGTACTCTTATGTCTTTATGCAGAACATGTTCTGAAGCGCAGTACTGTGGAGGACATTATATAGGAGTATTAAGCAGTGTAGCTGTGAATCCAACACTGTGGTGAGATAAAACACTAAAAAGAAATACCAGCAGCAATGAAGGCATGACAGAACAGTATTGGGCAGTATAGCCCATAAACAGCTCTAGGATGAGAAAACAAAAAAGCAACACAGAGAAAATTATACAGCAGTACTGTTCATTGTAGATGTGAATGGAGCTCTGTGGTGAGATAAAACAGTTATTAACATGCAGCATCATGGAGAACATTAATACAGCAGTATTGTGCATTGTAGATGTGAACGCAGCTCTTGGGTGAGATAAAACAGTTATTAACATGCAACATCATGGAGGACATTATACAGCAGTACTGCACATTGTAGATGTGAATGCAGCTCTATGGTGAGATAAAAGTTTTTAACAAGCAGCATCATGGAGGACATTATACAGCAGTACTGCGCATTGTAGATGTGAATGCAGCTCTAGGGTGATATAAAGCAGTTATTAACAAGCTGCGTCATGGAGGACATTATACAGCAGTGCTGCACATTGTAGAGAGATAACAGTTATTAACAAGCAGCATCATGGTCTGTGTGTGTCACAGGTTTTCTCTATCATTCTCTTCTTATCTCCATAGACTTGAATAAGCAGCTCCAGTGTGAACTGACAGATCATTTTGTTTTAGCCAAGATTTTACCTGCTTTTCAGAGTGATGATGGGTTCCAGATGCAAAGAAGGAGATGTGGCTCATAAGTGGAGGAACATGCAGTTATACTGGAACTTTTCTTCTATTCATTTATGCCATTGATTTATGCTATGTTTGTTGAAAGGACAACAACCATTTAACTTTACTGACACAAAGTCATGTCACTGTACTGCTGTATCCTCCCTGGAATCTTTTATTAATCAGAGCCCTGGCGCTGTAGCCAAGATGTCATAATCCACTGCGCGCCTCTGCATTGCTTCGTCCTGGATGTTTTTTCATTCCAAACATCACTGTACATTTTCTGCAAACTACAAAAGGTAATTTTTCTGTACCAACTATGAACCACTAGGAGGCAGCAAAGAGCTGCATTGGTTATAAGGACAGAAGAATATTTAGAATTGAGAGTCCTCAGTGGTTGATACCTTTTAATGGCTAAGGCTGGAGTCACACACAACCATTAAAAAATCGGTCCCATTTTAACGGTACGAAATCGCACAAAGAATTCTTGTCCAGGGATCCGTCTGTCATCCGAATTTCCGGCGATGAACCGATTTTATTCGCATCTAAGCATCCAATTGACATCCAATGCCAATGCTTGATGCTCTTTCCTGTTGACCAGGAGAAGTCTTGCGATTTAATTGCAAGTCACACGTGTGGTACGTTTTCCATGCGTTTTTTAATCGCACCCATAGACTTGCATTGTCGAGTCCGATCCGAAAATCAGTGACAATCGCAGCATGCTACGATTGTCTCGGTCTGAGGAACGGATCCGATGAAAAAAGCATGATGGGAGCAGCAACATAGAATAATATTGGGACGAATGCAATGCGATTTTTTATCGCATTGCATTCGTCCGATTTAATCGCTAGTGTGACTCCGGCCTAACTGAAAAGATGGTAACACATTGCAAGCTTTCCAGACTACTCAGGTCTCTTCATCAGGCATTTACTAATACAAAGTCTGAAGAATCACATCTTCAGACTTTGTATTAGTCTGGCCTGATGAAGAGACCTGAGTAGTCTGGAAAGCTTGCAATGTGTTACCATCTTTTCAGTTAGGCCTCATACCCATTGGCGTTTAAAAAAACGGTCCGATTTCTGGACTGTAAAGAAGGGTGGAGTGTCATGCGATTTCTATGCGATTTTTAATCTTTCCATCCGTTTTCCATCCGTTTGCAATCTGTTTTTTTTTTCCCCAGCCACTCTTTTTCTACAGTCATTTACAGGACCATTTACAGTGTTGTATACCACGGAATGGTGATGTTATCCATTAAAAATGGATGGAAAATGGATGGTCCATTTTTGGTCCGTTTTTTTAAATCGCATCCATTGACTTGTATTGGCGAAAATCGCTGCAAATCACAGCATGCTGCGATTTTTTTCTCAGACCGATTTTGGCTGAGAAAAAAATCGCAAGTGAGATGTCACCCATTCACTAACATGAGTCAGAGTGCAATCCGATTAAAAATCGGATTGCAATCGTCCGATTTTATCGCCAGTGAGTATGAGGCCTTAGCCATTAAAAGGTATCAACCACTGAGGACTCTCAATTCTAAATATTATTCTATCTACTGGCTAAGGCTACTTTCACACTTGTGTTTTTTTGCGCTGCGTTTTCTTGTTTTTTTTGCGCATGGTTTTAGCAAAAAACGCATGCGCATTTATGCGCAAAAACACAGCGCAAAAAAACGCAAGTGTAAAAGTAGCCTAACACGGTACAAAGATATATATTCTTTCCTGGTTATGAGGACAGTAATTCTAAACGCAGCTCTGGATGTGACTGGAGTATAACACAAATTAGGTAACATACACTATTTGCAAAGTTTACATTTGAGAAGTAGAACAAAACTTTGAGAACTTTGTAACAGAAGGATGATGTGATGAGAATCAGGCCATCGCTCCTTTGGTTCCTGTCCTGGCGCTGAGTTGAGTTTGGTCTGTCAGCAGCAAACAATAACTCGCTACCAACAATGGAGGCTGGAAAGGACTTTCACTTACTGGGACTTATTGTAGATAAAATGTAAAAGTGTCGGGGGAGGGGCAGCCATTTTTATACAGTTAACGTACGTGACGGAGGAAATTGTGAAGCAAAACATCTCTCAAGAATTTCCTTTTACAGAGGAAGTAAAATCAAAATGTGCTAACAGATGAGGGCGGCAGCAAAGAATAGAAGCAACTTTCCCCAATGAGGCCAGCGACATCAGAGTTAATTTCTTGCATCGCTAACCTACATTTTTTTTTAATTTTATTTATTTTTTGCCCAGATGGGAAATGAAATAATCATATTCCATATGGCGTCGGCTGCAGAAGTAATCCAGGTGAAGGGCGCAGCGCTGCGATATGTCCCGTCAGCAGGATACATGTGGCAAGGTGACACATTCCATTCGGGAACATGAAATGGTGTAAGCCGATTCGACACATTACTTAGGCGGAGAAAGAATTGAAATCAACATTTTTATTAGCTTTCAATATGCAAAACTGTGCTTGTCGGAGCGCGATACAGGCAAAATATCTGCTGTATCTTCTCCCCAGAGCCGCCTCTGCACTTTATAGAAGATGCTCTGCAAATGCCCAATTTAAAGTGGTAAATGAAGACAATTCGCTGCCGTCAGACGGTTTTCTATGATGACATTGATATCTCGCAGTCCAGATTTAGGGCCCAATTCATCATTTGCAGGTATTTTTTTAACTAACTTTTTAGGGTATGTGCACACGTTGCGGATTTGCTGCGGATCCGCGGGTGATTTAGGGTATGTGCACACGCTGCGGATTCTGCTGCGTTTCCGCAGCATTTTTGGCTCTGCAGAAACGCTGCAGATTCTGCTGCGTTGTACAGTACCTTTATTTCCTATGGAAATAAAAAAAAGCTGTGCACATGCTGCGTTTTTTTCCGCGCGGTTTTGCTGCAGTTTACAATCCGCAGCATGTCAATTGTTTGGTGCAGAAACGCTGCGGTTTTACACCTCATCCATTATGAGGTGTAAAACCGCAGGGCAAAACCGCAGAAAAAACGCAGATAATCCGCAGATAAACCGCAGAAAAACTGCAGCACTTTGTCCTGCGGATTTCCTGCGGTTTTCTCTACAAAATCCGCAGAGACTAAAAACTACGTGTGCACATACCCTTACAGTACAATGATAACCTATGGGAAAAAAATTAGCTGTGCACATGCTGCGGAAAATTCCGCACGAAATCCACAGCAGTTCACTTTCCGCAGCATGTCAATTCTTTGCGCGGATTCCACAGCATTTTTACACCCATTCCATTATAGAAATCCGCAGGGGTAAAAACGCAGGCCAAATCCACACAAAAGCCGCAGGAAATCCACATAAAAACGCGCAGATTTTGACCTGCAGATTCTGCCAAGAGATGCAGATTCCACGTGGAAAAATCCACACAGCAATCTGCAGCATGTGCACATACCCTTAGGGTGGTTTTCCTGAGGAAGAGATCAGTTTGACCTGATATATAGCATCATGCTGACCACTGAGCCACCCAACTACCATATATATAGCACCGTGCTGACCACTGAGCCACCCAACTACCGTATATATAGCACCATGCTGATAATTGAGCCACCCAGCTACCTTATAAATAGCTCTGTGCTTACCAATTAGGCACTCAGCTACCCTATATATAGCACAGTGCTGACCATTGAGCCACCCAGCTACCTTATATATAGCTCTGTGCTTACCAATTAGGCACTCAGCTACCCTATATATAGCACAGTGCTGACCATTGTGCCACCCAGCTACCTTATATATAGCACTGTGCTTACCACTGAGCCACTCAGCTACCTTATATGTAGCACCGTGCTGACCATTGAGCCACCCAGCTCCCCTATATATAGCACAGTGCTGACCACTGAGCCACCCAGCTATCCTATATATAGCACAGTGCTAACCACTGAGTCAAGCTATCCTATATACAGCATAGTGCTGACCACTGAGCCACCCAGCTACTGTATAGAATCATAGAATCGTAGAGTTGGAAGGGACCTCCTGGGCCATCTGGTCCAACCCCCTGCTCAAAGCAGGATTCGCTAAATCATCCCAGTCAGATGTCTGTCCAGCCTCTGTTTGAAGACTTCCATTGAAGGAGAACTCACCACTTCTCGTGGCAGCCTGTTTCACTCATTGATCACTCTAACTGTCAAAAAGTTTTTTCTAATATCTAATCTGTGTCTCCTCCCATTCAGTTTCATCCCATTGCTTCTAGTTTTTCCTTGTGCAAATGAGAATAAAGTTGATCCTTCTACAATGTGACAGCCCTTTAGATATCTGTAGACAGCTATTAAGTCTCCTCTCAGTCTTCTCTTTTGCAAACTAAACATTCCCAAATCCTGCAACCTTTCCTCATAAGACAGGGTTTGCAGACCGGTCACCATTCTGGTCGCTCTTTTCTGAACTTGCTCCAGTTTGTTGATGTCTTTTTTAAAATGTGGTGCCCAAAACTGGATACAATATTCCAGATGAGGTCTGACCAAAGAGGAGTAGAGGGAAATAATGACTTCACATGATCTAGACTGTATGCTTCTGTTAATACATCCTAGAATTGCATTTGCCTTTTTTGCTGCTGCATCACACTGTTGACTCATATTCAGTCTGTGATCTATTAGTATACCCAAGTCTTTTTCACATGTGCTGTCACTTAGCCCTATTCCTCCCATTCTATATATGCTTTTTTCATTTTTATTGCCCAGATGTAGTACTTTGCATTTCTCCCTGTTAAAAACCATTCTGTTAGTTGCTGCCCACTTCTCCAGTTTATTTAAATCTTTTTGAATCCTCTCTCTCTCTTCTCTAGTATTAGCTATCCCTTCTAGCTTTGTGTCATCAGCAAATTTAATCAGTTTACCCTCAATTCCTTCATCTAAATCGTTGATAAAGATGTTGAACAATACAGGGCCCAGGACAGAGCCCTGTGGTACCCCACTTGAGACATTCTTCCAACTGGATGTGCAGCCATTTACGACCACTCTTTGGGTCCGATCACTAAGCCAGTTATGAATCCACCTAACAGTTGCCTTGTCCATTCCATACTTAGTCATTTTTTCAATAAGGATTGTATGAGAGACTTTGTCAAATGCTTTGCTGAAGTCAAGATATACTATATCTACAGCATTTCCTTGATCCACCCAATCAGTGATTCCATCATAGAAGGAAATTAAGTTAGTCTGACATGACTTATTAGTTACAAACCCATGCTGACTCTGTTTGATCACTTCATTCTTATCCAGGTATTGACATATATGTTGTTTAATAATTTGTTCAAAGATCAATATATATAGCACCGAGCTGACCACAGAGCCATCTAGCTACCCTAGATATAGCACCATGCTGACCACTGAGCCACATATCTACACTGTTATATTACTGATGTATAATCCTGTACGTAATTAAGGCATCTTTAAATATATGATATGTACAACTATTAGACTGAACTTTTTTCAAGCAGCTGTGACAGGGTCACTGGTGTCGTCCATGAGGGGAGATATGTGTCACAAAGACTGCTTTCCTGTGTGATGTGAAAGCCGTGTTTTCTCCAGCATGATATGTGATGAGAGCAATCCAGTTGCTATATGGGCCTGGCTTTCATGGTGGGTAGGTCAAAGATGGGTGGAATGCCTACCCACCATATCTCCACCTCCAGGGTGTGAATGGAGGGGAGTTAAATGTCCAGCTAGGTTTTTCCTCTGTCCATGTGTGTGAAGGAAGAAAGACTCTGGATTGCTAGCTCCTGCGAGAGCTGCCGTATGTGTTGTCCCAGGGGACCGGGGCAGGACAGTCTATGGACTATTTATTTTTATTTAAGCTGGACAGTAGGGTGTTTCATTTTGTATGGTAAAAATTAAAATGTCAAATTTTTGCAGACTTTGCTTATGCCCCGAGTCTCACTAATGTAAAAAGTATATATGCCAAATTTCAAGACAATCGAACAATATTTAGAGGTTGTACACTTTTATCAGTTTAATAAAAGTACGCAAAAAACAGATTTTCAATGTTAAGTATTTTTTATTAGAAATTCAAACAATTAAAAACTTAGAATAATAGTGACAATAAACAGTAACATTGCTAGGCAGTATCATACGTAGTAAATGATTTACACTAATGTGCTGTGAAAGATGCGGCTCCTTCTTTTGTTCGCCTGGCGACGGCTTTTCTATGATACTCGACAACTCTTTACAAGAACTGTTTATATTGTTCCTCTCTGATTGAATTATTAAACTTCTTTCTCAGAGCTACTCCCCTTTCTGCAGTGTCATTCACCACCTTAAGGGTATGTGCACACGTAAGCGTTTTTTTCGCTTTTTTTAAGCGTTTTTACCGGCAAAAATGCTTGAAAAACGCTTAAAAGAAGCATCCCATTCATTTTAATGAATTATGCACTTTTTGTACATATTGATGCATTTTTTCCGCGAAAACGCATCACGGTAAAAAACGCAGCATGCTCATTAATTTTGCTGAAAAATCCACATTTCTAAATATTTTCTATGACACTGAGGACGCTCCGGAAAAAAAACACATTAAAAAAAGAGCGTTTTTTATGCAAAAATGAGCGTTTTATGGGAAGGAGTACGGTTTTCAGTCAGGAATTTTCTGCATATGTGGGTACACAGCCTAAGAGCATTGATGGAGCTTCTTAGTGTATCACTGCAATATTCTTCTACGTCGTGGATCCCAAATAATTCAAAGAATGTCTTTGTTTTACTTGTAACAAAATTGCTGAGTTCTTTTCCTTCAAAAACGAGGTTTTTACCTTCCAACCGTTTCAGTTCCTTTTTCTTTGCAGGTTTCATTCTTAAATTTTCAAACATCTCCTTCTCAGCCTGACCGATACGTTCATCCAAAAATGCCAATCCTGTTAGTTTCTGACAGATACCAAATGTGTCTCTTAGCCACTGTGAGGGCTCTTTCTCTGACATCTTTTTCTGGATAACTAGATGGTGGCCCGATTCTAATGCATCGGGTATTCTAGAATATATATGCAGTTTATTTTTGAAGATTTAATAATAATGCAATAATGCACCCCCCAATCCTGATATGTATGGTTCTCTCACCCCCAATCCTGATATGTATGGTTCTCTCACCCCCAATCCTGATATGTATGGTTCTCTCACCCCCAATCCTGATATGTATGGTTCTCTCACCCCCATGTCCTGATATGCATGCTACCCCTCAACCCCCTATCCTGGTATGCATGGTCCCCTCACCCCCCTTTCCTGGTATGCATGGTCCCCTCACCCCCCTTTCCTGGTATGCATGGTCCCCTCACCCCCCAATCCTGGTATGCATGGTCCCCTCACCCCCCTTTCCTGGTATGCATGATCACCTCACCCCCCAATCCTGGTATGCATGGTTCCCTCACCCCCCTTTCCTGGTATGCATGGTCCTCTCACACCCCAATCCTGGTATGCATGGTCCCCTCACCCCCCAATCCTGGTATGCATGGTCCCCTCACCCCCCTTTCCTGGTATGCATGGTCCCTTCTCCCGCCTTTCCTGGTATGCATGGTCCCCTCACCCCCCTTTCTGTGTAGCCGTGACCAATCAGCGTCGCGGCCCTCTGTCCGCGACCAATCAGCAACGCGGCCCTGTAGCCGCGACCAATCACTGCCGCGGCCCTGTACAAAAATAATATTAAAAAATAAAAAAAAGTTATTCTCACCTTCCGATGGCCTCCTGTCTTCTTTCCACGCCCCCGGCCTCGCGTTCCCAGTAATGCTTTGCGGCTTAGACCGCTGATGACGTCGGTCTTCTTTCTCGCTCTCGCGAGAGTGACGTCATCAGCTGTCTAAGCTGCAAAGCATTACTGGGAACGCGAGGCTTGGCGCGTGGAAAGAAGACAGGAGGCCGTCGGAAGGTGAGAATAACTTTTTTTTATTTTAATTCTCTTTTTACAGATTAAGGCCTGCGCCTGCCGCTGATTGGTCGCTGCCTGGTTTCCGCGACTAATCAGCGGCAGGCGCAGCTTACCGTTACAAACAGTTGCACCTGTCGCTGATTGGTTGCGGCCTGGCGGGGGCCTGGCAGCTGCGACCAATCAGCGGCCCGCGATTTCGGTTACAGATAGACACGATAAGGCGTTTATATTTATAGATATTGCAAAAGCTGTAGCACCTTCAAATCATTCTTTGGAGCACATCGTCTTACAATTGCTTTGCGCCAAAAATGAACATATATCAGACAGACAAAACGTGCTACTTTTCTTATTCCTATCAATTTGGTATTAGACATATGCAATTGTTTAGTGACTAGCACAATTTTGAGGACATATATGGCCTTTGCCAGCCACCTTGCTTCAGTCCGAGCCCCTGGAACCCTAAATTCGAAATCGTTTTCATCCCAACCTCCAAGATATAGAAGTGATAGTTATGTTAGCTCTTTGTAAGCTACTCGGATGACTGCCATCTTTCAAGACATTGTTGAGGTAGTCCACCATTTTCACACGTTGTTCTTCATTTTCAGCCATAATTCTGCTGGAGACACACTGACTCTAATGCAATCCCCTTTGTGTACAAGGACTTCTGTTTCACTTCTGCTTTTTATAGCAACTTTAAAAATCCAGTTTTTTTTTATTTCCTGCATCCTTGTTCAAAAAAAAGAAATTTGAAAAGATATGGAGAGGATAATAAAAGCTGCTAAATGGGAACAAGAGTATGAATCTGTTTTAGGAAAGAAAAAAAAGGGGAAATATTGATTATTCGACACCGAGGCCATATTCAGATTGTCCCCCCAAGTACACCATAAGGCTAGGTGTCCAGGTATTAGGAAACCCCTTTTCTAGGGGGGCAGGAGACATTTGTGCAGACTGTGGGGAAGGCTGTGGATTTTCTATATGCAGTATGATCTTTGTCATGCTGAGTTGTTACAAAATTTTGTCTAAAAAGTCACATTTTATAAGAGGTAAAAACGTGCTGCAAAATCCACAGCAAAATTTGTGCCATGTCCAAATGTGGCATAAAAAGTGTCAATAAGAGGATTGTGTGATATATTGTCATTTTTATGGCCTATGTAAAGTTGCTAGAGTTTAAGATTTGCATGAAAAAAAACAATAAAAATATACAGTGGCATGCAAAAGTTTGGGTACCCCTGGTCAAAGTTACTGTTATTGTGAACAGTTAAGCAAGTTGAAGATTAAATTATCTCTAAAAGGCCTAAAGTTAAAGATGACATTTCCTTTGTATTTTAGTCAGGAAAAAAAATACTGTCATTTTTTTTCATTTTAAATTGCAATGCAAGTTTGGGCACCCTTGGAGATTTGTGTGCTCAGAAAACTCTGGAGTTGTAGTACATTGTTCTGCTGTACAGAGACACCAGCACAAATATGGCCTCCATGGAAGAGTCATCACAAGAAAACCTCTCCTGCATCCTTGCCATAACAATCCTTGTGGATTTAGCAGCACACGAGTGTTTCTTTCATTTTTTTGTGATGGTAATTAAAAACTAAAAGCGCTTGTTCCTTGGAAGGGAGTCAAGCTCCCAAAAATTCACCACCAGGCACCTTTTCAAGTAACCAAATTCCCTTTCTAGTACTCATTTTCAGTTTAACTACCTGCAAAACATAATAGAAACACAACATGCACATTAGTGTGATGACGATGAAACATTTTCATGAATTTCAGTACTTTCAGATAAAAGTGATCATAGTGTGCAACCCCTAAATATTATTCGATTTTGCTAAAATTTTTTACATGGATCTTTTAGATGACTTAGACCGAGGATTCAAGCAAAGTCATATGAAAATCATAACTTCGGAAAAATGAAACACCCTACTGGACAGGCTGTTTTTATGTTATCATTTTGTTTTTTGGTTTATGCGGCAATAAACCATTGAGAGACTTTAACCATCCGTGTGCCTGAGTGTACTTCGAGGAGCAGCTGAGCCGATCAACCCCTCACACAGCATATGAAATAAAATGTTGCCACAAGGACCAATAAAGTTCTGTCAGTCTGTAATTTTGCACTTTTTTTTAGCGCTTCTTCCTTATTTCTATTTTACTTCATTAGGGCATTTGTTAAGTGTACAGGACGCGTGGCCCCAGTTTAAGAAATCCAGTGGATATGTTAAAATTGCTTTAAACCGGGATACCCCTTTAACTGCCGAATGATAGCAACAAATGTTTTCTCTCACTGACACTAATCAGAGAACTTAAAAATGGTGATTAAAAGTTGAAAATCCACCGTACAGTAAAATTATTTTGATTCAGCAAATCCAATACTTTCATCTCATAATCCGGAATATCTGATAATCCAGTAACGATCAGGTGGTGATAGCTCCAGGTTATAGGAATTCTGCAGCTGAATGAATGTTGACATTTCCATCATTTTCTATAGGTTTGGGATTTCCGTACAGTGGATGGAACCTTCCAGCAGCATATCCCGCCATGAGACGACTTTTCCCCCATGTGAGAGGAGAGAATTGGCAGAGAATTACTACAGATCAGAAGAGAGGAGCTGCAGCTCCATCTATAATAAACACCAGAGACGGAAAAATATCCGAAAAATAACAGATCAGCAGCTGCCGCCGGAGCAGATAAAGGTTATCAAAATGTTAAGAGTCTCAAACAAACATGGAGGCATAAAATCAGCGCGGCACACAAAGCGCAAGGACGGGACTTGGTGACCGCTGAAACAACAGTGAGACCCTATCATAACAGAGCAGCAGTGACCACGGAAACACCACCGGATCCAGAGTCTTTCCAGAGCAGCCGTGATATTTATTGAGAGGCTCAGAGTAATCTCATCTCCCAATGGAGGAAGACGTCAGAGCAAGAACCAGAGCACGAGAGCAACAGAAGAAGAGATACAATCAGACAGAGATAGATACAATCAGATACAGGGATAAATACAATCCGATGGAGATACAGTGGGTGCGGAAAGTATTCAGACGCCTTTAATTTTTTCACTCTTTGTTTCATTGCAGCCATTTGGTAAATTCAAAAAAGTTCATTTTTTTTTCTCATTAATGTGCACTCTGCACCCCATCTTGCTGGCTCGCTCTTGTCATCTGCACCTCAAAAACATTTCTAGAATTCGACCTTTTCTTACCTTTGACTCTGCAAAAACTCTTACTGTTTCTCTTATTCATTCTCGTCTCGACTATTGTAACTCTCTTCTAATCGGTCTCCCTCTTACCAAACTCTCCCCCCTCCAATCTGTCTTGAATGCTGCAGCCAGGATCATATTCCTCACCAATCGTTACACCGATGCCTCTACCTTGTGCCAGTCATTACACTGGCTACCCATCCACTCCAGAATTCAGTCTAAACTTATTACCCTCACTCACAAAGCCCTCCATGGCTCAGCACCACCCTACATCTCCTCCCTTGTTTCAGTATACCACCCTACCCGCGCCCTCCGTTCTGCTGATGACCTGAGATTAGCATCCTCAATAGTCAGAACCTCCCACTCCCGTCTCCAAGACTTTACACGTGCCGCGCCAATTCTTTGGAATGCACTTCCCAGGTCAATACGATTAGTCCCCAATCCCCACAATTTTAAGCGTGTCCTGAAAACGCAATTATTCAGACTGGCCTATCACCTCAACACATTAACCTAATCTATCCCTGTGTGGCAGAGCCAAAAGTTTTACCATAACCAGGTTCCCCGCATCATGTTCCCACATGCTTTATGCCTCCATTAGCCCTCTGTGTCTGTACTGTTACACACTTACCCTGATTGTATGGACCAGTCATAATGTTAACTGTTACCACCTACCTTTCGTGTCTACCTCTTTCCTCATAGACTGTAAGCTTGCGAGCAGGGCCCTCTTTCCTCTTGGTATTTGTTATAATCTACTGTATGTGATTATTGTTATGCTGTAATGTCTATTGTCTGTACAAATCCCCTCTGAAATGTAAAGTGCTGCGGAATATGTCGGCGCTATAAAAATAAAATTTATTATTATTATTATTATTATTATTATTATTATTATCTTGACTGAAAAAAACAGAAATGTAGACATTTTATTAAATTTATTAAAAAAGAAAAACTGAAATATCACATGGTCATAAGTATTCAGACCCTTTGCTCAGTATTGAGTAGAAGCACCCTTTGAGCTAGTACAGCCATGAGTCTTCTTGGGAATGATGAAACAAGTTTTTCACCCCTGCCTGGATTTGGGGATCCTCTGCCATTCTGCCTTGCAGATCCTCTCCAGTGCCATCAGGTTGGATGGTGAACGTTGGTGGACAGCCATTTTCAGGTCTCTCCAGAGATGTTCAATTGGGTTTAGGTCAGGGCTCTGGCTGGGCCAGTCAAGTGTCAGGAACACCACACTGCACTTGCTCACTGAGCCAGTGTGCATGTCCTGAGTAAGACAACCTGTGCTCAGAGATACCTGTGGAGCAGGCAGCAGCAGAGAGGATGCATGCTTCAGACCCGCAGGACCTGAAGCATGTGACTGCTGGGGGCGTGGCCTAAACTCCCGAGATTTAGGAGCTGCAGGAAAACTCCTAGAATGGTAACTACGGAGCAAAGTTACTAATAGGTATAGACAGGGAAATAAACCAGATCAGGCCGGGGTCAAAGCACGAGATAGCATGACAATTACCAAAGGGCAAGACAGAATGGATAGTCAAGACATAGCCAAGAAGTCAGAAACCAGAGAAGCAGATATACAGTACAAAATCAACAGGCAATCTCACAACGGGTGACAGAACCGGATCAGAACCATATAAGCAAGCTATAAGACAACGAACAGGCACACAGGGCTCACAACACTCGGCCAAAAGTATAACTGACTGGGATTGAAGTATCTCAGAGCAATAAAAAGCTCTGCCTGAACCAAAGAGAGGCCACAATAATTAACCCCAGGTGTGCAGGTCAAGGCCTGCACTGAGCTCAAGACATTAACCCCTGATGTGCAGGTCAAAACCTGCACTGGGATCATGACATCAAGAATCATCACAGAGTTGTTCTTAAGCCACTTCTTTGTTAATTTACAGTTGTGACCAAAAGTATTGACACCCCTGCAATTTTGTCAGATAATACTCAGTTTCTTCCTGAAAATGATTGCAATCACAAATTCTTTGGTATTATTATCTTCATTTAATTTGTCTTAAATGAAAAAACACAAAAGAGAATGAAGCAAAAAGCAAAACATTGATCATTTCACACAAAACTCCAAAAATGGGCCAGACAAAAGTATTGGCACCCTCAGCCTAATACTTGGTTGCACAACCTTTAGCCAAAATAACTGCGACCAACCACTTCCGGTAACCATCAATGAGTTTCTTACAATGCTCTGCTGGAATTTTAGACCATTCTTTTTTGGCAAACTGCTCCAGGTCCCTGATATTAGAAGGGTGTCTTCTCCAAACTGCCATTTTTAGATCTCTCCACAGGTGTTCTATGGGATTCAGGTCTGGACTCATTGCTGGCCACCTTAGCAGTCTCCAGTGCTTTCTCTCAAACCATTTTCTAGTGCTTTTTGAAGTGTGTTTTGGGTCATTGTCCTGCTGGAAGACCCATGACCTCTGAGGGAGACCCAGCTTTCACACACTGGGCCCTACATTATGCTGCAAAATTTGTTGGTAGTCTTCTGACTTCATAATGCCATGCACACGGTCAAACAGTCCAGTGCCAGAGGCAGCAAAGCAACCCCAAAACATCAGGGAACCTCCGCCATGTTTGACTGTAGGGACCGTGTTTTTTTCTTTGAATGCCTCTTTTTTTCTCCTGTAAACTCTATGTTGAGGCCTTTGCCCAAAAAGCTCTACTTTTGTCTCATCTGACCAGAGAACATTCTTCCAAAATATTTTAGGCTTTTTCAGGTAAGTTTTGGCAAACTCTAGCCTGGCTTTTTTATGCCTCGGGGTAAGAAGTGGGGCCTTCCTGGGTCTCCTACCATACAGTCCCTTTTCATTCAGACGCCGACGGATAGTACGGGTTGACACTGTTGTACCCTCGAACTTTAGGGCAGCTTGAACTTGCTTGGATGTTAGTCGAGGTTCTTTATCCAACATCCACACAATCTTACGTTGAAATCTCTTGTCAATTTTTCTTTTCCGTCCACATCTAGGGGGGTTAGCCACAGTGCCATGGGCTTTAAACTTCTTGATGACACTGCGCACGGTAGACACAGGAACAATCAGGTCTTTCAAGATGGACTTGTAGCCTTGAGATTGCTCATGCTTCCTCACAATTTGGTTTCTCAAGTCCTCAGACAGTTCTTTGGTCTTCTTTCTTTTCTCCATGCTCAATGTGGTACACACAAGGACACAGGACAGAGGTTGAGTCAACTTTAATCCATGTCAACTGGCTGCAAGTGTGATTTAGTTATTGCCAACACCTGTTAGGTGCCACAGGTAAGTTACAGGTGCTGTTAATTACACAAATTAGAGAATCATCACATGATTTTTCGAACAGTGCCAATACTTTTGTCCACCCTCCTTTTTATGTTTGGTGTGGAATTATATCCAATATGGCTTTAGGACAATTCTTTTTGTGTTTTTTCAGTTAAGACAAATTAAATGAAGATAATGATAACAAAGAATTTGTGTTTGCAATAATTTTCAGGAAGAAACTGAGTATTATCTGACAAAACAGCAGTGGTGTTAATACTTTTGGCCACAACTGTAGCTGTGTGCTTAGGGTCATTGTCTTGTTGGAAGGTGAACCTTCGGCCAAGTCTGAGATCCAGAGCACTCTGGAAGAGGTTTTCATCCAGGATATCTCTGTACTTGGCCGCATTCATGTTTCCTTCAATTGCAACCAGTTGTCCTGTCCCTACAGCTGAAAAACACCCCCATAGCATGATGCTGCCACTGCCAAGTTTCACTGTTGGGATTGTATTGGGCAGGTGATGAGCAGTGCCTGGTTTTCTCCACACATACCGCTTAGAATTTTCACCAAAAAGTTCTATATTCGTCCAGTCAGACAAAAGAATCTTATTTCTCATAGTCTAGGAGTCCTTCATGTGTTTTTTTAGCAAACACTATGCGGGCTTTCATATGTCTTGCACTGAGGAGAGGCTTCCGTTGGGCCACTCTGCCATAAAGGCCCGACAGGTGGAAGGCTGCAGTGATAGTTGACTTTGTGGAACTTTCTCCCATCTCCCTACTGCATCTGTGGAGCTGAGCCACATTGATATTGGGGTTCTTCTTTACCTCTCTCATCAAGGCTCTTCTCTCACAATTGCTCAGTTTGGCTGGACAGCCAGGTCTAGGAAGACCAGTAGAAGCATCACTGCAGCGCGAAACGGCTGTCATCTCCTCCACTCCTGCTCCCATGCTTCCGACGCCGATGTTTTAAAGTATTGGAATAAAGAAGTTTTTTTAACCAGTGAGTGCCATCCATTTCTTTCAATTTCAGTATTAGATATTAGTTGACATTTTTATCATGGTTCAATGCGAATAAACCAAGTAGTATTTATGCATATTTTGTGAATTACACTGCCAACCAATGGTGCCTCATTTTTGGCTTCTAGCCACAATTCACCTATTGCTACCCCCCTGCAATTTTTACATTTGTGTGTAAAATAAAGATTGCTATATTTTATTAAAGTGACCCTGTCAGCAGGACTGTGCACAGTAACTACAGACAGTGTCAGGTCAGCGCCGTTATACTGTGTACACTGATATCTGTCAGCAGGATTGTGCACAGTAACTACACACAGTGTAAGGTCAGCGCCGTTATACTGATTACACTGATATCTATCAGCAGGATTGTGCACAGTAACTACAGACAGTGTCAGGTCAGCGCCGTTATACTGATTACACTGATATCTATGAGCAGGATTGGGCACAGTAACTACAGACAGTGTCAGGTCGGCACCGTTATACTGATTACACTGATATCTATCAGGAGGATTGTGCACAGTAACTACACACAGTGTAAGGTCAGCACCGTTATACTGATTACACTGATATCTATCAGCAGGATTGGGCACAGTAACTACAGACAGTGTCAGGTCGGCACCGTTATACTGATTACACTGATATCTATCAGCAGGATTGTGCACAGTAACTACAGACAGTGTCAGGTCGGCACCGTTATACTGATTACACTGATATCTATCAGCAGGATTGTGCACAGTAACTACAGACAGTGTCAGGTCAGCGCCGTTATACTGATTACACTGATATCTATCAGCAGGATTGTGCACAGTAACTACAGACGTTGTCAGGTCGGCACCGTTATACTGAGTACACCGATATCTGTCAGCAGGATTGTGCACAGTAACTACAGACAGTGTCAGGTCAGCGCCATTATACTGATTACACTGATATCTATCAGCAGGATTGTGCACAGTAACTACAGACAGTGTCAGGTCAGCGCCGTTATACTGATTATACTGATATCTATCAGCAGG
Organism: Dendrobates tinctorius; assembly: GCF_039654945.1. Lineage (NCBI taxonomy): Eukaryota > Metazoa > Chordata > Amphibia > Anura > Dendrobatidae > Dendrobates > Dendrobates tinctorius. The sequence goes on along the minus strand of NW_027361782.1, from coordinate 22,514,597 downwards.
ATTGTGCACAGTAACTACAGACAGTGTCAGGTTGGCACCGTTATACTGAGTACAATGATACCTGGTGATGAAATCCATCTTGTGGTTGTTTTGTTAATCTTTATTTGCAGTTTTCAGTTAATGAGATTCTCGTGCTTTGAGTGGCCTGTGGGCGGGGCTGTGGAGGGGGATTTATGTGGTGCTCTGCTTATAAATTCATCTGTATTGGCCTATGACAGGTCACTGTCATTACTAGGTGAGCACCTGACTCTTCAATGGAGCCCCTGATGGTGGGGTTAGGCTTGGCTTCAGATGAACACCATATGCTACTCCAGGACAGACCACAGATGCACATTAGCTGACCACTAAGGGACTGATAGCTGAAATGGCCTGAAGGAGAGGATAACTGATACAGGCAGGTACTGGCAGGTGCGGACTGTTGCGGCTGATACACAGGTGGGTACGGCTGATATAAAGTCTGGCATGGCAAGTGCAGGTGGGTCCAGCTGATGTACAGATTGTCACGGTAGGTGCAGCTGGTTCTGGCTTATATACAGACTGGCATGGTAGGTGCAGGCGGGTCCGGTTGAAATACAGACTGGCATGGCAATTGCAGGCAGGTCTGGCTGCTATACAGACTGACATGGCAAGTACAGTTTTGTGCAAATTAATTGGGACAAAGCAAAAAAAACATGTTTTTGAATATTTCATAATAAAATGTTATAATGCACTGTTACATACTAATTTTAGTAAGAAATATGTCCTGCTTTTGCAGATATGAGATTTTCAATGTGTTTTGGCATTGATTCTACCAAGTTTTTGCATAAATTCTTCATTTCTTCATCATGGAACCACACTTGTATGGCACTGTTCATCATGCGTTCTTTGGTTGTACAGTCCATTTTGCCAAGACGCCTCTTCACAATGCTCCTCAAATTTTCTATAGGATTTAAGTCTGGTGAATTGCCAGGAGAGTCCAGCACTTTTACTTTATTTTCTTCCAGGAATTTCTTCACACACTTGGAATTGTGGCATGGAGCCAAATCTTGTTGGAATGTCCCTTCAAATGTATGCATAAATAGCACAATAAAATGTTTTAAAACGACTACCGTATATACTCGAATATAAGCCGAGATTTTCAGCCCGTTTTTTTGGGCTGAAAGTCCCCCTCTCGGCTTATATTCGAGTCATATACACCGGGGGGTCAGAGGGGGAGGGGGCGGGGGTGTCAGGTCATACTTACCCGTCCTGACGCTGTGTCTTGAGCCCCCAGCTTCTCCCCGTGCTTTCTCTTCCTGCCTTCAGCGGTCACGTGGTGCCGCTCATTAAAACTCATGAATATGCGCATATCATGAGTTTTAATGAGCGGCACCACGTGACCGCTGAAGGCAGGAAGAGAGAGCACGGGGAGAAGCTGGGGGCTCAAGACACAGCGTCAGGACGGGTAAGTATAGCGATACTCACCTGTCCTGCGTCCATGGCTGCTTGCTGCTGTCTGTGTCTGTCATCGGTCAGTGACTTCAGACAGCAGAGGGCGCGGTGACGTGGTTAGTGTGCGCCGCGCCCCCTGCAGTCTGAACGTCACTGACTGATGACGTAGCAGATAGCGGTGAGCAGCCATGGACGCAGGACAGGTGAGAATCTGACACCCAGCGACGGAGAGGTGAGTATGTCATTTTTTTTATTTTTACATGCTGCAGCAGCGGCAGCACATGGGGAAATAATCTTAAGGAGCTTCTAATGGGGGAAGTATATGGGGGAACAATATGGAGCTTCTAATGGGGGCAGCATATGGGGGAACAATATGGAGCTTCTAATGGGGGCAGCATATGGGGGAACAATATGGAGCTTCTAATGGGGGCAGTATATGGGGGAACAATATGGAGCTTCTAATGGGGGCAGTATATGGGGGAATATGGAGCTTCTAATGGGGGCAGCATATGGGGGAACAATATGGAGCTTCTAATGGGGGCAGCATATGGGGGAACAATATGGAGCTTCTAATGGGGGCAGTATATGGGGGAACAATATGGAGCTTCTAATGGGGGCAGCATATGGGGGAACAATATGGAGCTTCTAATGGGGGCAGTATATGGGGGAACAATATGGAGCTTCTAATGGGGGCAGCATATGGGGAAACAATATGGAGCTTCTAATGGGGGCAGTATATGGGGGAATAATCTATGGAGCATTTCCCACCCTAGGCTTATACTCGAGTCAATAAGTTTTCCCAGTTTTTTGTGGCAAAATTAGGGGGGTCGGCTTATACTCGGGTCGGCTTATACTCGAGTATATACGGTATGTATTTGGATGAATTCATCATACCATCGACAGGAAATAAGCTCCCTGTACTATCAGCTGTAAAAAAGCCCCAAATCATCTGTTTTTGAGGGTGTTTTACAGTTTGTTGAATATGATCAGCTCGCAATGGTTCATTTTTGCTTCTTCTAACAACACTTGCTCTGTACCCTTGAACAAAAAGATGGGTTTCATCACTGAAAATTACCTTTTTCCACTGGCTAGTTGTCCAAGATTTTTATTTTTTTGCCCATGCGAGTCATTTTGCCTTCATTGGAGATGTCAGAAGTTGTTTCTTTACTTGCTTTGTTGCCCTCCGACCAACTTCCAGAAGCCTGCACCGTACAGTCGAATCGCTAATATCAATACCTGCAGCGAACAAGTCTCTTTGGAGGTCTTTACTTGCTTTTCTTGCATTAATTTTACTATTTCTGATAAGTGTTTTATCAGTTCTTGGTGTTGTTTTCCTTTTTCTTCCACATTTCCCTTTTCGTTTTGGAGAAAACAATCCAGTTTAATTGTGTGTGCGAATTAGTCTTGAAACGGTAGATTTTCCAATACCAACGGTGAAAGTGATTTCTCTTACAGTCAGACTTGTATGTTCATAAAGAGTAATAATTCTAGACCTCTTCCGTGAAGTAACATCCATTTTTACAGGCACAAATCACACTGAGAGAAAAAGTACTCTAAACCACTCCTCACAGAAACAAACTCTCAACTGAAGCTGAAGGGGTAGCTGTAGCAATATGTTATATAATGATGTGGCCTCTAGGGGTTTCACTACACTGATGTGTGTACTATAGAGTTTTAGAACTTGTTGGTTAGTTGTTGTTAGCAGACATCTTGTAATGGAGGAATGCTTCACAAGTCTCATGTAATAAAAAGCCTGGAGATATCCAAGGAGTGTGAACCATGACAGATAGCAAATAACAGAACATGGTGGCAGCTGGGCACAGAACCTGCAAATCCTCAGAGCTTGTGTAAGGCTGGGACTGTACAGAGGATCACAGCACTTGTAAGTACAGATTCCCTGACATTACTGCAAAATGGAGACTGGTCTGAAGCCCCCTCAGAGACTGGATGTCACTTCATGTAATCTGCCCCAGACTTGGAGACATTGGAAGGAAGAGTTTATACTGTATGTGGATCTCACAGTGGCCCCCAGTGATGACAAACAGAAAATAAAGCTGTTTATTACCTTATTGGGGAAAATGGCAGAGAATTAGCCCACACCTTACTCCCACACACAGACAACCTCCTTCTAGCAGATATTGTGCAGGAATTTGATAAACACTGTGACCCAAAGAAGAATGAGACAGTGGAAAAATATAACTTTTTCACAAGACATCAGGAAGATGGTGAAAATGTGGACAGATATCTGACAGAGCTGAGGAGGCTGGCAACAACATGTGGCTTTGGAGAGATCAGGGACAGTCTAATCAAAGACAGAATGGTGTGTGGCATAAGAGACAGTCATCTCAAAGAAAGATTACTGAGAGAGGAAGACATGACTTTCAAGAAATGCATGCAAATCTGCAGGGCTGCTGAGCTGTCAAAACACAGCCTGAAGATGATGGCAGGCACCAGTGATAATGATGATGATAAGATACACACAGTATCTATGAAAGGAAAGACAAGATCAAGCTCCCCTATAAGCACTGTCCACTGCAAGTATTGTGGGAAAGGACATGAGAGAGACAAAACCAAGTGTTCAGCATATGGTGAAACCTGCAGATTGTGTGGAAAGAAGAATCATTTCTCAGCTGTCTGCAGGCAAGGGACAGGCAAACAGTACAGACAGCTCCACACTGTGACACCAGACACTGACAATGCAGAGGACATTTCATGGCTACAACTGCAGCCAGCAGCAGAGAAAGTCAATGTAGTCAGGCAGTCAGTAGGCAAGGATGCCAAGCAGCTTTATGCAACATTCTTGTTGGATGAAAAGCCCATTAGATTTCAGCTGGATTGTGGAGCAAGCTGCAATGTAATTCCAAGGAAACAAATAACAGAATAGCAGCTAGCTGTTATTTTCTGACTAAAACCAGTCAAACCACATTGTGTTACTCAAGGTTGTACACTCACACCTGTTCAAAGCAGTTGAAACTGTTTTTAATCCCTGACTGGTAACCAACTTACGATTTTACTTAAAAAATACTTTATCTCAATTAATTTTCACAGCACTCTACAGGTGGGTCCGGCTATTATACAGACTGGCATGGCAGGGGCAGGTGGCTCCAGCTGCTTTATAGACTGGTATGGCAGGTGCAGGCAGGGGCAGGTGGCTCCAGCTGCTTAATAGACTGGTATGACAGGTGCAGGCAGGTCCAGCTGATATACAGTTGTGGCCAAAAGTATTGACACCCCTGCAATTCTGTCAGATAATACTCAGTTTCTTCCTGAAAATGATAGCAAACACAAATTCTTTGTTATTATTATCTTCATTTAATTTGTCTTAAATGAAAAAACACAAAAAGAATTGTCCTAAAGCCAAATTGGATATAATTCCACACCAAACATAAAAAAGAGGGTGGACAAAAGTATTGGCACTGTTCGAAAAATCATGTGATGCTTCTCTAATTTGTGTAATTAACAGCACCTGTAACTTACCTGTGGCACCTAACAGGTGTTGGCAATAACTAAATCAAAAGAAGAAAAGTCCAGCTCCCGGAGATAAAATCCAGAAACTTTTATTGAATCATGGATAAAAACAAATTCATGGCTGCTTGTGATCAAATGACGGCAAACATATTAGATTACTGCATGGGGATATTCCCAAGGTCTCTGTATGCGTTTCGAGCACAAGTGCTCTTAGACTCAGTACTCTGAGTCTAAGAGCACTTGTGCTCGAAACGCGTACAGAGACCTTGGGAATATCCCCATGCGGTAATCTAATATGTTTGCCGTCATTTGATCACAAGCAGCCATGAATTTGTTTTTATCCATGATTCAATAAAAGTTTCTGGATTTTATCTCCTGGAGCTGGACTTTTCTTTTCTTCTTTGGACTGCTGCATGCGTCTTGGCAGGGACGTGTCCGTGCTCGGAGCTTTCAATCAGTTCTTGTGGACTTGCTGAAGGTGAGCTGAAATTCATCCTTCTCAGTAATAACTAAATCACACTTGCAGCCAGTTGACATGGATTAAAGTTGACTCAACCTCTGTCCTGTGTCCTTGTGTATACCACATTGAGCATGGAGAAAAGAAAGAAGACCAAAGAACTGTCAGAGGACTTGAGAAACCAAATTGTGAGGAAGCATGAGCAATCTCAAGGCTACAAGTCCATCTCCAAAGACCTGAATGTTCCTGTGTCTACCGTGCGCAGTGTCATCAAGAAGTTTAAAGCCCATGGCACTGTGGCTAACCTCCCTAGATGTGGACGGAAAAGAAAAATTGACAAGAGATTTCAACGCAAGATTGTGCAGATGTTGAATAAAGAACCTCGACTAACATCCAAACAAGTTGAAGCTGCCCTGCAGTCCGAGGGTGCAACAGTGTCAACCTGTACTATCCGTTGGCGTCTGAATGAAAAGGGACTGTATGGTAGGAGGCCCAGGAAGACCCCACTTCTTACCCTGAGACATAAAAAAGCCAGGCTGGACTTTGCCAAAACTTACCTGAAAAAGCCTAAAACGTTTTGGAAGAATGTTCTCTGGTCAGATGAGACAAAAGTAGAGCTTTTTGGGCAAAGGCATCAGCATAGAGTTTACAGGAGAAAAAAGAGGCATTCAAAGAAAAGAACACGGTCCCTACAGTCAAACATGGCGGAGGTTCCCTGATGTTTTGGGGTTGCTTTGCTGCCTCTGGCACTGGACTGCTTGACCGTGTGCATGGCATTATGAAGTCAGAAGACTACCAACAAATTTTGCAGCATAATGTAGGGCCCAGTTTGAGAAAGCTGGGTCTCCCTCAGAGGTCATGGGTCTTCCAGCAGGACAATGACCCAAAACACACTTCAAAAAGCACTAGAAAATGATTTGAGAGAAAGCACTGGAGACTTTTAAGGTGGCCAGCAATGAGTCCAGATCTGAATCCCATAGAACACCTGTGGAGAGATCTAAAAATGGCAGTTTGGAGAAGGCACCCTTCAAATATCAGGGACCTGGAGCAGTTTGCCAAAGAAGAATGGTCTAAAATTCCAGCAGAGCAATGTAAGAAACTCATTGATGGTTACCGGAAGCAGGTGGTCGCAGTTATTTTGGCTAAAGGTTGTGCCCATTTTTGGAGTTTTGTGTGAAATGATCAATGTTTTGCTTTTTGCTTCATTCTCTTTTGTGTTTTTTCATTTAAGACAAATTAAATGAAGATAATAATACCAAAGAATTTGTGCTTGCAATCATTTTTAGGAAGAAACTGAGTATTATCTGACAGAAATGCAGGGATGTCAATACTTTTGGCCACAACTGTATAGACTGGCACAGCAGGTTAAGGTGGGTCCAGCTGTTATACAGACTGGCATGACAGATGCAGGCGGCTCCGTCTGCTTTATGTACTGGTACGGCAGGTGCAGGCGGGTGTGGCTGATACACAGATTGGTATAGCAAGTGCAGGTAGGAAAAGCTGTTATACAGACTGGCACGGCAGGTGCAGGTGGGTTTGGCTTTAATACAGACTGACAAGGCAAAAACTAGCAAGGTAGCTAGGGTCGGACAGACACCAGCGGGACCAGTGGTAACCAGTGGACAGTGACCTCAGAACTAGCAAGCGTGTATGGAAACAGGCTAACATTGTTGCACGGGCACCTCCATGCAGGTGGAAGTGCCATAAATAATGTGTCTCCCAGCCATTGACTGGGTACACTTTAGGATGGCATGCATAGGCATTTTAAGAGGGAGGGAGCGCCCGTGCACCCTAAGCACAGTGCCTGGGGATCTGCGTGCCACACGCACTCCCTGGGCAGCGGCCAACAATGAAGGAGGAAGTGCAGGATGTGCGCTGCTGTGGTGAGGGAGTCGGCATCCCTGCTGGAGTAGAGAGGCAGCATGCAGGGATGCTGGTGCTACACCGCAAAAGAGATGGGCCAGAAGACCACAGCATCTGATTTCATGCACTCCTGCCCTAGTTCGAAGCACTTCACCTTCATATTAAAAAGCACTCTTCTGGCAGTGCAGGAGTTAATCTGCTCAGGTGAGAGCTTCTGATGTTTCACTGCTTTGATGGTCTCAGCTGTTCAATGTTGGCCACTCGCCTCTGCTATATATACTAGCCTCTGGCATTTAGGGATTGCCAGTGTTAGTACTATGCTGGAGTCCTGTTCTGACAGGCTGGGTCTCTGGCATATCTCTTCACTCACCCATGCTGCAGACTGTTCTTCCCTTCCCTATGCTCTGCATGATTCCAGCCAGTCCTCTAGCCATGTTCTTAGTGCACACGAGTGAGTGCTCCCGCCCTGTTCAAGGGCCAGTGGGTGCACTTGCTATTTCCTCCCCAGCCAATGGCTGTGGGACATTATGTATATATTGCTTCCTCCCCATTGGGGAGGTGCCTGAGCAACTTTTCTGTTTACAGTCTATGCTGTGTAAGGTCACATACCAGTGCAAGTCCTGTTTGCTGCACTCAAGTGCAAATCTTGCTTGCTGCACTCAGATGCAAATCCTGCTTGCTGCACTCAGATGCAAATCCTATTTGCTGTACTCAGATGCAAATCCTGTTTGCTGCACTCTGACACAAACTCTGTCTGCTGCACTCAGATACGAACTTTGTCAGCTGCACTCAGATACAAGCTCTGCCTGCTGCTCCATCCAGTCTGTTGTCCTGGGTTCAGCTGCTGCGCGACCATTGGTCTGTCCTGCAGTGGCACCGGGCATTCATCGGGAGCCAAGTCTATCCTATCACAAGACTGTTGCTTGGAATTATGTCTATGTGCACATCCTCATTGTTATTTATTTTGTTTCTCTTCTCTTTACTTCCCAGTGTTCTACTCTGTTGTTTGTGAGTGCATAATTCTATATTGGTATTTTCATTTATCCCTGTTCATCTTCTCTTGTTTGCCTGGTTGGTGTATTCTTATACACTACTACTACCACTTACCTGGGTGGGGAAGGGGACAGATCAGGGCTGATATAGGAGCAAAGCAAGGCACGCAGTCTTGTCTTCACCATCAGAAGTAATCAGGGGAGCAAGGATACTAGGGCACCCACTAGCTTGAGGGATAGGGAAGGAGCCCCTGGACCCGGGATATCCTGCTACCGAGTCGTGACAGATACAATGAGATATAGGGAAAAATATACATAGATACAAACAGATACAAAGAGGTAAAGTCCTCAAAGTAGATATAGAACAAAATCAAACAGAAAAGTCACAAATATTAAGCACTAGCTGAAGAGCCCGGCGCTGCCCGGGCATAGTAACTAACTACGGTAGTTCTAACAAATTATAATGATTATATATATATATATAAAGCTGAGTGTAGAGCCCCGCACACTCCACCTAGCCATATTCACTACAATATCCCACATCATCCCATCAGCCAGAGCTACCGGACTACAATCCCTAATATCCCACATCATCCCATCAGCCAGAGCTACCGGACTATGACCCATATCCCACATCATCCCATCAGCCAGAGCCACCGGACTACTACCACTAATATCCCACATCATTCCGTCAGACCCACTGGACTACTACCTCTAATATCCCATATCATCCCGTCAAAGCCACCAAACTGCTACCCCTACTATCCCACAACATCCCGTCAGCCAGAGCCACCGGACTACTACCACTAATATCCCACATCATCCCGTCAGAGCCACCGGACTACTACCCCTAATATCCCACATCATCCCATCAGCCAGAGCCACCGGACTACTACCCCTAATATCCCACATCCTCCCGTCAGCCAGAGCCACTGGACTACTACCCATAATATACCACATCCTCCCGTCAGCCTGGGGTCAGAACCAGAGCACTGAGTGGAATGGGCCTAACTTCCATACTGGGGATCCCTTTAAGAGAGACCTGGTGTCAGAACCAGAGCGCTGAGTGCATTTGCCCTGACTTCTATACCAATGATCCCTTTAATAGAAGCCTGAGGTGAGAATCAGAGTGCTGAGGGATTTACCCTAACTTCCATACCGAAGATCCCGTTATGAGAGGAGAGGGCTGGGGTCAGTACCAAAGCGCAGAGTGGATTTGCCCTCACTTCCATATGGTTAGGGTTGGAATTAGGGGTAGGGGTGGAATTAGGGTTAGTGTTGCAATTAGGGTTAGAATTAGGGATAAGATTAGGGTTAGGGGTGGGTTGGGGTTAGGGTTGTGGTTAGAATTGAGTGGTTTTCAACTGTGTAGGCACATCAAGGGGTCTCCGAACGCGACATGGCACCACGATTTATTCCAGCCAATTTTGCGTTCAAAAAGTCAAACATCACTCCCTCCATTCCAAGCCTCGACGTGTGCCCAAACAGTGGTTTACCCCCCCATATGGGGTATCAGCGTACTCAGGAAAAATTGCACAGCAACTTTGGGGGTCCAATTTATCCTGTTACCCTTGTGAAAATAAAAAATTGGGGCTAAAATATCATTTTTTGAGAAAAAAAAGATTTTTTATTTTCACGGCTCTGCATTATAGATTTCTGTGAAGCACTTGGGGGTTCAAAGTGCTCACAACACATCTAAATAAGTTCCTTGGGTGGTCTAGTTTCCAAAATGTGGTCACTTGTGGGGGGTTTCCACTGTTTAGGCACATCAGAGGCTCTGCAAACGTAACATGATGCCCGCAGACCATTCCATCTAGTTGGCATTTCAAAACGTCACTACTTCACTTCCGAGCCCCGACGTGTGCCCAAACAGTGGTTCCCCCCACATATGGGGTATCAGCGTACTCAGGACAAACAGGACAACAACTTTTGGGGTCCAATTTCTCCTGTTACCATTGTGAAAATAAAAAGAGGGCTAAAAATCATTTTTTGAGGAAAAAAAAATATTTTTATTTTCACGGCTCTGCGTTATACACTTTTGTGGAGCACCTGGGGGTTCAAAGTGCTCACTATGCATCTAGATAAGTTCCTTAGGGGGTCTAGTTTCCAAAATGGGGTCATTTGTGGGGGAGCTCCAAAGTTTAGGCACACAGGGGCTCTCCAAACACTACATTGTGTCCGCTAACAATTGGAACTAATTTTCCATTCAAAAAGTCAAATGTCGCTCCTTCCCTTCTGAGCCCTGCCGTGCGCCCAAACAGTGGTTCCCCTAACATATGTGGTACCAGCGTACTCAGGACAAACTGAACAACGACTTTAAGTGTCCAATTTATCCTGTTACCCTTGTGAAAATAAAAAATAGGGGGCTAAAAAATCTTTTTTGAGGAAAAAAAAATATTTTTTATTTTCATGGCTCTGCGTTTATAAACTTCTATGAAGCAGTTTGGGGTTCAAAGTGCACACCACACATCTAGATAAGTTCCTTGGGGGGTCTAGTTTCCAAAATGGGGTCACTTGTGGGGGAGCTCCAATGTTTAGGTACACAGGGGCTCTCCAAAGGCAACATGGTGTCCGCTAAATATTCCAGCATACTTTCCATTCAAAAAGTCAAATAGCGCTCCTTCCCTTCTGAGCCCTGCCATGCGCCCAAACAGTGGTTTATAACCACATATGAGTAGAGTTGAGCGACTTTTGGTTTTTTAGGGTCGCGTTTCGTTTCGTGAAACCCGACTTTTCCAAAAGTCGGGTCGAGCAAGATCGTCCGATTATAGGGAAAAGTCGGGGTCGTCCAGAAACACGAAACCCAATGTAAGTCAATGGGGAATAAAAGTCGGCAGTGAGAGGAGGACAGGAAACACACCTACAGTGCCCATTTGAATGCCAAAAGCATCAATTCTTCTTTCTTAAGCTTGTCAACCTTAATTAACTTCATAATACAAGTTACGCACTGAAAAATGGGGGTTATTTGGCTAGAAACTGTGGGGGGGAGGGCTGGCTCCAGGTTTTCATGTGCCCTGGGTGAAAGAGCGCCCCTTTAACACATACCACAACTCATCATGCTCCGATACGGCAGAGAAATAGAGGTATAGTACAATGAAAAATACCTTTTTACATCTCATGACGAGGCCCATCTATTTCTCCATACAGAATCATTGGTCCCATATAATGTTTGAAACAGTATATGATGAGCTCCACATAATGCTACAGTATATGTTGGTCCCCATGGTGAAGCTCCACTGTCTTATGGGCCCAAATAATGCTCCAAACATAATGGGCCCCATTTCTAATGCTCTAGTGTATAATGGGCCCTGTAAATGCTGCTCAAGTGTCTGATGTCCACCTTTGGAATGGTCCAGTGTATGGTGGGCCCCATCTATCATTCTCCAGAGTATAGTGCTCCCCAAAAATTGCTGTCCCAACATTGAAAACAATCAAATAAGTCTCCTCGCTAGGGAATCCCTGTACTTGTCTGGACAGGTGCTGTAGCTTGCTTAACAGCTCGCCAGCCGTTCTCACGCCCAGTATGGATTACACGTGATTGCACAAAGGTGAGAAAGGGTACCGTATCCCCAGATAACATGTATGGATAGCGTACACATTCAAAATATATGTCTCAGGAGGCAGGCTCAGACGGTGTTAGGCCCAGTATGGATTGCACGTGATTGCACAAAGGTTAGAAAGGGTACCGTATCCCTGGATAACATGTATGGATAGCGTACACATTCAAAATATATGTCTCAGGAGGCAGGCTCAGACGGTGTTAGGCCCAGTATGGATTGCACGTGATTGCACAAAGGTTAGAAAGGGTACCGTATCCCTGGATAACATGTATGGATAGCGTACACATTCAAAATATATGTCTCAGGAGGCAGGCTCAGACGGTGTTAGGCCCAGTATGGATTGCACGTGATTGCACAAAGGTTAGAAAGGGTACCGTATCCCTGGATAACATGTATGGATAGCGTACACATTCAAAATATATGTCTATACAGCATGAGGCAGGCTCAGACGGTGTTAGGCCCAGTATGGATTGCACGTGATTGCACAAAGGTTAGAAAGGGTACCGTATCCCTGGATAACATGTATGGATAGCGTACACATTCAAAATATATGTCTCAGGAGGCAGGCTCAGACGGTGTTAGGCCCAGTATGGATTGCACGTGATTGCACAAAGGTTAGAAAGGGTACCGTATCCCTGGATAACATGTATGGATAGCGTACACATTCAAAATATATGTCTATACAGCATGAGGCAGGCTCAGACGGTGTTAGGCCCAGTATGGATTGCACGTGATTGCACAAAGGTTAGAAAGGGTACCGTATCCCTGGATAACATGTATGGATAGCGTACACATTCAAAATATATGTCTCAGGAGGCAGGCTCAGACGGTGTTAGGCACAGTATGGATTGCACGTGATTGCACAAAGGTTAGAAAGGGTACCGTATCCCTGGATAACATGTATGGATAGCGTACACATTCAAAATATATGTCTCAGGAGGCAGGCTCAGACGGTGTTAGGCCCGGTATGGATTGCACGTGATTGCACAAAGGTTAGAAAGGGTACCGTATCCCTGGATAACATGTATGGATAGCGTACACATTCAAAATATATGTCTATACAGCATGAGGCAGGCTCAGACGGTGTTAGGCCCAGTATGGATTGCACGTGATTGCACAAAGGTTAGAAAGGGTACCGTATCCCTGGATAACATGTATGGATAGCGTACACATTCAAAATATATGTCTCAGGAGGCAGGCTCAGACGGTGTTAGACCCAGTATGGATTGCACGTGATTGCACAAAGGTTAGAAAGGGTACCGTATCCCTGGATAACATGTATGGATAGCGTACACATTCAAAATATATGTCTCAGGAGGCAGGCTCAGACGGTGTTAGGCCCAGTATGGATTGCACATGATAGCACAAAGGTTAGAAAGGGTACCGTATCCCCGGATAACATGTATGGATAGCGTACACATTCAAAATATATGTCTATACAGCATGAGGCAGGCTCAGACGGTGTTAGGCCCAGTATGGATTGCACGAGATTGCACAAAGGTTAGAAAGGGCACCGTATCCCTGGATAACATGTATGGATAGCGTACACATTCAAAATATATGTCTATACAGCATGAGGCAGGCTCAGACGGTGTTAGGCCCAGTATGGATTGCACGTGATTGCACAAAGGTTAGAAAGGGTACCGTATCCCTGGATAACATGTATGGATAGCGTACACATTCAAAATATATGTCTCAGGAGGCAGGCTCAGACGGTGTTAGGCCCAGTATGGATTGCACGTGATTGCACAAAGGTTAGAAAGGGTACCGTATCCCTGGATAACATGTATGGATAGCGTACACATTAAAAATATATGTCTCAGGAGGCAGGCTCAGACGGTGTTAGGCCCAGTATGGATTGCACGTGATTGCACAAAGGTTAGAAAGGGTACCGTATCCCTGGATAACATGTATGGATAGCGTACACATTCAAAATATATGTCTCAGGAGGCAGGCTCAGACGGTGTTAGGCCCAGTATGGATTGCACGTGATTGCACAAAGGTTAGAAAGGGTACCGTATCCCCGGATAACATGTATGGATAGCGTACACATTCAAAATATATGTCTATACAGCATGAGGCAGGCTCAGACGTTGTTAGGCCCAGTATGGATTGCACGTGATTGCACAAAGGTTAGAAAGGGTACCGTATCCCTGGATAACATGTATGGATAGCGTACACATTCAAAATATATGTCTCAGGAGGCAGGCTCAGACGGTGTCAGGCACAGTATGGATTTGACGGCCCAGATTACACAGCGGAGGAGCAGGGAGAGGTAAAGATTGCAAATGCTGGGGCCCTGCCCAAGCAAGGGGGGCCCACTCGTGGGCGTCGGTACTGGCACTGGGCCCCTCATAGTACAGCGGTGTGTCTGACGGCGGGTGTGCACCACCACCGTCAGAGACACTTGATTGCACTATGAGGGACCCTGTGCCAGGGCCCGCGCCCAAGAGTCGGCCTACCCACCTGTCCAGGGCAACGGCACTCGCACGGTGTCGTGCGCTAGGTGGTGACCCCGGCCATGGGGGGGGAGGCAGCACAGTTAGGGAGTTTTAGAAAGTGGCATATGTTGATGTTGGACATTCAGCTGATGCAAAAGGCGAAATAGGTGAAGTACCAGGAAGAGGTGGACCAAAGCAAGCCATTTTTCTGTCACCCTATGTGTCATCAGGGGAAGGTGGGACAAAATCCTTGGAAACCCATGCATGGTTCATTTTAATGAAGGTTAGATCATCCACATTTTGGGTTGACAGACGGGTCCTTTTTTCTGTCAGGATTGATCCAGCTGCACTGAAGACTCTTTCCGATAGCACACTTGCAGCTGGGCAAGCGAGCTCCTGTAAGGCATATTGGGCCAATTCAGGCCAGGTGTCCAGTTTAGCGGCCCAATAGTCAAAGGGGAATGACCTGTGTGGGAGAACATCGATATGGGAGGAAAAGTAGTTTGTTACCATAGTTGACAACTGCTGTCTCCTGTCACTTTCCATCGATGCAGTATTACCAGTTGTGTGAGCGGTATTTGAAAAATCAGTCCACAACATTGTCATGAAACCCCTGTCTCCAACGCCACTTCTGCTGTGTGCACCACGAACACCTCTGCCAAGCTGCCCCCGGCCCGTACGGCTCGTGTGAGAACCATCACCGCTGCTGTGTGCTGGGAATGCCTCAAGCAACCGATTTACCAGAGTTGCTTGTTTATTAGCCAATATTAGGTCAAGGTTCTCCTGTGGCATGATGTTTTGTAATTTGCCTTTATAGCGTGGATCCAGGATGCTGGCCAACCAGTAGTCGTCATCGTTCATCATTTTGGCAATGCGGGGGTCCCTTTTTAGGATCCGCAAGGCATAATCTGACATGTGGGCCAATGTTCCCGGTGTCAATGATGCACTGCGAGTGCTGGGTGGAGGAGCACTTTCTGGCAAATCCACATCCCTCCAGTCACGCACAAACCCTGTACCAGACCTTGCCACGCCAACATTTTCACTTGCCCCATGAGATGCATCCTCCTCCCCTAAGTAATCATCCCCATCATCCTCTTCCTCCTCCTCTTCTTCCTCCACCTCGTCCAGGAGAGGTCCCTGAGCAGACAATGGCTGAATGTCATCAAGGATTCCCTCCTCCTCTTCCTCCTCATCAACATTGGCTGCAGACGCCTGCTCCTTAAGGTGCGTCAAAGTTTGCATGAGCAGACGCATAAGTGGGATGCTCATGCTTAGGATGGCGTCGTCTGCGCTTACCAGCCGTGTGCATTCCTCAAAACACTGAAGGACTTTACAGAGGTCTTTCAGCTTCGACCACTGCACACCTGTCAACTCCATGTCTGCTCTCAAAGTGCCTGGCCGTGTATCCTCCCACAAATGCATTATGGCCTGCCTCTGCTCACACAGCCGCTCCACCATGTGCAGGGTGGAGTTCCACCTTGTTGCAATGTCGATAATGAGGCGGTGGTTGGGAAGGTGGAGCAATCGCTGCAGCTTCTGCATACGAACGGAGTGTACAGGTGACCGGCGGATGTGCGCGCACAGTCTTCGCACCTTCTGGAGCAGGGCTGTTAACTCCGGATAATTTTTGAGGAAGCACTGCACCACCAGGTTCAAGGTGTGAGCCAAGCAAGGTATGTGGCTGAGTTTTGAAAGGGCTATGGCTGCCACAAAATTACGGCCGTTATCACTAACTACCTTGCCTGCCTCAAGATGTACACTGCCCAGCCATGACTCAGTTTGTCGCTTCAAGTACTCGGCCAGCACCTCGGCGGTATGTCTGTCGCCCAAACACATCATCTGCAACACAGCCTGCTGACGCTTTCCACTAGCTGCTCGATAGGGGGACACATCGTGTGCAACAGTGGCAGCTGCAGATGGAGTGCTTGTACGACTGCGCTCTGTGGACGAGCTTTCGCTTCTGGAGGAGGAGGAGGAGGAGGGTGGAACGCCTACAGCCAACTGTTTCCTATACCGTGGGCTAGGCAGCACTGTCCCACCACCGCTGTCCCCTGTGGACCCTGCATCCACCACATTAACCCAGTGCGCAGTGATGGACACGTAACGGCCCTGGCCATGCCGACTGGACCATGCATCAGTAGTGAGGTGCACCTTTCCGCTCACTGACTGCTTGAGTGCATGGACAATGCGGTCTTTCACATGATGGTGGAGGGCTGGGATGGCTTTGCGAGAGAAGTGGCGACTGGGTAGGTCATAGCGTGGTACTGCATAGGCCATGAGTTCGCGGAAAGCTGTGCTTTCCACCAACCAAAAGGGCATCATCTCAAACGAGATTAGTTTGGCAATGTGGGTGTTCAAACCCAGTGTACGCGGATGAGAGACTGAGTACTTTCTTGACCTACTCATAGTGTCTGGGAGGGTGAGCTGGACTTGAGAGCTGCATATGGTGGAAGTAGCGGTGGACAGGGCGGACTGAGAGAGGGTTGATGATGGTGATGGAGTTGGTGTTCTTTCTGATGGTCTAGAATCAGTCTTTCGTTGATATAACAGTGGGATTCCCTGACTGCTGTGGCCTTGCAACGACACCTCAACATTTGCTGCTGTGCTAACCGGTGGGCTTACAGTGGGGGAAACAATGTAGCGTTGCTGACTACCTTCGTTGTGATCAGTTGCACATGTGGCACTTGAGGTTTGGTGTTGTGTCCACGCTTGCAAGTGCATGCTGGTTAAATGTCTAAGCATGCAACTGGTATTCAAATTTTTCAGATTTTTCCCTCGGCTAAAGGTCTTTGCGCACTTCTTACAGATAACCTTGGCCTGATCATGAGGATTTTGTTCAAAAAAGTGCCACACTGCACTCTTCCTACTTTGGCAGACATTTTGCGGCCTAGCACGCTGTGATCTTTTGACCCTCTGGACAAGCTGTCCAGCAACTCTTTTGATGTTTGGAACCTGTCTTTGGAGTGCTCCGGGCCTGCCAGATAACAGCTGTTGCGATGTCGATGTCTGCTGTGGATGCTCCTCATCTGAGCTATTGGAAGCAGCACCCTCTTCCCCCAATGGATGCCAATCTGGGTTAACAACTGGGTCATCCATCACCTCTTCTTCTATGTCATGTGCACCTTCCTCTGTGTCACCGTGTATGGTGGTATAGTGTGCGGGAAGGGGCACCTGAGTCTCATCAGGGTCAGAATCTGGCTCTGTACACTGCGAGGACAATGTAGTGCTCTGAGTGAATGTACCAGCAGAATCATCCATCAGCGGCTGTGCATCAGTGCACTCCATGTCAGATTCATCTTGGCCTGGGTAATTCACCATTTGACTTGATAATCCAGGCATGGTATGTGAAAACAGCTCCATGGAGTAATCAGTAGTATGGCCTGCGTCATCCTTCAATCTTGGTTGGGGTGAAGGACACAAGGAAAGGTGTGGTTCATGAACATGAGCCTCCAATGACGACTCAGTGCTTTTACTTTTTACAACTGAAGAAGAGGAGGCGATAGAGCTGGAGGCTGAGTCAGCAATGTAAGACAAAACTTTTTCCTGATGCTCTGGCTTTAAAAGCGGTTTGCCAACTCCTAGAAAACTAAGCGTTCGAGGCCTTATGTAGCCAGACGATGACGCAGGGTCAGCACCTCCTGCATTCAGTCCTATTTTGCTCTTGCCACTACCATCAGATCCACCACCAACACCATCATTACCAGCTGCCAACCCCCGCCCAATTCCACGGCCTCTTCCACCAGCCTTCCTCATTTTTGGTAGAAATGTAGACAAAATCCAACAAACTATATAGTAATGTAAAACAAGGTACAAGGTGTCTATAGGGCAGGGGAGATTTTGAATTTCTGCACACACTTGTGGACAGTGGACACATTTGGATTGTGTGAGGCCCACTGATATCTGAGCGCTATGTGACAGGCTCGATGGCACTGCTGTGACAAAAGTGACTAGAGGATAAGGGAGATTTTGAATATCTGCACACACTTTTGGACACTGGACACTTTTGGATTGTGTGAGGCCCACTGATATCTGAGCGCTATGTGACAGGCTCGATGGCACTGCTGTGACAAAAGTGACTAGAGGATAAGGGAGATTTTGAATTTCTGCACACACTTTTGGACACTGGACACTTTTGGATTGTGTGAGGCCCACTGATATCTGAGCGCTATGTGACAGGCTCGATGGCACTGCTGTGACAAAAGTGACTAGAGGATAAGGGAGATTTTGAATATCTGCACACACTTTTGGACACTGGACACTTTTGGCTTGTGTGAGGCCCACTGATATCTGAGCGCTATGTGACAGGCTCGATGGCACTGCTGTGACAAAAGTGACTAGAGGATAAGGGAGATTTTGAATATCTGCACACACTTTTGGACACTGGACACTTTTGGATTGTGTGAGGCCCACTGATATCTGAGCGCTATGTGACAGGCTCGATGGCACTGCTGTGACAAAAGTGACTAGAGGATAAGGGAGATTTTGAATATCTGCACACACTTTTGGACACTGGACACTTTTGGATTGTGTGAGGCCCACTGATATCTGAACGCTATGTGACAGGCTCGATGGCACTGCTGTGACAAAAGTGACTAGAGGATAAGGGAGATTTTGAATTTCTGCACACACTTTTGGACACTGGACACTTTTGGATTGTGTGAGGCCCACTGATATCTGAGCGCTATGTGACAGGCTCGATGGCACTGCTGTGACAAAAGTGACTAGAGGATAAGGGAGATTTTGAATATCTGCACACACTTTTGGACACTGGACACTTTTGGATTGTGTGAGGCCCACTGATATCTGAGCGCTATGTGACAGGCTCGATGGCACTGCTGTGACAAAAGTGACTAGAGGATAAGGGAGATTTTGAATATCTGCACACACTTTTGGACACTGGACACTTTTGGATTGTGTGAGGCCCACTGATATCTGAGCGCTATGTGACAGGCTCGATGGCACTGCTGTGACAAAAGTGACTAGAGGATAAGGGAGATTTTGAATATCTGCACACACTTTTGGACACTGGACACTTTTGGATTGTGTGAGGCCCACTGATATCTGAACGCTATGTGACAGGCTCGATGGCACTGCTGTGACAAAAGTGACTAGAGGATAAGGGAGATTTTGAATTTCTGCACACACTTTTGGACACTGGACACTTTTGGATTGTGTGAGGCCCACTGATATCTGAGCGCTATGTGACAGGCTCGATGGCACTGCTGTGACAAAAGTGACTAGAGGATAAGGGAGATTTTGAATATCTGCACACACTTTTGGACACTGGACACTTTTGGATTGTGTGAGGCCCACTGATATCTGAGCGCTATGTGACAGGCTCGATGGCACAGCTGTGACAAAAGTGACTAGAGGATAAGGGAGATTGGATTGCTTTTAAAAAAGCAGTTTGCAGAGCAGTGGGTAAACAGCAATGCCAGCCTGTCAGGAAGCCTTAGAAGGCAGCCCAACAACCAACACCACTGATACACCACTATATAGCCTCCCCTTGCACTGCACACACAGTGACTGGTGTGTTGTGCAGGCCAAATTGCTAGCAGCAGAAGCAGTTTTTTTTTCTTCTCAGCAGGACAAAAAAAAAAATTGGGATTGCTTTTAAAAAAGCAGTTTGCGGAGCAGTGGGTAAACAGCAATGCCAGCCTGTCAGGAAGCCTTAAAAGGCAGCCCAACAACCAACACCACTGATACACCACAATATAGCCTCCCCTTGCACTGCACACACAGTGACTGGTGTGTTGTGCAGGCCAAATCGCTAGCAGCAGAAGCAGTTTTTTTGTCTTCTTCCCTGCCTAATGCTCTCCCTACAGAATCAGCAGCAACCTCTCCCTATACTAAGATCGGCAGAAGTAAGATGGCGGTCGGCGTGCACGCCCTTTTATACCCCCTGTGACGCCCACCAAAGCAAGCCAATCACTTGCATGCCCTTCTGAAAGATGGTGGTGACCCGTGCCTATGTCATCACGTTGCCCACAGTGTCCGTGGATCCTGATTGGCTGAAAAAGAGCGCAAAACAAACTTTTGAAACGCGACTTTGGCGCGTAAGTCGCCGACCTCGTGGCCGACCTCATCCTAGGGTCGGGTTTCGTTTCATGAAACCCGACTTTGCTAAAAGTCGGCGACTTTTGAATTTTTTCGACCCGTTTCGCTCAACTCTACATATGAGGTATCGGTGTACTCAGGAGAAATTGCCCAACAAATTTTAGGATCCATTTTATCCTGTTGCCCATGTGAAAATGAAAAAATTGATGCTAAAATTTTGGTTGGAAAAATAAAAATGTCCATTTTTTCCTTCCATGCTGCTTTAGCTTCTGTGAAGCACCTGAAGGGTTAATAATCTTCTTGAATGTAGTTTTGAGTAGCTTGAGGGGTGCAGTTTTAGAATTGTCACTTTTGGGTATTTTCTGCCATATGGACCCCTCAAAGTGACTTCAAATGTGAGGTGGTCCCTAAAAAAATGGTTTTGTAAATTTTGTTGTAAAAATGAGAAAACGCTGGTCAACTTTTAACCCTTATAACTTCGTAAAAAAAAAAAAAATTTAATCCAAAATTGTGCTGATGTAAAGTAGACATATGGGAAATGTTATTTATTAACTATTTTGTGTCACATAACTCTCTGGTTTAACAGAAAAAAATTCAAAATGTGAAAATTGTGAAATTTTCAAAATTTTCGGCAAATTTCCATTTTTTCACAAATAAATGCAAAAATTATCGACCTAAATTTACCATTAACATGAAGCCTGATATGTCATGAAAAAACATTCTCAGAATTACTAGGATGTGTTGAAGCGTTCCAGAGTTATTACCTCATATAGGGACACTGGTCAGAATTGCAAAAAATGGCCAGGTCATTAGGGTCAATAAAGGCTGGGTCATGAAGGGGTTAAGAGGGGCCTGGGGTCAGAACCAGAGCGCAGAGTGGATTTGCCCTCACTTCCATACCAGGGATCCCTTTAAGAGGGGCCTGGGGTCTGAAGCAGAGCACTGAGTGGAATTGCCCTAACTTCCATACCAATGATCCCTTTAAGAGAGCCTGGGGTCACAACCAGAGTGCTGAGTGGAATTGCCCTAGCTTCCATACCGGGGATCCCTTTAAGAGAGCCTGGGATCAGAACCAGAGCACTGAATGGATTTGCCTTTACTTGCATACCAATGATCCCTTTAATAGAATCCTGGGGTCAGAATCAGAGCGCTGAGGGATTTGCCCTAACTTCCATACAGGAGATCCCTTTGAGAGCCTGGGGTCAGTACTAGAGCATTTGAAGGCATTTGCCCTAACTTCCATACCGGAGATCCCTTTAAGAGAGGCCTGGGGTCAGTACCAAAGTGCAGAGTGGATTTGCCCTCATTTCCATACTGGGGATCCCTTTAAGAGACCATGGAGTCAGAACCACAGCGCTGAGTGGAACAGTCCTAACTTCCATACCGGGGATCCCTTTAAGAGAGGCCTGGGTCAGAATCAGAGCGCTGAGGGATTTTCCCTAACTTCCTTACCGGAGATCCTTTTAAGAGAGAAGATGTGCCTATGGGATGGAGGATGTGTGATGGGTATATGGGTAGGGAGGGAGTGAATCATTTCTGTCATGTGCTCTCTGCTCCTTTCTGGGGAGCAGACAATGGCTGGGAGCTTATGTTCCCGTGGATGCTAGATTGTGGAGCGGGAAAACTGTTGCTCATAGCAACCAATCACAGCTCAGCTTTCATCTATTAAACAGCTCTGGTGAAATGAAAGATGCTTCATGATTGGTTGGTGATACACACATACATTCAATTTTATATATATATATAGATTGTCATTTTTTATTTGAGGAAAATGCTCCAATATCACA
Source organism: Dendrobates tinctorius (assembly GCF_039654945.1). NCBI lineage: Eukaryota > Metazoa > Chordata > Amphibia > Anura > Dendrobatidae > Dendrobates > Dendrobates tinctorius. The sequence goes on along the minus strand of NW_027361782.1, from coordinate 22,492,562 downwards.
TGTTCCTGAGTGAATAAGGTGTGTGACCCCTTAGAATTAGCAGATAGTTTTTAGGTGAAAGTAGAGTCTGGTGTTTCCATCAATGAGATTATCGGTTGTTAGTAGGCGACCTGTTTTCACTTATTTAAAGGGGTTTTCAGTTAATTTTAATTAATAGATCTTGGAATAATAATACGTTTCACAATTGGATGTGTTTAAACCTTTCACCTCCGAGCTTGATTTCACCTTTATTAACAGGCCACATTTTACAATTCTGATCAGTGTCTGTGTCACTTTATGTGGTAATAACTCTGGAACGCTTCAACGGATCCCAATGATTTTGAGATTATTTTTTCATGACATATTGTACTTTGTGATAGTAGTAAAATTTCTTTGATATGACTAGCGTTTATTTGGGTAAAAAAATGGAAATTTGGTGAAAATTTTACAATTTTCAAACTTTTAATTTTTATGCCCTTAAACCAGAGACTTATGTCACGCAAAATAGTTAATAAATTACATTTCCCACATGTCAGCTTTACATCAGCACATTTTTTAAAATATAATTTTAAGGGTTGAAAGTTGACTAACGATTTCTCATTTTTACAACAAAATTTACCAAACCATTTTTTTAGGGACCACATTACATTTGAAGCGACTTTGAGGGGTCTAAATGACAGAAAATACCCAAACGTAACAAAATTCTAAAAACTGCACCCCTCAAGGTGTTCAAAATCATATTCATGAACCCTTCAGGTGCTTCATAGAAATTAATGTAATATGAGAAAAATGTACATTTAAATTTTTTTCACAAAAAATTTAATTTAGACCTCAATTTTTTTTTTATTTTCACAAGGGTAATAGGAGAAAATTGATGCCAAAATTTGTTATGCAATTTCTCCTGAGCAAGCCAATACCCCATGTATGGGGAAAAAATACTGGGTGCACGGCAGGTTTCAGAAGGGAAGGAGCATCATTTGACTTTTTGAATGTAAAATTTGCTGAAATATTTAGTGGACGTCATGTTGCATTTGGAGAGCCCCTAATGTGGAAACTAGACCACTCAGGGAACTTATACTTATCTAGATGTGTGGTGAACACATTGAACTCCCACATGCTTCACTGAAGTTTATAATGTTGAGCTGTGAAAATAAAGAAATCACATTTTTCCACAAAACTTATTTAGCCCCAAATTTTTCATTTTCACAAAATTAACAGGAGAAATTTCACCATGCAATTTATTGTACAATGTCTCCTGAGTACGCAGATACCCAATATGTGGACGAAAATTACTGTTTGGGGACACGTCAGGGCATGGAATGGAAGGAACACCATGTGACTTTTTGAATGCAAAATTTGCTGGAATAATTAGCAGATGCCATGTTGCGTTTGAAGACCCGTTGATGTGCCTTAATGGTGAAAACCCCATACAAATGACATCATTTTGGAAACTTGAGCCCTCAGGGAACTTATCTAGATGTGGGGTGATCACCTGGAATCCCCAGGTACCTCTCAGAAGTTTATAACTTTGAACCATGAAAATACGAAAAAATGTAATTTTTCCCTGAAAAATGTATTTTAGCTCCAAATTTTGCATTTTTATGAGGGTAGCAGGAAAAATTGCACCATAGAATTTGTTGCACAATTCCTCCTGTGTACGCCAATACCCGATAAGTGGAGTAAAACTACTGTTTGTTCAGACAGCATGGCTTGGAAGAGAAGGAGTGCCATTTGATTTTTTGAATAAAAAAATTTGCTTGAATTAGTGGAAGCCGTGATGCGTTTGCAAAGCCCCTGATGTGCCTAATCAGTGGAAACCCCCCACAAGTGACACCATTTTGGCAACGAGAATCCTGAGGGAACATATCTAGATGTGTGGTGAACACCTTGATCCCACAGGTGCTTCACAGATGTTTATAACATAGAGCCATGAAAATAAAAAATAGCATTTTTCCCACAAAAATGTTCTTTTAGCCCAATTTTTTTTTACTCTCGCAAGGGTAATGGGAGAAAATGGACTCCAAAATGCATTGTTCATTTTCTCTTGAGTACGCAGATACTCCATATATGGACGAAAAGTACTGTTGTAATGCACAACAGGAAGGAGTGACATTTTGGAACCCAGATTTTGATGGAATGGTCTGTGGGTGTCATGTTGCGTTTGGAAAGCACCTGATGTGCCTAAACAGTGGAAACCCCAACAAGTGATCCACAGAATTTTACAACATTAATCTGTTAAAATGAAAAAAATATATACTTTTCCCACAAAAATGTGGTTTTAGACTATTTTTTTTCATTTTCACAAAGATAGGAGAAAATGGACTGCAAATTTGTTGTGCAGTTTCTCCCTAGTACGCCGATACCCATATGTGCTTGAAGACTACTTTTCAGGCACAGTGCAAAGCTCAGAAGGAAGAAGCGCCGTATTGGAGTTCAGCTTTTGTTGGACTAGTTTGAGGGTGCCATGTCACATTGGCAGAGCCCCTGAGGTGCTAAAATAGCAGAACCTCCCAAAAGAGACCCCATTTTTCAAACTATAGCTCTCAATGAATTTCATCTAGTGCAGTGATCATAGTGACACCACAGGTGGGACTCAAGAATTTTTTTACCATTGGGTAAAGCCCCAAATTTTACATTTTCACATTGGGAAATGGGAAAAATGGCACCAAAATTTGTCACACAATTTCTGCTGAATGTAGAAATAGCAAATATATGACTGTACAGTACTGCTTAGACATATGGCGAGACTCGGGTGGATGGAGCGCTATTTGCCTACTTGAATGCAGAATAGTTTGCGGACTTCATATACAGAGCACCTAAGTGCTAGAAAAGCAGAATCCCCTCTCTAATGATCCCATTTTGAAAATGATACCCTTTTGGCAATTTATCTACAGATGTATTGATGATTTTGACTCCATGGGTGTTTTCCAGAAACAGGCAGCAGTGGATGTTGCTTAGTGAAAATTGCAAAAAGCCGTTGTAGGGACCAGTACATTGTAGTGCCCTTACATTGTGCCCAAGTCAAGCAGCTGTAAATTAGGCCTGGCTCTCACCGCTATAGAAATACCAAACATGTGACACTGCCTTCGGTTTAGGCACACTGTGGGACTCAGAAGAGAGGGGGCATTTGGTTTAGGGAGTGCAGAATTTGCTGGATTTCTTTTGGAAGGTGAGGAGCCATTTAGTTTTTCCAGAACCATTGTACTACCAGGAAAGTGGAAGCCCCCTATATTTCCGTTAACAAATGACAATCTGAGTGGGGACTTGCTTTTGTTTTTGGATTGAGTTGAAGCTTTTATTGGAAACATTTTGCATAACATTTTGGATCACAGTTATCCAGCGCTCTACGCCGAGCATTTACACACGTGGTCAAAATTGTTGGTACCCCTCGTTTAATGACAGAAAAACCCACAATGGTCACAGAAATAACTTGAATCTGACAAAAGGAATAATAAATCAAAAATCTATGAAAATGAACAAATGAAAGTCAGACATTGCTTTTCACCATGCTTCCACAGAATTTAAAGAAAAATAAAACTCATGAAATAGGCCCAGACAGAAATGAAGGTACCCCTGAAAATAATGTGACAAAAGGGACATGTTACATCAAGGTGTGTCCACTAATTAGCATCACAGGTGTCTACAATCATGGAATCAGTGAGTGGGCCTGAATAGAGGGCTACAGATACTCACTGTGCTGTTTGGTGACATGGTGTGTATCACACTCAACATGGACCAGAGGAAGCGAAGGAAAGAGTTGTCTCAGGAGATTAGAAAGAAAATTATAAATACAATAGAGAAGACATGCTGAAGTGGAGATCACCAAGAAGATAATATGATACGAAAATACAAATTTTATTAAAATATTCAGGGCAATCAAATTTAAAAACATTTAAAAACAATAATGCCCAATAAGAAGGGGTACCACCCCACAGACATGAGGGCAAATTGTGGCATGCGTGTAAATAACAGTTTTGGCACCTGATAGGGGGTGACTGCACAAAAAATAATATACAGGGTGGGCCATGTATATGGATACACTTAAATAAAATGGGAATGGTTGCTGATATCAATTTCCTGTTTGTGGTTCATTAGTACATGAGAGGGGGCAAACTTTTCAAGATGGGTGATGACCATGGCGGCCGTTTTGAAGTTGGCCATTTTGGATCCAACTTAGTTTTTTCCAATGGGAAGAGGGTCATGTAACACATCAAACTTATTGAAAATTTCACAAGAAAAACAATGGTGTGCTTGGTTTTAACGTAACTTTATTCTTTCATGAGTTATTTACAAGTTTTTCTTAGTTTACAGCCATTGACATGTCGCAGAGCTTAACACGTGAGGAGCGGATTGAAATTATGTTGATGTCTGGTGAACGCAGTACCCGGTCATTGCAGCAGATTTCAATGCAAGACACCCTACGCAAGAAAACGAACACCATTCCCATTTTATTTAGGTGTATCCTGATTACATTTGCCCCTGGCGAAGCCACCGTGTGTAGTGACACGCGTTGGGCTCCTATGCCCCACAGACCTCTGGCACTTTGACTGACATTTTCATTGGTCGTGTTCAATAGGTACTGCTGGAACTTCTTTTCCACTGTGATGGTATGCCCAGCAATGATAGCTTCCATATCAGTAGCTGTCTATTAAGAAACTTATTTTTACCTGCATTATTTCTAATGTCCTCTATTTTTTGTGCAATCATTGTTACTTCCTCGCTATGAGGATGATTTCTATATGATGACATGTGATATATTTTATCACAGTGCAAGTAACTTGCAACTACTGATGCCATATTCATTCTATTGTATTTGTACCTAATATTGTTTTGGGTGACTTTTCATTGGGTATGGTTGCTGGTCTGTATCATTTTTATTAATAGTTAAGAGGAAAACTTTGGACTATTCTGAAGTGTCCATCTATGAGCCCTGACTTAAATCCTATTGAGCATCTATGGAAAGAGCTGAAACATACCGTCTGGAAAAGGCAACCTTCAAACACGAGACAACTAGAGCGTCTGGAGGAGAGAAGGTTTTTCTACCAACATAGAAGAGGATTCTTTACAGTTAGGGAAGTGAGAATCTGGAATTCCTTGCCTGAGGAGGTGGTGATGGCAAACTCAGTCAAGGGGTTCAAGAGAGGCCTGGATGTCTTCATGGAGCATTACAATATTGTGTCTTACAGTTATTAGGTTCTTTAGAAGGACGTAGGTCTGGGGATTTATTCTGGCGGAATATAGGCTGAACTGGATGGACAAATGTCTTTTTTCGGCCTTGCTAACTATGTTACTACGTCACTATGTTACAGTTTGCTCTTGCGGAGTAGGCCAAAATATCTGTCGAGAGGTGCAGAAATCTCATTGACAGTTACAGGAATCATTTGATTGCAGTGATTGCCTCAAAAGGTTCTGCAACAAAATATTAAGTTAAGATTACCTTCATTTCTGTCTGGGCTTATTTCATGAGTTTTATTTTTTTAAAATTCTTTGGGAGCATGGTTGAAAAGCAATGTCTGACTTTCATTTGTTCATTTTCATAGATTTTTTATTTATTATTTCTTTTGTCAGATTCAAGTTATTTCTGTCACCATTGTGGGTTTTTCTGTCATTAAACGAGGGGCACCAACAATTTTGACCACGTGTGTAAACCGGGTTTCCATCTAAATCTCCTAGTGATGTGATTCAGCAGAAGCCCCCAAGGGATCCATTCACTGTAATGAGGCAGCAGAGTTACTCTGGACTCAGTCTAGCCTCTGTTCTGCAGTGTCCTTTTCAGAAGTGCACAAAACTGTGGCCACTGGTGCTTTTATGCATGCCTAAAAAAGATGGATACTAGTGATGAGCGAACGTGCTCGAATAACATCTTATCTGAGCATGCGCGCATTTTATCCAAACATCTGGGAGTGCTCGCATATTATGTTCGCGTTCCCCTGGCTGTATGATTTGTGGCTGTTAGACAGCCTCAACACATGTGGGGATTCCCTAACAAACAGGCAATCCCCCACATGTTGGGGCTGTCTAACAGCCACAAACCATGCAATCACAGTAACTTGAACATAATATCCGAGCACTCCCACTTTTCAAACATCACCTGAACATGCTGGGATAAGACAATACTTGAGCTTGTTCGCTCATCCCTAACTGCCACCAATGGATCATAGGCCAGACAGTGTCCACAGTGCCTCCATTTGCCTCATTATAGGGAATCCTCTGCTGGGGGTTCTGTCTGAATCACATATTTTAAAGTTTTACATTGAAATACCGGTGTAAGTGCTCAGCCTTACTGCGATCTTTGGGAGGCAGAATGAACAAATCAAGAGTAGGTGAATGTAGTGCTAAGATATTAATGACTATCGGGAACCCATATTGGTACAGTAGAGCCTTAGAAGATATATGATTAGTTATGCAAAGTTACCAAGAAGCTATTTTACAGAATAGAGCAACTATAGATTATTTGTTATTAGTTCACTATCATAGATGTCAAGAGTTTGAAGGTATGTGTTTTTTAACCTTGTCAGATCATAGACAGGATTTGCAGTCTCGGACAGACCAGTTAACCCTCCGTCAGGAACAATGGATCTGACAGGCACAGCTCTTCTACTTTCATTTCTCCCTTCTCACCAGATTTTCAGGAAACCCCCTCCCTCTATATAGTCTCCTGGCTCTAGCTGCTGTGTGAAACCTGATACCACAGTTGGTCTGCAGAGCTTCAGGAAGGAAGATATAGCTGCGCTGGCTTCTCAGGCTCATTGGTCCCGAACACATCACACTTTATAAGGTTGGTATGTAATGTTTTTAGTCATTACTATTGTTTATTTAGCTTGTTTTATGAATGGATAGAGAAAGGTTTGTGGATATTTCATATAAATAAGGCAGATTTTCTTACAAATGAAAGTGTACTTCTCAGGAGTTTTGAAATTTGTGTATATCAAAGTTATTACTTTTATGTTGAGTAAATGGGTTTGTTTTGCACCTGATAATATGTAGTCTCTTTTATTACATCCCTATGAAGGTCTCTGATCACTTTTAGATCACTGAAATTGAGAAAATTAGATATTCTAGGCATTTTTCTAGCCTGCTCTTGACAGGCACATTGTTCCTTTACGAGTTAGTGCGAATATTGTTCCTGACGAAGGTTTAAATGGTGGGGTTGATTATTCTCCTGGTTGCCTGATTTTGGTTATTTACGCTATATTTTATATTTGCTATAATTTGTGCTTATATTACCTTATGCTGCTGTATATAATGTATTCCTTTTCTCATATCAATGTATCATTTATCTGCTGAAGCTATTCCCTTGGGATATGGTATTGTATAGAAATGATATATGGTTTCCCGATGGTCAAGGGTGGATTTTAGTGCTAAGTTATTAATAACCATCGGGAACCCATATTGATAGCCTGTCTTTGAAAACCCCTTTAAATTATTAGACAGATTAGACAGTAACAGTTCAGTTCATAGTCTGAAATTTCCCTAACACCTGGGGACTGTATAACTATCAATATTTAATGAGAACATGCATGTTTACATTATTCACCCAATTAAAACATAGTTCTTTTATCGCTGTTTGGTGAGAACGGTAGTTTTGCCATTAATGTTTGGTGAGAAATGTCATGTTTATAGCTTGGTAGAACATCCGAAACCAGGAGAGTTTTTGGCATGTCACATCCGGGGTGATGTATTTGTCCGAGGTAAATTGACATCTGAAGAGCTGGCCACTTAGAATAGAGATACTATATTGGACAAATAGAATTTCATAGGGCTTGTATAACATTTGGTTACACAGGCATTGTTGTTTCTAAACAATACATAAGCTGGGGAAGATTTCAGCTAAGACAGAAGCCTGTTGACCTGTAGACCGGAGGGGATGCCCATGTGGGTCTATAGTGTGGATATCCAAGGAATTTCTCTGTCTTCGACATTTCGGTTCTCACGGTTGATGTTTCCGGACAGATGATGCTCATGTTCCAGAAGAAGTTTTGTCTTTTTTGCTTCTGTAGTGTGCAATGTAAGCACTTTACCTTTGTTTTTTATATTATGCAAAAGTGTATGCAATATCATACTATTTCCTGTTTTCTGTAATCATTTAATTATTGTAATAAAATTAATTGCCTTCTTTAAAGCCGTATCTGAGCCCTTTAAGTACTTGGCAAAACAGGGAAAAATTGGTTTTACTTATTTTTACACCGTTCCTAATGCAGTATAAGTGATTAGACGACTTTATTCTTCTGGTCGGTGTGATAACAAGCGATACCAGATTTATATCTAGTTTTTATGGTTGGTTGCTGTCACACACTAAATAATGCTTTTTTTTTTTGCAAAAACTAGTTTTTGCATCTCCACATTTTGAGACCTATAATTTTTCTATTTTTTCGGCACAGAGTCATGTGAGGGCTTGTTTTTTGCAAGAAGAGTTGATGTTTTTATTGGTACCGTTTTCGGTCACATGACATTTTTTATTTGCTTTCTATTCCAATTTTTAGGGGGCAGAATGAACAAAACCAGCAATTCAGGAATTGTTTTCTATTTTTTTTTTACGCTTTTCTGTGTGTGGTAAAATTGAGAAGGCAGCTTTATTTTTTTGGGTCAGTACAATTACAGCAATGCCACATTTATATTTTTTTATGTTTTGGAGCTTTTACACAATAAAAACTGTTTTATACAAAAAATAATTATTTTTGCATCGCTTTATTCTGAGAACTATAATTTTTTCATTTTTCCGCTGATATGCCATGATACAGCTCAGTTCTGGACAAGATGAGGTTTTCAGAGATACCCTATTTATTTACATTTATTTACATTTATCTTTTTTAATCACATTTTATTCCACATTTTGTTTGGCGGTATGATGATGATAAAGCATTGTTTTTGTCTAATTTGTATTTTTTAAGGTGTTCACTAAACATAGTAACATAGTTATTAAGGTTGAAGGAAGACTTTAAGTCCATCTAGTTCAACCCATATCCTATCCTAACTTGCCCTAACATGTTGATCCAGAAGAAGGCAAAAAAAAACACATGTAAGCTTCACATTGGGGAAAAAAATTCCTTCCCGACTCCACATACAGCGATCAGACTAGCTCCCTGGATCAACGCAATATCAAGGAGACTAGTGTATATAACCTGTAATATTATACTTTTCAAGAAAGGCATCCAGTTTCTTCTTAAATTTTAGTAGGGAAATACTCAAAACAACATCATGTGGCAGAGAGTTCCATAGTCTCACTGCTCTTACAGTAAAGAATCCGCGTCTGTGATTATGCTTAAACCTTCTTTCCTCCAGACGTAGAGGATGCCCCCTTGTCCCCGTCACAGGTCTAAGAGTAAAAAGATTATTAGAAAGGTCTTTGTACTGTCCCCGCATATATTTATACATTGTAATAAGATCACCCCTAAGCCTTCGATTTTCCAAACTAAATAACCCCAAGTGTAATAACCTGTCTTGGTATTGCAGACCCCCTAGTTCCCTAATAACCTTGGTCGCTCTTCTCTGCACCCGCTCCAGTTCAGCTATGTCTTATAGACCGGAGATCAGAACTGTACACATTCTAAATGTGGTCGCACTAGTGACTTGTGTAGAGGTAAAATTATGTTCTCCTCATGAGCATCTATGCCTCTTTTAATGCATCCCATTATTTTATTTGCCTTTGTAGCAGCTGCCTGACACTGGCCACTAAATGTGAGTTTGTCATCCACCCATACACCCAGGTCTTTTTCAGTGACAGTTTTGCCCAGTGTTTTACAGTTAAGCACATAATTATACATTTTGTTTGTTCTACCCAAGTGCATGACCTTAAATTTATCCCCATTAAAGCTCATTTGCCATTTCTCAGCCCAAGCTTCTAGTTTACATAAATCCTCCTGAAATATAAAATTGTCCTCCTCCGTATTGATTACCCTGCAGAGTTTAGTAACATCTGCAAATATTGAAATACTACTCTCTATGCCTCCTGCAAGGTCATTAATAAATATGTTAAAAAGAAGCAGGCAGCCAGTACTGACCCCTGTGGTACCCCACTGCTAGCCGTGACCTAGTCCGAGTGTGCTCCATTAATAACCACCCTTTTCCTATCCCTGAGCCAGTTCTTAACCCACCTACACATATTTTCCCCTATCCCCATTGTTCTCATTTTATGCATCACCCTTTTGTGTGGCACTGTATCAAAAGCTTTTGAAAAGTCCATGTACACCACATCCACTGCATTCCCTTGGTCCAGTCCGGAACTTACCTCTTCATAAAAGCTTATCAGATTAGTCTGACAGGAACGGTCCCTCGTAAACCCATGCTGATATTGGGTCATGAGGTTATTCTTCTTCAGATACTCTAGTATAGTATCTCTAAGAAAACCCTCCAGGATTTTATCCACAGTTGAGGTTAAACTTACTGGCCTATAATTTCCAAGTTCAGTTTTTGTCCCCTTATTCAATATTGGCACCACATTTGCTATACGCCAGTCCTGTGGTACAGACCCTGTTATTATAAAATCTTTAAAGATTAAAAATAATGGTCTATCTATGACTGTACTTAATTCATGCAGTACTTGGGGGTGTATCCCATCCGGGCCCAGGGATTTGTCAATTTTAGTGATTTTTAGACGCCGCCGTACTTCCGGCTGGGTTTAGCAGGTGAAATTTAATGGAGATTTTTTTTTTATCACTGATCATGTTATCCGTCATGGGATTTTCTTGTGTAAATACTGTTGAAAAAAAGTAATTGGCTTTTTCCTCATCCTCATCCACCATTTCACCCAGACTATTTTTAAGGGGACCAACACTATCATTTTTTAGTTTCTTGCTATTTATGTATAGAGTTGAGCAAAACGGGTCAGCCAAATTCAGAATTAGTCAACTTTTGCTAAAGTCGGGTTTCGCCGATCGAAACCCGACCAAACCGTGAGGTCGGCCATGAGGTCACCGACTTGAGCGCCAAAGTCGCGTTACCCACAATGCTTCCAGTGCCTTTTCTTATCCAATCATCTAGGACGCACACTGTGGGCAACGTGATTACATAGGCAGTGGCCCCCACCATGTTAGAGAAGGGCATTGAAGTGATTGGCTGGCTTTGTGTGGCGTCACAGTGCCTATAAAAGGCCGTGACCGCCGACCGCCATCTTACTTCTACCGATCTTAGCATACGGAGAGGTTGCTGCTGCTCATTCTCATTAGGGAGAAAAATAGCTTCTGCTGATAGCGAATGTCACTGTACAACACAACAGTATAGTGTGCAGTGACAGGGGAGGATATATTTGTGTGCAGCAGCTCTGTTGGTTATTTGGCTGCTTTATAAGGCTCCCTGATAGCTGCATTGATGTTTTCACACTGCTTGCAGAGTGCTTTTTTAAAAGCAAAAATATTTTTATTCCTTTTTTCTGCACAGTTACCAATCCTTCATTTTTTTACACATTTTTGTGCAGCAGCTCTGTTGGTGATTAGGCTGCCTTTTAAGGCTCTGTGATAGCTGCATTGCTGTTTGCACACTGCTGTGCAGACTGCTTTTTTAAAAGCAAAAATCCTTTTATTCCTTTTTTCTGCACAGTAGATACTGAGCGTAAATTTTTTCACACACCGTATAGAGGTGTACGCTCCTCACACACTACCGTGTACCGGCTGGTATCACGGACAAATACATGCTATATGTGTGTGACTCCATAAAAAAATACACGGAGATTAACATTTTTCCATACATACACCGTATAGAGGTGTCCGATTCTCAAACAGTATCTGGTATTTGGTGTTCTTATTATGGTAACATCTACGCAGAGTCAGCGTGTGTGTGTGACACTCCATAAATACGTATACAGACATTTCCATTTCTCTATACACCGTATTGAGCAGTCCGATTATCAAACAGTATCTGGTATTCTTATTATGATCACATCTACGCAGAGTCAGCGTGTGTGTGTGACACTCCATAAATACATATACGGACATTTCCATTTCTTTATACACTGTATTGAGCAGTCTGATCATCACACAGTATCTGCTATCTGGTGTTCTTATTACGGTCGGTCACATCTACACAGAGTCAGCATGTGTGTGTGACACTCCATAAATACATATACGGACATTTCCATTTCTTTATACACCGTATTGAGTAGTCCGATTCTCAAACAGTATCCGATATCTGGTGTTCTTATTACGGTCACATCTACACAGAGTCAGCATGTGTGTGACATTCCGTAAATACATATACGGAGATTGACAGTTTCACCAACAACGTATACAACTTTACACCTCTGATACAGTACCGTATATCTTCTTGTTGGATTATGGTGAAATACATACTGGGTGAGCGTCTGTGACTTGCAAAATATATACGGAGATTTCACTTCTTAGGCTGGTTTCACACTTGCGTTTTTTGCGCTGTATTTTAGCGCTAAAAATGCATGCACTTTTTTCCCTATATTTTGCATGGGATGCGCTTATGTGCGCATACACATGCGTTTGTATGCGTTTCTACGCGCATGCGTTTTTTTTGTGGTGTGCGCTCGGGCGCACAAAATGCATCCTGTTGCATTTTTTGGGCGTCCGACTTGCCTCAAAAAAACGCATGCGCGCGCAATGCATTTTTTTTACTGCAAGACACCCATTATAAGTCTATGGGTATGCATATGTGCGCATTGGCATGCTCATGTATGCTTTTTTTGCGCATGCGTTTTTTTGTTGACCATTGGTTAGACAATGGAAATTAGGGGTTTGGGTTAGAGTTAGGGTTAGTTAAGGGGGTTTAGGGTTAGGGTTAGTATGGTTTGGTTAAGGGTTAGGGTTTAGGGTTAGTTAGGGTTTAGGGTTAGGGTTTTGGTTAGGGTTAGTAGGGTTTGGTTAAGGGTTAGGGTTAGTATGGTTGGGTTAGGGTTAGTATGGATTGGTTAAGGGTTAGGGTATGGTTTGGTTAAGGGTTAGGGTTAGGGTTAGTAAAGTCATGGTTTGGGTTAGTGTGAGGGGCCAACTAATGTTGGAAAAACCGCAAACGCGGTAAAAACGCACTAAAAACGCATACAAACGCATAAAAATGCTGCGTTTTTTCATGCATGCGCATAAAAATGCTTGAAAAGAATGCAGCTTTTGTTTGCGTTTGTATGCATTTTTTCCATGCGTTTTTTTGTGGGAAAAATGCGCTGCAAAAAAAAGCAAGTGTGAAAGTAGCCTTACATACACCTTACACAGCTGTACGCTACTCATACAGTACCATTTCTCTGCTGGTATTTTTGGTACATTTTCCCAAACATGAGGAAGTCTGGAGGAAGAGGCCACGGACGTGGGTGGGGGGGCACAGCTGGTACTGATGGTGGTGGTGCATCGGCTGGTTCTGGCAAAAGCACAATAGCAGCTAAGGCAGGAGGTGTTGAGCCTGCGTCATCGTCTGGCACAAGAAGGCCTTTAAGGTTCACTTTTCTGGGAGTAGGTAAACCGCTTTTAAAGCCGGAGCATCAGTAACAGGTTTTGGCTTACATTGCCGAAACAGCCTCCAGCTTTATTGCTTCCACTTCTGAAGTTACAAAAACTGCAAGCACAGAGTCATCAGTGCAGGCCTCTGGTCAGGAACAACACCTTTCCTTGTGTCCTTCACCCACACCAAAAGTGAAGGATGCTGCAGAGCACACTTCAGATTACTCCATGGAGCTCTTTTCACATACCATTCCTGGGTTATCAAGACAAATCCTGAATTCCCCAGTCCAAGATGAATCTGACTTGGAGTGCACTAATGCACAGCCACTGCTAGATGAATCTGCTGTTACATTCACCCACAGCACTACATTGCCCTCGCAGTCTACTGAGCCCGAATCAGACCCTGATGAAACTCAGGTGCCCCTTCACGCATACTATACCACCTTACACGGTGACACAGAGGAAGGTACAGAGGAAGGTGCAGATGACATTGAAGACGAGGTCATGGATGACCCAGTTGTTGACCCGGATTGGCATCCATTGGGGGAAGAGGGTGCTGGTGACAATAGGTCAGAACAGGAGAAGGATCCGCAGCAGGCATCGTCATCGCAGCAGCGGTTATCCGGCAGGCCCGTAGCTGTCAAAAAACTTGGCAAGAAAACTAAAAGAGTTGCAGGACAACTTGGCCAGATGGTCAAATTAGCACAGCGTGCAAGCCCTGAAAATTTGTACCATAGTAGGAAGAGTGCAGTGTGGCACTTTTTTGAACAAAATCCTACTGATGATGCAAAGGTTATCTGTAAGAAGTGCCGAAGGACCTTTAACAGAGGGAAAAATCTAAGAAATTTGAATACCAGTTGCATGCTTAGACATTTAACCAACATGCACTTGCAAGCGTGGAAGGACTACAAAACCTCAGGTACACCGCTAAGCACACCACCATCAAGAAATGTGGAGGTGTCATCGCTAAACCAAAGTAGTCAGGCAATCACAATATTTTTGCGAGGAAACACTGAATCTAGGCCATCAACACCCTCACCATCACCAACCCCTTCTCAGTCCGTCATGTCCAATGCTAGTTCCCCATATGCAGCTCTCAAGTCCAGCTCACCCTACCAGACACTTTGAGTAGGACAAGAAAATACTCATCCTCTCAGCCGCGTACACTGGCTTTGAACGCCTACATTGCCAAACTGATCACATTAGAGATGATGCCCTTCTGTTTGGTAGAAAGCAAAGCTTTTCGAGAGCTCATGGCCTACGCTGTCCCACGCTATGACCTATCCAGTCGGCACTTTTCTCGAAAAGCCATCCCTGCCCTCCACCGGCATGTGAAAGACCGCATTGTCCAGGCACTGAAACAGTCAGTGAGTGGAAAGGCGCACCTCACAACAGATGAATGGTCCAGTAGGCATGTCCAGGGCCGTTACGTGTCCATCACTGCGCACTGGGTTAATGTGGTGGATGCAGGCTCCACAGGGGACAGCAGCGGTGGAACAGTGCTGCCTAGCCCACGGTATAGGAAACAGTTGGCTGTAGGCTTTCTACCCTCCTCCTCCTCCGGAAGCTAAAGCTCGTCGACAGAGCGCAGTCGCACGAGCTCTCCATCCACATCTGTCAGTGTTGCATACAAGGTGTCCCACTATCGAACAGCTAGTGCTAAGCGGCAGCAGGCTGTTTTAAAAATGACGTCTTTGGGCGACAGTAGAAACACCGCGGAGGTACTGGCCGACTACTTGCATCGAACAAACTGAGTCATGGCTGGGCAGTCTACATTTTCAGCCAGGCAAGGTAGTCAGTGATAATGGGTAGAATTTTGTGGCAGCCATAGCCCTTTCAAAACTCACACACATACCTTGCCTGGCTCACACCTTGAACCTGGTGATGCAGTGCTTCCTAAATAATTATCTGGAGTTAACAGCCCTGCTCCATAAGGTGCGAAGACTGTGCTCGCACATTCGTCGCTCAAACATCCACTCCAGTCGTATGCAGAAGCTGCAGCGATCACTCAACCTCCCCAAGCACCACCTAATCATAGACATTGCTACAAGATGAAACTCCACCATGCACATGATTGAGAGGCTGTGCGAACAGAGGCAGGCTGTAATGCTTTTGTGGGAGGATACACAGGCATGCAGTTGAGGGCAGATATGGAATTGTCGGGTCTGCACTGGTCAAAGCTGAAAGACCTCTGTAAAGTCCTTCAGTGTTTTGAGGAATGCACACGGCTGGTAAGCGCAGACGACGCCATCATAAGCATGAGCATACCAGTTATGCGTCTGCTCATGCAATCTTTGATGCACATTAAGGATCAGGCGTCTGCAGCTGAGGAGCAACAGGAGGAGGAGGAGGAGGGAAGCCTTGATGACAGTCAGCCATTGTCTGGTCAGGGAACTGGCATGGACGAGGTGGAGGAAGAAGAGGATGATGAGGAGAAGGATGAGGGGGATGATTATTTTGGGGAGGAGGATGCTTCTCAGGGGGCAAGAGAACATGTGGGTGTGCCAAGGTCAGGTAAAGGGTTTGTGCGTGACTGGAGGGATGAGGATTTGACAGAAAGTGCTCCTCTACCCACCACTGGCAGTGCAGCATTGACATATGGAGCATTGGCCCACATGTGTGACTATGCCTTGCGGATCCTAAAAAAGGACCCCCGCATTGCCAAAATGATGAGGGATGATGACTACTGGTTGGCCAGCATCCTCGATCCACACTATAAAGGCAAATTACACAACATCATGCCACAGGAGAACCTAGAGCTAATATTGGATAACAAACAAGCAACTCTGGTGAACAGGTTGTTTGAGGCATTCCCAGCACACAGCAGTGGAGCTGGTTCTCCCACGAGCCGTAGTGGGCAAAATGGAAGAGGTGTTCGTGGTGCACACAGCTGAACTGGCATTGGAGACAGGGGTTTCCTGACCATGTTGTGGTCTGATTTCTCAAGTCCCGCGCACACGACAGCTAATACAGAATCGATTGCAATTGACAGGAGACAACAGTTGTCAAGTATGGTTACAAGCTACTTCTCCTCCCATATAGAGGTTCTCCCTCACAGGTCATTCCCCTTTGATTATTGGGCCTCACAACTGGACACATGGCCTGAATTGGCACAATATGCCTTACAGGAGCTCGCTTGCCCTGCTGGTAGTGTGCTATCTGAAAGAGTCTTCAGTGCTACTGGATCAATCCTGACAGAAAAAAGGACCCGTCTGTCGACCCAAAATGTTGATGATCTAACCTTCATTAAAATGAACCATGCATGGGTTTGAAAAGATTTTGTCCCACCCTCCCCTGATAACACATAGGTTGCCAGAAAAAAGGCTCGCTTTGTCCTCCTCTTCCTCTGACTTCTCCAGTTCCTCCATTTGCAGCAGCTGAAAGTCCAGCCTACACATCAACATCTGCCATTTTTTAAACCACCCTAAATGGGTTGCCCCCCCTCCCCAGTCCCGGGGTCAACACCTGCCACACCCGGGCAAGTGCTGTTGCCCTGAACAGGTGTGTGGGCCCACCCTTGGGCGACAGCACTGGCACCAGAGCCTCTCATAGTACAATAAAGTGTCTCTGATGGTGGGGGGGCCCACTCGCCATCAGACACACTGGCGTACTATGAGGGGCCCTGTGCCAGTACCGGCACCCACGAGTGGGTCCACCCTGCTTGCTCAGGGACACAGCACTTGCAATACTTACCTCTCCCTGCTCCACCGCTGTGTAGTCTGGCCAGTTAAATCCGTCACAAGGACGGCCACTACAAATTCAGTGTACTGATCGATGATGGTTAAGATGTAGCCATGTCCTGTCCTGCTGGCCTCTACCTTCAGATTACCAATGGCTACCATTTGTAATGGACGTCAGCTCCCAATCGGATGCAGTGGTGCTTTATGATCACCTTTCACATTTTTCATAGTCACAGACGTGTGACATTCCTGCCACAATTTTTCAATCTCTCCTCTCATGCCAATCCAATAGAATCCCCTATGGCCTGTGGCTTGTGTGTTTTGCACTCCAAAGTGACCAGACAGATAATGATAGCCAGTGAGGACTATGTCTACAGCTCTCCCTGTGATCACAATTTGATGGAGACGAGTTACAGTGATGGGATCGACGTTACTGCGATACAGCAACCCTTTCTTCACTAATTTCTGTTTTAGCTGTATCCACAGTTAAAGTTATTGAGGGTCAGCATCGCCTCTGCGAATTCTCCCGGGAGGTTTTCCCATGATTAATAATTCCAAAACATCTAAAATCACTCGACTTTACATCTGTACTTTTATCCATCTACCTTCCTCTAGCGGACAGTCTGGACTGGCTGACTGACACTGAAATATAAACGAAGATTTCAAAGTACTCCAACACTGTATACTGGTGTACGTTTTGAATACATTTCCCTTTTTTCTCTTTTTTATATTCTGGTGTAATCCATACTGAGCCAGTGAGAGTCTGTTTCTGACTCTAGAAATATATACTGAGATTTACAATGCCCCTACACTGTACACTGCTGTACGCTTCTGATCCATTACCCTTTTACTGCTTTTTATGTTGTGTAATCCATACTGACCCTGAGGGCATCTATGTCTGCCTCCTGAAATAAATAGGGAGATTTACAATGCTTAAACAATACTATATGTACCTTGTATCTGGTGATACAGTAACCTTTGTATACTTTTTATATTCTTGCTAATGCATACTGGGACTGAGAGCATCTGTGTCTGCCTCCTGAAATGTATACGGAGATTCAGTATATATACCTTGTATCTAGTGATACTGTACCCTTTTGGAAATTTTTATCTTATGGTCTAATCCATACTCAGCCTGTGACCATCTGTGTCTGGCTCATGAAATATATACAGAGATTTACAATTATCCCTAGACTGTATAGAGCTGTCCGCTTCTGAAACAGTACCATACTGTATATCGGCTGGTATTTTGAGTCCATTTTCACAAAAATTATTACGTATGGTGGAAGAGGCAGCGGACGTAGGTGTGAGGGGGCCAGCTGGTACTGATGGTGGTGGTGGTGGTGATGCATCTGCTGGTAGTGCCAAAAGCACAATAGCTGCTAAGGCTGGAGGTGTTGAGCCTGCGTCATCAGCTGGAACAAGAAGGCCTTACAAAAATGCAAGCACTGAGTCATCAGTGCAGGCTTCTGGTCAGGAACCACCCCTTTCCTTGTCTCCTTCACCCCCACTAAAAGTGAAGGATGCGGCAGCCCACACTTCAGATTACTCCATGGAGCTTTTTTCACAGGCCATGCCTGTGTTATCAAGGGAAATTCTGAATTCCACAGTCCATCATGAATCCAAGATGGAGTGCACTGATGCACAGCCACTGCTAGATGATTCTGCTGGTACATTGACCCACAGCACTACATTCCCCTCGCACTCTACAGAGCCAGAATGTGACACTGATGAAACTCAGGTGCCCCTTCCCGAATACTATACCGCCTTACACGGTGACACAGAGGAAGGTGCAGATGTAAGTGCCTGTTCCCTGAGCAGGTGAGGGGGTCCTACTCGTGGGCGATGGCAGTGGCACAGGGCCCCTCATAGTACGCAAAAGTGTCTCTGCTGGTGGGAGGACCCACTCGCCATCAGACATATCATCGTACTATGAGGGACCCTGTGCCAGTGCCGTCGCCCACGAGTGGGCCCCCATACTTGATCAGGGCCACAGCAATTGCAATACTTACCTCTCCCTGTTCCACCGCCGTGATGTCTTCTGCCTTTCCTGACAGTGACATTCAGGTTACAGAGCGCGATGACATCACGTCTATGCCCTCTACCGAAACAGTACAAGTGCAGAGAGCTTTAAAATGGCAATCCTGAGGAGTCCAGAGTAGAGCATTGCCCAGCGAGTAGAGGTATTTAATTTTTTTAAATGTTGGGAGCATTTTTTAGGGAGCAATATACACTGGAGAATGATATATGGGGCCCATCATACACTGGAGCATTCCAAATGGGGGACATCAGACACCGGAGTAGCATTTACAGGGCCCATTATACACTGGAGCATTAGAAATGGGGCCCATAACACACTGGAGCATCATCCATGGGGACCCACATATACTGGAGCATTCCAAATGGGGGACATCAGACACTGGAGCAGCATTTACGGGGCCCATTATACTCTGGAGCCTTAGAAATGGGGCCCATTATATATGGACTCTATGGAGCATTATTTGGGCCCATAAGACAGTGGAGCATCATCCATGGGGACCAACATATACTGTAGCATTATATGGAGCTCATTATATACTGTATGGAACATTATATGGGACCAATTATTCTGTATGGAGAAATATATGGGGCTCATTATTCTGTATGGCGCACAATGTGGTGGCCATACTGTATGGAGTAATATACTGTCCGCTTTTTGAGCTATTATAGAAGTTGTGCGAACATATAAATCCCTTAAAACGAATAATTTATTTTATACATTAAAAAACACCTATCCCAGTGAAAAATGGCCAATGCCAAAATTAACCAGACCTACGCTGGGATGCTACATAGCCCTACTTTATGGCTCACTGATACCTTCCTAGCCGTGGAGGTTGGCACCCTAAAAACGAGAATTGGCGCCCCCACTCAACGTGGACTATCCCTCACTCCCCTACCAATCCCTATTCAGACAGGAGGGAATGAAACTTCAGAATGCCCTAAGCTCAAGCAAAACCTCAAAACAATTGATGTTGTCCTGATAGAACCCCCACATAGGGGTATATTAACCAATAAATTGCTTGTCATGTGTAGGTATGCCCATCTGATATTATAGCAATGAACATTAGAGTTGTTGTATCTGAGGCGTTTTTTGATGACGTGGGAAGCTGGCGCTATCCTGGAGCGCACGTGGGGCCTCTATCCACCCGCTATGTATCGTAGGCGGTTGTGATGACGTGAGCTGCTGACGCTGAGGGCGGCTACTATCTATGGTATTATGTGGATGTATTGGGGCTATCGGTCAACAATACAGCGCACTTTGCACAAGGAGAAGCTGTATGGGAGAGTGATGCGAAAGAAGCCGTTTCTGCAAGCACGCCACAAACAGAGTCGCCTGAGGTATGCAAAAGCACATTTGGACAAGCCAGTTACATTTTGGAAGAAGGTCCTGTGAACTGATGAAACAAAGATTGAGTTGTTTGGTCATACAAAAAGGCGTTATGCATGCGCTGTATTGTTGACTGATGCACAGTGACACCATCTGCAGCAAGATGATGCTGCAGGTCTTTGGAGGTGGTCTGTGGATTGTCCTTGACTGTTCTCACCATTCTTCTTCTCTGCCTTTCTGATATTTTTCTTGGCCTGCAACTTCTGGGCTTAACAAGAACTGTACCTGTGTTCTTCCATTTCCTTACTATGTTCCTCACAGTGGAAACTGACTGGTTAAATCTCTGAGACAACTTTTTGTATCCTTCCCCTGAAAAGCTATGTTGAATAATCTTTGTTTTCAGATCATTTGAGAGTTGTTTTGAGGAGCCCATGATGCCACTCTTCATAGGAGAATCAAATAGGAGAACTACTTGCAAGTGGCCACTTTAAATACCTTTTCTCATGATTTGATACACCTGGCTATGAAGTTCAAAGCTCAATGAGGTTACAAAACCAATTTAGTGCTTCAGGAAGTCAGTAAAAAGTAGTTAGGAGTGTTCAAATCAAGAAAATGATAAGGGTGCCCATACTTTTGCACCGGTCAAATTTTGTTTAAATGCAGATTGCACATTTTCTGTTAGTACAATAAACCTCATTTGAATCCAGAAATATAACTGAGTCCATCAGTTATTAGATATATGAAACTGAAATACCTGTTGCAAAAACCAAAATTGTTATAAAGAAAAAAGGTTAACATTAATAGGGGTGCCCAAACTTTTACATATGACTGTAAGGATATGACGTTTATTGATTGATCCTCCTGATGAACCGCTACAGCCGGGGAAACGCGTCGGGGTTGACCTACACATGATAAGTGACTTTGTTTATTATACTATGATTCAGAGTATACCCTTGAGAGGGGTTAGTTTGTATTATCTGTCTGTCGGACATATCAGTCTGTCACATACCTGATCATGATGTGGAGGTATTAGATTTTTTATCGTTTATAGTATCCTGGGGTCCTACTTTAGCCTAAGGCAACTCTAATGTTCATTGCTATAATATCAGATGGGCATTAGAGTTGAGCGATACCAGCCGATACTTGAAAATATCGGATCGGAATGGATCGGCCGATCTTAAAAAAAAGTATCGGTATCGCCGATTCCGATACCGGGAACCAATGCAGGTCAATGGGGCCAAAATATCGGAATTAAAAAAACCCTTTCTTTCCTTGTAGGTTAATTCTACATGAAGAAAAACAACTAAGAATAATGTAGAATGTATTGTGGGAGGTGGAGGAGACATTAAAGCCATAGAGGTTTAGCCCAATCAAATGGAATAGCAGGAATTAAACTTTTTTTTTAAAGATGTTAGGAGTTACAAAGATATTGACTATGTTAGCCTCATTTATATTTTGCCAGACATGTATGTCTTCTTCTTCTTTCTTCTTCTTCTTCTTCTACTTCCTTTTTTTACATTCTTCTTCTTCTACTTCCTTTTTTTACATTCTTCTTCTTCCTTTTTTTACATTCTTCTTCTTCCTTTTTTACATTCTTCTTCTTCTTCTTCTTCTTCCTTTTCTTACATTCTTCATATTCTTCTTATTCAACAATTATTATTCTACATATTCAGCTTCTTCATCTTCTTCCTATTCTTCTTCATCATATTCTTGTTTGTGTCAGGCATTCCTGTAGTTGTTATCTAGAAAAGTTAGAAGTTTACACCTTCCGTTCTGCCTGTCACAAAAGATTTACAACAGGATTTGTCCGCGTTCAGTTTGGCCTGCAGCAGCAGGCCTTTTCCAGGGGCACCACGAGGAGGAACGGACTCACCCCCATACACTGCTTAGTCTTCTTCTGCTTATAAATAAGATAATATCATTTGCTCAGAGTATTAGTCTTATGCTTAATGTTCTTCTGCTTTGTTTTTTTTATGCTTCTTTGTCTTCTCTCTCTTGTTGTTCTGCATCTTGGTGGTTGTCTTCCTGTTCTTTGTCCTCTTGAACCAGCTGACGGTACTGGCACCCGGAGGGGCAGCAGAAGGAACAAGAGCCAATGGCACTACCGAGGACCAGCTGATGGTGCTGGAACCCGGTTACTAAGCAGGAGGTACCTGTGCTACAAAGCACTACCAAGGACCAGCAGACGTTGCCGGAACTCGGATACCGAGATGGAGGCACCTAGGCCAAAGGCTCTGACGAGAACCAGCTGACGGTGCTGGAACCCGGAGGGGTAGCATAAGCTGCAAGAGCAAATGGAAATAGCGAGGACCAGCTGACAGTGCTGGCACCCGGAGGGGCAGCAGAAGGAATAAGAGCCAATGGCACAACCGAGGACCAGCTGACGGTGCTGGAACCCGGTTACTAAGCAGGAGGTACCTGTGCTACAAAGCACTACCAAGGACCAGCAGACGTTGCCGGAACTCGGATACCGAGATGGAGGCACCTAGGCCAAAGGCTCTGACGAGAACCAGCTGACGGTGCTGGAACCCGGAGGGGTAGCATAAGCTGCAAGAGCAAATGGAAATAGCGAGGACCAGCTGACAGTGCTGGCACCCGGAGGGGCAGCAGAAGGAATAAGAGCCAATGGCACAACCGAGGACCAGCTGACGGTGCTGGAACCCGGTTACTAAGCAGGAGGTACCTGTGCTACAAAGCACTACCAAGGACCAGCAGACGTTGCCGGAACTCGGATACCGAGATGGAGGCACCTAGGCCAAAGGCTCTGATGAGAACCAGCTGACGGTGCTGGAACCCGGAGGGGTATCAGAAGTTACCCCTGAAAAGCAAAGTTGGCATGCCGCAAGCTGGCCGCAGTTACCGAATCACACAGTCCTACAGGGGGTGCTTGTCCTACTGGCACTATGGAACAAACCTTTCTTACCAGAACCCGCAGTCCACATAGGAAGCACCTAAACTGCTGGCACCCTAGCCTCGGCTAACCCAACCGCAACACGACATGGCAACTTGGGGTGGCAAACTGACATTGACACTTCCCGGAAACAGCAGGCAGGGCTGGAACCAAGCTGGGCAGGAGGGAGTACCCGTGCCAAAGTCAGTTATGAGCAGCAACTGGCGATGTTGGAGCCCAGGACAAGCACTTAGCAGGCTGAGGCCTGATGTGCTGTCAATTGGGAGGCAGCAGGACAGATTGCCATCAAAACAGCAGGGGAACAGCTGACGTTACTGAACCCCACAAACACAGGAGCTAGTGTTTTACTCTGTGAAGACGGCACTTCCGAGCAACAACTGGCTGTGTTGAAGCCCAGGGAAAAGCACGGAGCAGGCTGAGGCTGCATTGAAGAAATTTTAAGATCGGTTGTAGACTACTAATTTGAACCAAGCTCCACTTAGGCCTGTGGCTTCACTGATTTTCGTATTTCCCCTGTCCTCCAACCCCGCCAGTTACAGCTCCGAAGTGGCGTCTGCACAATCCACACTTGTTCCTGTGTTACAGGTGTTCAGTCCGGTCAGTTAATCCCCTGATGTGTGTCCGGCAATGTCGCCTGCTCTGTCCACATTCCCATAATGGGAATGTGGACAGAGCAGGCGACATTGCCGGACACACATCAGGGGATTAACTGACCGGACTGAACACCTATAACACAGGAACAAGTGTGGATTGTGCAGACGCCACTTCGGAGCTGTAACTGGCAGGGTTGGAGGACAGGGGAAATACGAGAGACAGTGGAGCCACAGACCTAATTGGAGCACGGTTAAAAATCAGTAGTGGTACGACTGTGTAGGCAGCAGGAGACTTTGCCATCCACACAGCAGGGGATCAGCTGACATTACTGAATCCCACTGAGACACGGGAGCAAGTATCTCTTTCCGTGTGGACGGCACTTCCGAACTACAACTGGCTGTGTTGAAGCCCAGGAAATAGGAGGGTGTAGGCAGAGGCCTACTGTATTTTGAATGAGGTGACAGCAGGAGAGACTGCCATCCACACAGCAGGGGATCAGCTGATGTTACTGAACCCCACTGAGACACGGGAGCAAGTATCTCTTTCCGTGTGGACGGCACTTCCGAACTACAACTGGCTGTGTTGAAGCCCAGGAAATAGGAGGGTGTAGGCAGAGGCCTACTGTATTTTGAATGAGTTTACAGCAGGAGAGACTGCCATCCACACAGCAGGGGATCAGCTGACGTTACTGAACCCCACTGAGACACGGGAGCAAGTATCTCTTTCCGTGTGGACGGCACTTCCGAACTACAACTGGCTGTGTTGAAGCCCAGGAAATAGGAGGGTATAGGCAGAGGCCTACTGTATTTTGAATGAGGTGACAGCAGAAGAGACTGCCATCCACACAGCAGGGGATCAGCTGACATTACTGAACCCCACTGAGACACGGGAGCAAGTATCTCTTTCCATGTGGACGGCACTTCCGAACTACAACTGGCTGTGTTGAAGCCCAGGAAATAGGAGGGTGTAGGCAGAGGCCTACTGTCTTTGTAATGCGGAGACAGCAGGAGAGACTGCCATCTCCACAGCAGGGGATCAGCTGGCAATGATGAACCCCACTAACACTTGAACGAATGTGTTTGGCTCTGTGGAGACGACACTTCTGAACACCAACTGACGCTGTTGGAGCCCAGGATTAGGCGAGGAGCAGGCTGTGGCCTACTGGATTTTGGCAGGTGAAGGCAGCAGGAGACTTGCCATCTCCACAGCAGGGGAACAGCTGGCAGTGCTGAACCCCACTAACACTCTAACGAAGGTGTTTGGCTCTGTGGAGACGACACTTCTGAACACCAACTGACGCTGTTGGAGCCCAGGATTAGGCGAGGAGCAGGCTGGGGCCTACTGGATTTTGGCAGGTGAAGGCAGCAGGAGACTTGCCATCTCCACAGCAGGGGAACAGCTGGCAGTGCTGAACCCCACTAACACTCTAACGAAGGTGTTTGGCTCTGTGGAGACGACACTTCTGAACACCAACTGACGCTGTTGGAGCCCAGGATTAGGCGAGGAGCAGGCTGGGGCCTACTGGATTTTGGCAGGTGAAGGCAGCAGGAGACTTGCCATCTCCACAGCAGGGGAACAGCTGGCAGTGCTGAACCCCACTAACACTCTAACGAATGTGTTTGGCTCTGTGGAGACGACACTTCTGAACACCAACTGACGCTGTTGGAGCCCAGGATTATGCGAGGAGCAGGCTGTGGCCTACTGGATTTTGGCAGGTGAAGGCAGCAGGAGACTTGCCATCTCCACAGCAGGGGAACAGCTGGCAGTGCTGAACCCCACTAACACTCTAACGAATGTGTTTGGCTCTGTGGAGACGACACTTCTGAACACCAACTGACGCTGTTGGAGCCCAGGATTACGCATGCCGCATGCAGAGGCCAATGGGCAGCGGTTTTTATGGAGGTTGTGGACTACTACTGATTCTAACCATGCTCCACTTAGGCCTCTGGCTCCACTGTCTCTACTATTTACCCTGGCCTCCAACCCCGCCAGCTACATCTCTGAAGTGGCGTCAGCACAATCTACACTTGTTCCTGTGTTACTGGTGCTCAGTCCCGTCAGTTGATCCCCTGATGTTTGTCCGGCAAGTTCGCCAGCTCTGTCCTCATTCCCACTACTGGTTATGGGAATGTGGACAGAGCAGGAGACCTTGCCGGACACACATCAGGGGATAAACTGATGGGACTGAGCCACAGGAACACAGGAACAAGTGTAGATTGTGCTGACGCCACTTCAGAGATGTAGATGGCGGGGTTGGAGGTCAGGGGAAATAGTAGAGACAGTGGAGCCAGAGACCTAAGTTGGGCACGGTTAAAAATCAGTAGTGGTTTGAATGTTGATGGAGCTGGTGACTTTGCCGTCCACACAGCAGGGGATCAGCTGGCATTACTGAACCCCACTAACACAGGAGCTAGTGTGTTTCTCTGTGCAGACGACACATCTGAGCGACAACTGGCTGTGTTGAAGCACAGGGATTATAGTTCAGGTGGTAGAAAAATGAACACACCAGCAGACCTGGATACAGTTGCCAACCACTAATTTAGTCTGTAAGAGGAATGGCAAAGTCTTTGGAGATCCAGGCCTTGTTCATTTTCAGAAAAGTCAGCCGGTCAACATTATCGGAAGATAGTCGCGTGCGACGGTCTGTTAGTACACCACCTGCGGCACTAAAGACACGTTCCGATAATACACTGGCAGCAGGGCAAGCCAGCACCTCCAATGCATACTGGCTAAGCTCTGGCCATGTATCCAGCTTAGAGACCCAAAACTTGAAGGGGGAAGAGCCATCTGGGAGTACAGCGACAGGGCAAGACATGTAGTCTGACACCATCTGACGGAAGCGTTGCCTCCTGCTGACTCGAGGCGTCGCTGATGGTGTAGACAATTGTGGTGGACACACAAAACTTTGCCACATTTGGGCCATAGTGGTCTTGCCTTGTGCTGCGGCGCTGCCTCTGCTCCCTCTTTGTGCAGAGTTTCCTCCACTGCCTCGACGCACAGAGCTGCTTTGTAAAGCACTAGCAACAATGCTGTCGGGTGGAATGGAAAACATTATGGACTGCACCAGTGACTCTTTGTACTCCCGCATTTTACGCTCCCAGTTCAACGTTGGTATGAGCCTTTGTACGCTGTCCCGGTAGCGAGGATCTAGGAGGGTGTACACCCAATAATCAGCCGAGAGGAGAATGTGGGCGATGCGGCGGTCGTTTCTCAGGCACTGCAGCATGAAATCAACCATGTGCTGCAGACTCCCAACTGCCAAAGAACCGCTGTCCCCTGTTTGAGGCGTGACCTCGGCCTGCTCTGCATCACCCCACCCTCGCTGTACATACTGAGTAGAGGTTTGTGTACCTCCCTCCTCTGGAGAGATGTCTTCCTCCTCCATCGACTCCTCCTCATCCTCCTCACAAAGTGTCCCCTGCCTAGGCCTTTGTGAGGAAACACGTAGCGCAGACTGTCCAGAAGCAGATGGCATTTGGGACTCCTCATCCTCCACCTCTTCTGAAACCTCATCCCTTAGTGCTTGCAGTGTTTGTTGAAGCAGGCAGATAAGGGGGACAGTCATGCTGACTAGTGCATCATCTGCACTCGCCATCCGCGTGGATTCATCGAAGGCACGCAAAACGAGGCAGATGTCCTTCATAGAGGCCCACTCAATGGTGCTGAAGTGTGAACGGCGCACAGTGCGACTTGTTTGCGCCTGATGCAGCTGGTACTCCATGACTGCTGCCTGCTGCTCACACAACCGCTCCAACATATGTAACGTTGAATTCCACCGGGTGGGTAGGTCACATATGATGCGATGTTCCGGAAGGCCAAATCGTCGCTGCAGAGCAGCGAGGCGCGATCTTGCCGTGCTGGAACGTCGCAAGTGAGCGCACTCTATGCGGACCTTGTGCAACAGTGCAGCAAGATCCGGATAGTCCCTCAGAAAGCTCTGCACGACCAAGTTAAGAACATGTGCCAGACATGGGATGTGTGTGAGGTTGCCTAGGCCAAGAGCTGCCACCAGATTTCGGCCATTGTCACACACTACCAAGCCCGGCTGGAGATTCGCTGGCCCAAACCACACATCGCTCTCCAGCTTGATAGCATTCCAGAGCTCCTGCGCTGTGTGGCTTCGATTCCCCAAAGAAATTAATTTGAGTACAGCCTGTTGACGTTTGGCCACGGCTGTGCTCATATCGGTCGTAACAGGCTCCTGCTCTGCTGTTTCTGAGGAACTTGAGTAGGAGGAGGAGTCTATGTGTACAGACTGGAGTCCTGCAATCCGTGGCGTTGGAAGAACACGTACAGCGCCACTCTCCAGATCCGTACCCGGCTCCACAACATTGACCCAGTGGGCAGTGAGGGAAAGGTATCGTCCCTGTCCATGGTTACTGGTCCACGCATCGGTGGTCAGGTGGACCTTGCTACTAACGGCGTTTAGTAGCGCATGTTTTATTTTGCCCTCAACATGTTTCTGCAGGGCAGGGACGGCTCGCCTGCTGAAATAAAAGCGGCTGGGCACGTTGTATTGGGGGACTGCCAATGCCATTAAGTCCCGGAAGGTGTCAGTGTCCACCAGCCTGAATGACAGCATTTCAACTGCCAGAAGTTTAGCAATGCCAGCATTCAGAGACTGTGCTCGGGGTTGGTTTGCCGAGTAAGGGCGCCTTTTATCCCATGCCTGTGCTACCGATGGCTGTGATGGATGGGAACGTGCTGCTATGGGTGTAATCTGACAGGGTCTCCGGACAACAGTGGCAGAGGTTCTTCCTTGGCGATCCTGTGAGGAAGCCGAACCAGCAGTGTGTGAGCTGGAGGAAGAGGGCCCAACACGAACTGAAGAGGTGGTAGGTGGTGCTGTACGTTGGCCTACGTCTTCAGGGTGTCTCTGCAACTCCAACTCGTGCTTGGTGCGCACATGTTTCCACATATTTGTGGTATTGAGGTTGCTGACATTTCTCCCTCTTTTGACTTTCTGATGACACAGCTTGCATTTGACAAAGCAAATGTCATCTGCAACTGTGTCAAAAAAGGACCACGCACTGCAACTCTTGTGAGCGCCCGGTTTGCCTTTGGAAGGAGGAATGCTCCTAACGGGTGCCGAAGTGGAGGGTACAGGCAACCAAGTCTTCCCCCTCCCTCTGCCTCCTGTTTTGGCCGGTAGGGGAATCTCTTCCTCCGAGCTGCTCCCACCACCTTCCTGTTGCTCACGCCATGATGGGTCAAGGACCTCATCATCTTCCCTCCCCTCTTCAAACAGCTGCTTCTCCGGGGTTGTCTCGCCAGCACCGTACGCACCAGAAAGTGGCAACTGAGTCTCGTCATCATCTGATGCGTACTGAGGTGTGCTGACCATAGGCACTGGCCCACTCGCCTCTTCAGATTCAGAGGGACAAAGAAGTTGCGCATCACTGCATACTCCCTCTTCTTCACATTCAGGAATGCTGCTTGGCTGGCCCCCTCTTTCCAAGCCAACAGATTCCGAGAACAGAAGTAGAGACTGTGATGGCTCCTGTCCATGTCTCTCTGACTGCCTGGGCACTTTGGCAGGTGGTGAAGAGACAGATGGTTGCTCTTCGGTGCTCTGACCCTGAGAGGATGCGGAAGTAATTGAAGTCGATGCGTTAGCTGCCATCCATCCGACAACGGCTTCAATTTGTTCCTCCCGCAGCAGTGGGGTACGTTGAGGTCCTATAAAGCTGCGCATAAAGGACTGTTGCCTGCTAAAACTGGGGATGCTGATCCACTGGTGCCCGCAGCAGGCCCAGAATCCCCACGTCCTCTACCTGTAGAATCCCCACGTCCTCTCCCTGCAGAATCCCCACGTCCTCTCCCTGCTGAAACTCCACGCCCACGCCCACGCGCCTTACTCCCTGCCTTCTTCATCTTGCAAGACTGCTTAAGATAGGCAAAAAAGTACAAAGGGGGGCCTTAGTGTGCTTATTCCTGAACAGCTGGTTACAGGTACAAGAAACACTAATTTTATGAAGTGTGTGTGTGTGTGTGGACTAGACTTTAATAGGAGCTGATGTGGCCTACACAAGTTCAAAATGTAGTGTTTGGTGAACTTTTTTTGTGGTTTCTTTGTTGGAAACAAACTCAAAGTATGTGAACAAAGAATTGAAACTGATAGTATCACCAACTTTTTGGAGCTATTACAATGCAGGCAGGTAACCTACAATGCAAAAGATGAGGCTCCAAAAAAATTGGGTAATACTAATCTGGCTGCGCCGGCAGGGCACAACCCAGAAAAAAAGGCTCCTCTATCTACTCCTATATAGTGTTTGCAACCAACCAATGTTGATGGATACGGATGGATGCACACTAATAGGAGAAGAAAAAATGAGCTGCACTCAAAGACAAATATGTGTGAGGCAGTGACGCACGTTGAGCGTCCTACAACCAGACGTAGCTGCAGGACACTCTACTCAGCGTGAGCTGCACTCACACACAGTCAGAGGCCTCTCAGACAGCCGTCAACAGTGCAGCTAAGTGGGCACTGGCACTGACAGGCTGCAGAAAGGCTCCGCTGTGTACTCCTTTATAGTGTTTGCAACCACCGTAGATGGAGACAGATGGATGCACACTAATAGAAGAAAAAATGAGCTGCACTCAAATAAAAATATGTGTGAGGCACTGACGCACGCTGAGCGTCCTACAGCCAGACGTAGCTGCAGGACACACTACTCAGCGTGAGCTGCACTCACACACAGTCAGAGACCTCTCAGACAGCCGTGAACAGTGCAGCAAAGTGGACACTAGCACTGAAAGGCTGCAGAAAGGCTCCGCTGTCTACTACTAGTGTTTGCAACCAACGTATATGGATACGGATGGAAGCACACTAGATTGAAATTATGTAAAAAATGCAGCTCAAAAAATAAA
Organism: Dendrobates tinctorius; assembly: GCF_039654945.1. Lineage (NCBI taxonomy): Eukaryota > Metazoa > Chordata > Amphibia > Anura > Dendrobatidae > Dendrobates > Dendrobates tinctorius. Next base: position 22,461,773 of record NW_027361782.1, on the reverse strand, counting down.
AGATGTATGAGGCAGCAGTGATCACACTGGGTGGCCTACAGCCTGACGTGGCTGCAGGACCCACTCCACAGCGTGAGCTGCACTCACACAGCCCTTGCAGACAGCTGTGAACACTGCTGCTAGGGCAAAGAAGGCTACAGTGGTGGTTTATGTAGCCTGGGTAAAGCACTAGATGTTTGGTGGAATCGCTATTTCTAACTGTCCCTCACAGTCTTCTACAGCAGCCTGTCCCTAACTGAATTCACAGCAGAGTGACCAGAAATGGCGGCTGCGGTGGCTTTTATAGTGCATCATGACATCATTTCGGCAGCCAATCACAGCCATGCCAATAGTTAACATGCCTACATGCCTAACAGGATGTGCCCACACTTCGGAGGATTCCCATTGGCTTAATCAAAGCAAGCAGGCTCATAGCATGATGGGAACTTCCTATTCCGATTCCGATTCCGGAATCCGATATGACAAAAGTATCGGAACTAAGTATCGGAATTCCGATACCGCTAATATCGGCCGATACCCGATACTTGCGGTATCGGAATGCTCAACACTAATGGGCATACCTACACATGACAAGCAATTTATTGGTTAATATACCCCTATGTGGGGGTTCTATCAGGACAACATCAATTGTTTTGAGGTTTTGCTTGAGCTTAGGGCATTCTGAAGTTTCATTTCTGCACTATCAGATTATTGTTTTCCCTCCTGTCTGAATAGGGACTGGTAGGGGAGTGAGGGATAGTCCACGTTGAGTGGGGGTGCCAATTCTCGTTTTTAGGGTGCCAACCTCCACGGCTAGGAAGGTATCAGTGAGCCATAAAGTAGGGCTATGTAGCATCCCAGCGTAGGTCTGGTTAATTTTGGCATTGGCCATTTTTCACTGGGATAGGTGTTTTTTAATGTATAAAATAAATAATTCGTTTTAAGGGATTTATATGTTCGCACTATTTCTGATTCCCATGAGATATATATTTCATACGTACGACTATTGTAGAAGTTAAAATAGATAGCAGTCATGTCATGTAAGCAGTGACATATTTTTCATTGTACTATACCTATATTTCTGTGCCGTATCAGAGCATCATGAGTTGTGGTATGTGTTAAAGGGGCGCACTGACACTCTTTGGCCTAGGGTACACGAAAACCTGCCGCCAGCCCTACCCCCCACAACTTGAGCCAAATAACCCCCAGTTTTCAAAGCGTAACTGTTATTATAAAGCTTAAGTAATAAGAATTGATGTTGGCATTGAAATGGGCACTGTAGGTGTGTTTACTGTCCTCCACTCCCTGCCGACTTTGCTTCCCCATTGACTTGCATTGGGTTTCGTGTTTCAGTCGGACCCTGACTTTTCCCTATAATCGGCCGATTTCGTTCGACTCGACTTTTAAGAAAGTCGGGTTTCATGAAACCCGACTCGACCCGAAAAAAGGAAAAGTTGCTCATCTCTATTTATGTAGTTAAAGAATATTTTGGGATTATGTTTACTTTCTCTGGCAATGAGCCTCTCTGTCTCAATCTTTGCTGCCTTTATTTGCTTTTTACAGAATTTATTGAATCTTCTGCATTTATTTAATGCCTCATCACTACCTACTTGCTTTAATTCTCTAAATGCTTTATTTTTGTCACTTATTGCGCCCCTTACAGCTCTATTTAGCCATAATGGTTTCCTCCTATTTCTAGTATGTTTATTCCCATATGGTATATATTGTGCACAGGTCCTATTCAGGATGCTAATAAACGTCTCCCATTTTCTTTGTGTATTTTTATGTCTCAGGATATCGTCCCAGTTAATTGCACCAAGATCATCTCTCATCCGTTGGAAATTTGCCTTCCTGAAGTTTAGTGTCCTTGTAACCCCTCTACTACACATCTTATTAAAGGATACATGAAAACTTATTAATTTGTGATCACTATTACCCAAGTGACCCTCAACCCTTATATTTGCTATGCGGTCTGGCCTGTTGGTTAATATTAGGTCTAGCAGTGCCCCCCCTCTTGTTGGGTCCTGAACCAGTTGCGAAAGGTAATTGTCTCTCATAGTTGTCAAAAACCTATTACCTTTCATGGAACTGCAGGTTTCAGTTCCCCAATGTATTTCAGGGTAGTTGAAGTCCCCCATAATAATGACTTCTCCTTGAATCGCGGCTTCATCTATTTGCTTTACGAGGATATTCTCAGTTGCTTCCATTATTTTTGGAGACTTATAACAAACCCCTATCAGTAATTTATTATTTTTCCCCCTCTCCTTATCTCCACCCACAAGGACTCTACATTTTCATTAGATTCATATATATTATCATGCAGGAGGGGTTTTAAGGATGATTTTACATATAAACACACGCCTCCCCCTCGCTTATTTGTACGGTCATTTCTGAACAGACTATAGCCCTGTAAATTAACCGCCCAGTCATGGCTCTCGTCCAGCCAGTCTCAGATATCCCCACCATGTCATAATTATGTTCCAACAAAATTAATTCTAATTCCTCCATTTTGTTGGCGAGGCTTCTGGCATTAGTATACATGCACTTTATGTATCTCTCTGTACCTCTATTCTTTCTTAAATTATTAACTGTTCTAAGCCCAGCCCCACATGCCCCCCACACCCAATTTCATTATTTGTGCCCAGGTTTCTATCGGCACTGTCTTCCCCTCCTATAAAATGAATATCTTCCCCCCCAGTTCCTAGTTTAAACACTCCTCCAACCTTCTAGCCATTTTCTCCCCCAGCACAGCTGCACCCTCCCCATTGAGGTGCAACCCGTCCCTAGCATAGAACCTGTAGCCAACTGAGAAGTCGGCCCAGTTCTCCAGCAACCCAAACCCCTCCTTCCTATACCAATTCTTGAGTCACTTATTAATCTCCCTAATCTCCCGTTGCCTCTCTGGCGTGGCACGTGGTACAGGAAGTATTTCCGAAAATACCACCTTGGAGGTCCTTGCTGTAAGCTTGCAGCCTAATTCCCTGAAATCATATTTAAGGACCTTCCACCTACCTCTAACTTTGTCATTTGTGCCAATGTGCACCATGACCGCTGGGTCCTCACCAGCCCCTCACACTAATCTGTCAACCCGATCAGCGATGTGTCGGACTCGAGCGCCAGGTAGGCATCACACCGTTCGACGATCCCTGTCTTTGTGACAGATTGCCCTAATAATTGAGTCCCCCACTACCAGCACCTGTCTGGCCTGCCCTGCTTTCCTATTTCCCCCCTTACTGGAGCAGACACTCCTCCGGCTTTCAGAGGACATGCTTTGCTGCAGCAGTGCTACCCCTGCGCTGACATTCCCCTCATCTGCCAACTTAGCAAACTTATTGGGGTGTGCCAGATCAGGACTAGCCTCCCTGGCACTCTTCCCTCTATCCCGCCTTCTAACTGTTACCCAGCTTGCTGCTTCACTGTCCTACAGCTCCAACCTAGCATTCCCCCCTCATCTATCCCATTGAGCATCTGCTCAGTGAGCAGAAGACTCCTTTCCATATTGTCTATAGATCTCAGTGTTGCCAGCTGCACATTCAGATCCAGTATCTGGGCTTCCAAATGCACAACATGCTCACATCTCGCACAGCAGTATCCACCCTTGACCGGCTGTTCAAGGATTTCATAAATGCGGCAAGATGTACACTGGATGGCATTGAAAATAGTGGAGCACATTCCTAATGGGGATTGCACCAGACAGAAAAGATAAGTAAAAATAAATAAAAAGTATTAATAAAATATAACAGCAATTCAATAATTACTCCCTTGGAAACTCCCTGAATCCAAAGTCACTGAATCACAAGTCACATACTTACCACCGTTCGCACTCAGCTTGTTCACACTCGCTCAGGCAGAAGAATTAAAGAGATTTTTTTTCCCCTTCAACAGCAAACCACCCTGCTGCTCAATGCACTTCCAAAAGGACTTGAGCCCCAACCAGCTGCCCCTTATAAACCCTTAATTATGAACCCCCACCCTTAATTAACCCCTTGAGAATATAGCTACACCTCAAGATTTAAATGCAGTATAGTTAACACTTAAACATACAGATAATAAAATAAGAGCAGGGGTGGATTAAGGGTAGCCAGGGCCCGGGGCAGTTCAGACTCTGTGGGCCCCCCTCGTCACGTGACGGGGGTCACGAATCGTAGAGCCACACTCTACATAGAGAATAATGGGGCCTCCAGCACCGACCTCCACCCGCAGAGCCACACTCCACATAGAGAATAATGGGGCCTCCAGCACCGACCTCCACCCGCAGAGCCGCACTCCACATAGAGAATAATGGGGCCTCCAGCACCGACCTCCACCCACAGAGCCGCACTCCACATAGAGAATAATGGGGCCTCCAGCACCGACCTCCACCCGCAGAGCCTCACTCCACATAGAGAATAATGGAGCCTCCAGCACCTACCTCCACCCGCAGAGCCACACTCCACATAGAGAATAATGGGGCCTCCAGCACCGACCTCCACCCGCAGAGCCGCACTCCACATAGAGAATAATGGAGCCTCCAGCACCGACCTCCACCCGCAGAGCCGCACTCCACATAGAGAATAATGGAGCCTCCAGCACCGACCTCCACCCGCAGAGCCGCACTCCACAAAGAGAATAATGGAGCCTCCAGCACCGACCTCCACCCGCAGAGCCACACTCCACATAGAGAATAAAGGAGCCTCCAGCACCTACCTCCACATGCAGAGCCACACTCCACATAGAGAATAATGGGGCCTCCAGCACCGACCTCCACCCGCAGAGCCGCACTCCACATAGAGAATAATGGGGCTTCCAGCACCGACCTCCACCCGCAGAGCCGCACTCCACATAGAGAATAATCGAGCCTCCAGCACCGACCTCCACCCGCAGAGCCACACTCCACATAGAGAATAATGGGGCCTCCAGCACCGACCTCCACCCGCAGAGCCGCACTCCACATAGAGAATAATGGAGCCTCCGGCACCTACCTCCACCCGCAGAGCCACACTCCACATAGAGAATAATGGAGCCTCCAGCACCGACCTCCACCCGCAGAGCCACACTCCACATAGAGAATAATGGAGCCTCCGGCACCGACCTCCACCCGCAGAGCCACACTCCACATAGAGAATAATGGAGCCTCCAGCACCGACCTCCACCCGCAGAGCCGCACTCCACTTAGAGAATAATGGGGCCTCCAGCACCGACCTCCACCCGCAGAGCCACACTCCACATAGAGAATAATGGAGCCTCCAGCACCGACCTCCACCCGCAGAGCCGCACTCCACATAGAGAATAATGGAGCCTCCAGCACCGACCTCCACCCGCAGAGCCGCACTACACATAGAGAATAATGGAGCCTCCAGCACCGACCTCCACCCGCAGAGCCGCACTCCACATAGAGAATAATGAAGCCTCCAGCACCGACCTCCACCCGCAGAGCCGCACTCCACATAGAGAATAATGGAGCCTCCAGCACCGACCTCCACCTGCAGAGCCGCAGTCCACATAGAGAATAATGGAGCCTCCGGCACCGACCTCCACCCGCAGAGCCACACTCCACATAGAGAATAATGGAGCCTCCAGCACCGACCTCCACCCGCAGAGCCGCACTCCACTTAGAGAATAATGGGGCCTCCAGCACCGACCTCCACCCGCAGAGCCACACTCCACATAGAGAATAATGGAGCCTCCAGCACCGACCTCCACCCGCAGAGCCGCACTCCACATAGAGAATAATGGAGCCTCCAGCACCGACCTCCACCCGCAGAGCCGCACTACACATAGAGAATAATGGAGCCTCCAGCACCGACCTCCACCCGCAGAGCCGCACTCCACATAGAGAATAATGAAGCCTCCAGCACCGACCTCCACCCGCAGAGCCGCACTCCACATAGAGAATAATGGAGCCTCCAGCACCGACCTCCACCTGCAGAGCCGCAGTCCACATAGAGAATAATGGAGCCTCCAGCACCGACCTCCACCCGCAGAGCCGCACTCCACATAGAGAATAATGGAGCCTCCAGCACCGACCTCCACCCGCAGAGCCACACTCCACATAGAGAATAATGGAGCCTCCAGCACCGACCTCCACCCGCAGAGCCACACTCCACATAGAGAATAATGGAGCCTCCAGCACTGACCTCCACCCGCACTCCACATAGAGAATAATGGAGCCTCCAGCACCGACCTCCACCCGCAGAGCCACACTCCACATAGAGAATAATGGAGCCTCCAGCACTGACCTCCACCCGCACTCCACATAGAGAATAATGGGGCCTCCAGCACCGACCTCCACCCGCAGAGCCGCACTCCTCATAGAGAATAATGGAGCCTCCAGCACCGACCTCCACCCGCAGAGCCGCACTCCACATAGAGAATAATGGAGCCTCCAGCACCTACCTCCACCCGCAGAGCCGCACTCCACATAGAGAATAATGGAGCCTCCAGCACCGACCTCCACCCGCAGAGCCCCACTGCACATAGAGAATAATGGAGCCTCCAGCACCGACCTCCACCCGCAGAGCCGCACTCCACATAGAGAATAATGGAGCCTCCAGCACCGACCTCCACCCGCAGAGCCGCACTCCACATAGAGAATAATGGAGCCTCCAGCACCGACCTCCACCCGCAGAGCCGCACTCCACATAGAGAATAATGGAGCCTCCAGCACCGACCTCCACCCGCAGAGCCACACTCCACATAGAGAATAATGGAGCCTCCAGCACCGACCTCCACCCGCAGAGCCGCACTCCACATAGAGAATAATGGGGCCTCCAGCACTGACCTCCACCCGCAGAGCCGCACTCCACATAGAGAATAATGGGGCCTCCAGCACCGACCTCCACCCGCAGAGCCGCACTCCACATAGAGAATAATGGAGCCTCCAGCACCGACCTCCACCCGCAGAGCCGCACTCCACATAGAGAATAATGGAGCCTCCAGCACCGACCTCCACCCGCAGAGCCGCACTCCACATAGAGAATAATGGAGCCTCCAGCACCGACCTCCACCCGCAGAGCCGCACTACACATAGAGAATAATGGAGCCTCCAGCACCAACCTCCACCCGCAGAGCCACACTCCACATAGAGAATAATGAAGCCTCCAGCACCGACCTCCACCCGCAGAGCCGCACTCCACATACAGAATAATGGGGCCTCCAGCACCGACCTCCACCCGCAGAGCCGCACTCCACATAGAGAATAATGGAGCCTCCAGCACCGACCTCCACCCGCAGAGCCGCACTCCACATACATGGCTGCTCTCTCTGTGCTGTGCGCACAGGACCTGTGATGAGGTCACAGGAGGGGAGGAGACAGGGGTCACATGATCGGGGCCCTGACACCTTACCTCCTGTGATCTCATCACAAGCCTTTGCACGCTACTTGTAGATGCTGCTGGTAGCAGAGCACATAATGCCGCCCCCACGGTCACTCACTTTTAGGTGGGGAGAAGATGGAGTGCCATTGCAGCAGCCAGCAGGAATGTGGTGGGGGCCCCCTTAGAAGCTCTTGTGGTGGGGGCCCCGGGGCTGAAGCCCCGCCTGCCCTGCCTATAATCCGGCCCTGCGCGGTGGCGGATTATAATGGGGCAATTTACTGGCCTGGGCTGTGGGCCCCTTAACCCCACTGGGCCCGGGGCAACTGCCCAAATTGACCTCATTATAATCCGCCACTGAATAAGAGATTAATCCTGTAGAGAGAAAAAATAGGTTAAAAAAGCCCCCCAAAAACTGAACAGGTAGAAAAGCACTCAGCAATCCACGATTCAGCAACTCATACCAATTCACACAGGTATTTGTAAAGAGTCAACTATTAGTTTGATATCTTTGGGCGTTCCGGATGCAGCAATACCAAATATGTGCACTTTATTTCATAAAAGATATTTATTTCTGGGTACAATATGTTTTTTTTTAAATTATCTTGTGATTTTTAAAAAAATATTTTTGCGATGCATTTTTAACCTTTTTTTTTTTTTTTTACTTTTTCCCACTATGAGACTTTCACTTTTCGCAGTTTGCACTGTCATTACTGCACTGACAAACTTGCCACATCATTCTCTGAGCATGATCTAGTAAGTTTGGTAGCTCTGGTGACCCCAATGTCATCATGACAACATCGGGTCACCATGGCAACGATTGGCCGCTTGCGATGACGTTGCGGGGGCGCCGATCGGAGAGAAGAGGGAACTATCTCTCTCTGCATGCCTGCAAAATACTGTGATTGATATTGATTGCAGAATTTAACAATTTATAGTGCCGAGAGCAGTGCATGACCACTCCTGGCACTGAGTGTCGGATGTCAGCTGTCAGAATCAGCTGACTCCCGGTGGCGATCGCCCGTGCACAGCCTCCTGTGTGTGGGAAATCTCCATGATGTATATATACTGCATACCTGCTGACAGAGTCCCTTGAAAGGACAGGGATCTATTAAAGTATGATAGTCACAACAAATTTGTGGAAGTGTACCCTGGCAGGAGCCGAGGAGATTTCTGAGGACCTCTCTAAATGGATTGCACTTCACCAATTCAGGGTCAGATACGTTTTATACAAATGGAGGAAATTTAAGGCTATTATCACTGCTCACAGGAGCGGTCAACAAACAAAGATAATTCAATGCGTCCACGAGGTCACAAAGCAACTCAAGGTAACCTTTAAGCAACCAAAGGCCTGTGTAACAATAGATAACGCTAGTTTTCATGAGTTCACAATCAGGAAAACAATGAACAACAATGCTCTCTCAAACAAACATTGAGGTGTCTGCGATTTGCTAACGATCATCTGGACAAGCCAGAAGGCTACTAGAACAGTTATATTTGGACAAAGAATAAAATAAATCTTTCTGGCTTATTTGAGAAGCATTTTGTTTGGAGATATGAAAGCACTGCATCACAGCATCAAAACCTCATAGCATTAGTGACACACAATGTTGGTAGTATCACGTCGGGGATTGTTTTGCAATTGTTTTTGAACAAATAAATTCTGGTTTATACTAGCAAATACAAAAGGCAAATGTCAGGACATCTGTGTGTGCAGTGAATCTCTGCAAAATGTGGGTCAGGCACCAAGACAGCAACCCACAGCCTCTAGTCATTCTACCAAGAATGGATAAGGAGGAATAAAGTTGAAGCGGTTGTCAGGACTTTTACACTGATAGCCTGTCTTTAGGAAACAGCATCAAAATCTGTTCAGTGTGAGTGCGATACCCAGAAACCCCACTGCTCAGCTCTTGCCAGTGCCGCACACCACAGATCCGTAATGCATATACACCCCCTAGTCAAACAATACGGGCAGACATGCGGTACCCGGCACCCCCACTGCTCAGCTCTTCCCAGTGCCGCACACCACAGATCCGTAATGCATATACACTCCCTAGTCAAACAATAGGGGCAGACAGGCGGTACCCTGCACCGCCACTGCTCAGCTCCTCCCAGTGCCGGGCAGCACAGATCTGTAATGCACATACACCCCCTAGTTAAACAATAGGGGCAGACATGCGGTACCTGGCACTCCCACTGCTCAGCTCTTCCCAGTGCAGCACACCACAGATCCGTAAAGCATATTCACCCCCTAGTCAAACAATAGGGGCAGACATGTGGTACCCGGCACCCCCCACTGCTCAGCTCTTCCCAGTGTCGGCCAGTAGAGATCCGTAATGCACATATGCCCCCTAATCAAACAATAGGAGCATACATGCGGTAACCGGTACTCCCACTGCTCAGCTGTCACGGAGTGACTGAACCAGTGTGACACGACCCAAAAGGTTGGTCGGTGACCAAACGGCGCAACAACTCAATGCCGATAGAATAGGGGAGAGGAAGGTCCTGACAATTTGGAATCAGGGACGGTCACCTCCTGAGCTCCAACCTGAGCTCTAACCTAACATCCTATGCATGTTCTTCCCCCTGCCAACAACAGGATACCTCATCCCTAAAATGTCACCTAAAACTGCCCTATCTAGTGCACTGGCGGGTGATGGGCACTAGCTGCACCAGTGCAGGTAAGAAACACAGGAATGGGACAGACACTGAAGGGACGAGGTAACAAAAATATAACACTCAGCTTTCTGCTGCAAAGCACCACACAGCATATCAACGAATTCAGCTGAAGCGCCACTGCACCCAGAGAGCACCTTACTCCAGCTTGGTCACTGCAGATTGATCTAACACCGACAGTCAGCTGATGCATTTGGTGACCTCTTAAAGGATGACTCAGCAGCAATAAAATTACACCAGCAGGCCAGCAGGGAAAAAATTGACATTAATCCCCGATGGCCTGAAAGGAAAAAAGTTTTAAGTTAAAGAAACCAGATCTGCCACAGACATGGCAGGGGCAGACATGTGATACTCGGCACCCCCACTGCTCAGCTCTTCCCAGTGCCACGCAGCACAGATCCGTAATGGAGATATGTCCCATAGTCAAATATTAGGGGCAGACATGCGATACCCGACACCCTCCCTGCTCAGCTCTTTCCGGTGCCGGGCAGCACAGATCCATAATGCACATATGTCCCCTAGTCTACCTAGTCGAATAATAGGGGCAGACATGTGATACCCGGAACCCCCACTGCCCAGCTATTCCCAGCGCTGCGCAGCACAGATCTGTAATGCACATACGCGCCCTAGTCTCCCTAGTCAAATAATAGGGCAGACATGCGATACCTGGCACCGCCACTGCTGTGCTCTTCCCAGTGCCGCATATCAAAGATTCATAGATCCGTAAAGGACATATGTCCCATAGTCAAATATTAGGGGCAGACATGCGATATCCGCCATCCTACCTGCTCAGCTCTTCCCAGTGCCGGGCAGCACAGATCCATAACGCACATATGTCCCCTAGTCTCGCTAGTTGAATAATAGGGGCAGACATGTGATACTCGGAACCCCCACTGCTCAGCTCTTCCCAGTGCCGCGCAGCACAGATCTGTAATGCACATACGCCCCCTAGTCTCCCTAGTCAAATAATAGGGGCAGACATGCGATACCTGGCACCGCCACTGCTCTTCTCTTCCCAGTGCCGCACACCACAGATCCGTAATGCACATATGTCCCCTTGTCGAAAAATAGGGGCAGACATGCAATTCCTGGCACTCCCGCTGCTCAGCTCTTCCCAGTGCCGCGCAGCACAGATCCGTAATTAATATATGTCCCATAGTCAAATAATAGGGGCAGAAATGTTATACCCGACACCCCCACTGCTCAGCTCTTCCCAGTGCAAAGATCCATAATGAACATACAGTATATCCCATAGTCTCCCTAGGTGAATAATAGGGGAAGACATGCGATACCCGGCACCACCACTGCTCAGCTCTTCCCAGTGCCACACACCACAGAACCATAATGTACATATGTCCCTTAGTCAAATAATAGGGGCAGACATGCAGTAACTGGCTGCAGACTTTATAGGTTTATTAGTGGGGGGGCATGAGTTGCACCATCACAGATCAAATAAGCCATTAATATTTAAGTACCGGACAACCCTTTTAAAGTTTAGTTATTGCCAAGTCAAAGTCCTAATCTTAATCCTAAGAAAATGTTGTGGAAGGAGATGAAGTGAGCAGTTCACGGGAGAAACCCGCCAACATCACAAGGGAAGCTGTTTTATAAGGAGAAATGGGCTAAAATTCCTCCATTCGATGTGCAGGAACAATCAACAGTAACCGGAAATGTTCACACGCAGCACGAGGAGCGACACCAGATACTGAGGGCCAAGAGTCACTTCTGCCACTCAAACACATGTGATACTGGATCATTCTCAATGAATAAATGATGTCTAATATTTTGTTCCTCGTTTGCTTGATTTGGTTCTTTATCTCTTTTTTGGACTTGTGTGAAATGTGATGTAGATGTATCGACCATGTCTGTTCCCTCTGCACAGAAGACTTGGGTACACACATTCTCTCTCCTCCACCACTTGTCTCTCGCAGGCTGTGTACACAATCCTCGCTTCACTCTGAATATTTCCGTTTTTGGGGAAACTATTCAGAATTTCAGTAAAAACAAGCGTGTGACAGCCGTGTGTTTCCTGCCCTGTCCTCCACACACAATTTACTTCCCAAACGATCCTCAGTGTGATCCTGACCCAGGGCCTGGGAACTGTCATCAGAATATTCCAGTGCACCCTGCAGGACTCTCCCGAGAGGCCTCTGCACAGCACTGATACTGGGGGGTGAATGCAGGGATCTGTACAGGTACAATGGCTGGCATTGTGAGGTAGATGCAGGTGCCATGACATGTTGGGATACACTTCCTTCTCTGCAGGACGGAGGCAGTGATTAGAAGTTAGAACACTAAATGTGCGCTTTTTATAGGAGACACATCCCCTACATGGCTACGTGCAACACAAATTCTACGGTAGAACTGTTACAACAAACTTTGCATGAAACCATAAAACAAATGAATATAAGAAATGTTGTCATGTATCATATGAGAAAAATCTGCTTCCCTCCTCCACTTATGAGCCTCGCCTTCTTCTCTCCCACCTGCCTTCTAAAGTCAACATTCACTATGGAAACCTGCAAAAATCTCTTAAAAGGAAGATGAACTGCCAGCTTACTGAGTGATCAGGTTATAGCTGCCATTTAATCTTTATGGAGTAGATCAGAGATGGGGGGTGGAGAGGAAGGATGGGGTAGGGGAAGGAGTGATAAATACAAAAACAGAGATAGTGCTGCATTTTTCTAGCATCACAGTGCTGAATTCACATCTACACCATTAAGCCCTGTGAAAAATTGTCCTCTATTGCGCTACTCCTTCCTAGAAATTATTTATCTTTGCCCCAGTCCTGGATTCACAGCTGCACTGTTCAGTAATGCTGTATGTTGTCCTCCATGAAGCTGCATTGTTGTATGAGTTTGCCTCACTCCAGTACTGTATTCACAGTTACACTGCTCAGTTCTGCTGTATGTTGTCTTCCATGCTGCTGCTTTCTAGTATAAGTTTATCTCACTACAGTGCTGGATTCACAGCTACACAGCTCAGTACTGCTGTATGTTGTCTTCCATGCTGCTGCTTTCTAGTATGAGTTTATCTCTCTACAGTGCTGGATTCACAACCACACTGCTCAGTACTGCTGGGTAATTTCCTCCATGTTGTTTCTTCTGAGAATGTGCTACATAGAGACAGGGGAGCAGGAATCACTAATGTCTGTGGGTGCTGTGTATGGGACACCTCATAACAGTCAGTTTACACTCACAAGCTCAGAGTCAACTGAAAATTAGTGACAGAGCATGGAAAGAGGGAAGCTGGTGAAAATGCTGAATACACTTCATGTAATGCCCAGTAAAAGTGTTATTCTTCATGTACAAACATGACAGCTTATTTTGCACAGTCACCTGAAATGAAGATATACTTTGAGCTTCATTTATCTGCTGAATGACTGAACAGGAGAGAATTATTCACACACTCCTTACAGATATTACACATCAGCAGAGGGCGAGATCTGACATTTTCAGGCTGGAACTACAGATGGTGTTCAAAAATATTTGATTGCTCAACTGCAGAATTAATCTGCCAATTTTTAGCATCTTTGATTTTATTTTTTTTTGCACATTACGGTCTGTTCTGAATCAATGTCTCATCATACAGATTGGACACAAGACACACAAATCACATATTCGCCTTCAGATGCAGAAGGATTTAGTCACTGCACTTGGCAGCCATATAAGATTTTCTATTATGGATGCAAAGTGTTTTATAACAGGCAAAAGGAGCATGGCTAAATGCTCCTCATATAGGAAGCTTCATTAACAAAAGGTGGAACCAAATGAGAATCCGTGTGGGATATATTTTATGACAGATTTACAAATAAATACTACAAAAATTCTACTAAAAAGTTCAATTTACTACTTATCTGAACCTAAGTTACATCCAGTATTATGCTCCAGGGCTGCACTCACTATTCTGCTGGTGCAGTCACTGTGTATATACATTACATTACTGTTCTTGAGTTGCATCCTGTAGATCTTTTATTATAAAAATGAAAAACATAGCAATAATAATAATATCAGAAACAAAACAAAAATATCAGCCAGTAAAATAATCCATATACTGAACACTGGTCCAGCCGCTCATTCTCTCCCGTCACACATATTATACATATATACAGAATAATAACTAATATTAAATACTTACACCTTCTGGTCCGGTCACCAAACAAACTAATAAGAAACAAATAAAATAAACAATAACAAACAAAAACTATATACTGTACATAATTTTTTTAATTTTTTTTTATTTTAAATAAAATAATCACAAACTATACAAATATAAACAAGACTAAACTAACCACCACCCCACACTCAAGCCCACCATTCCCAACCCCCTTCACAGACCTGAGAGCTGGTCCTGTGTCTCATGCCTCAGTCCATGTCCAACGTCCATAGGCCAGATCAGGCAGTGCCAGTGTTTCCCCAAACACCCCAGTGTCCCATAGTCCCACAAGATAAACCCATCTTGGTTTGTTGGGGTGCAAATTTCACCAGCCGATTAAACAGCACCTTTGCCAGAACCTTCCTGTCTGAATTGAGAAGCGCTATGGGATGCCGAATCTCAATGCAAGATGGGTCCTTACCCTTTGACAAGATGATCAGGGAAGACCTCCTCATTGCTTTTGGAAGAGTGCCCGAGGAAAGACACTCAATGAATACCTCAGTCAAGAGGGGAACCAAAGCGTCCTTAAAGGTCTTATAGAACTCACATGTTAAGCCATCTGGATCAGGCGATTTTTTGGTGGGCAAGCCCTTCAATCGCCAATTTAACTTCCTCTTCCCTGATCATCTCTGTCAAAACGTCAAGAGAGGGGTCTACCCCTGGTTTGGGGACGATTTCAGCCAGGAAAGCCAACATTTCATCCCAATTAAGATCCCTCTTTCCCAAGAGGTGCGAGTAGAAGGATCTGACAACCTCCAGGATCCCTGATCTGGATCGCCTAAGGGACCCCGCAGTGTCAGCCTGTCCTGTAAACACTTTACTATTCACTGACATCTTGCAGTTTCTGTAAGGGTAGGGAGAGCGGTACTTCCCGTAATCCCTCTCAAAAACCAAAGATGCGTGTCTATTGTACTGACACCTCATAAGCAAAGATTTCACTCTGGAAATCTCCTCGCAGCTGCTTCCAGTTGAGACAAGATGCTAGAGTTTCCTCCTCAGACCCTGATTCAGGCGGTACCTGCTCAGACTCCTGAGGCTCGAGAGCTGGTGGAAGTATCTCGCCACCCTTTTCTTGAACATCTCCCACCACTCTGACTTACTACTACAAAGATCCAGTAAGAGTACCTGGCTCTCAAGAAAATCCTCAAAGGACTGTCTTATCTCCGCTTCTTCCATGAGAGATGAATTGAGCCTCCAAAAGCACCTTTCTATCAGGAGGGTCTCTGTAGCATTCAGAGAAAACAAAATTAAACAGTGGTCGGAGAACTCCACCTTAACAACAGACACTGCTGAAGTGACAGCTTCCTCCTTTAAATAAAATCTATCTATTCTGGACCTACATTTACTTCGATGATAGGTGAACCTCTCATGGCCTGGGGTGTGCTAAATGTGGACATCCACCAGGCAAGCCTCACTAGCTATACTACTAAGGGCGACGCTATCATAAGTCAGCTTGTCTCTGGAACCTCCTCTATCTCAGGGCCTTGTGACAGTATTGAAATCCCCTCCAAAGACAACCTGCCGACTTTTAAAAAGATAGGGCTTATCCTCATAAAGAGACACTTCTGGTCCCACTTAGATTGGGGACCATAGATATTAATGAGCCGGAGCTCTTGTCCTTTCATGAGGACATGTAAGATCAGCCACCTCCTCAATTCTAATGCAATAACCCGTCGGCATTCCACGATGCCGTAAAAAGGACCGCCACTCCGCTATACGGCTCGGCCGCAAGAGACCAATAGGAGGGCCCAAGTCTCTACTCCCTCTTAGCTTTGTTTGGCAGCCTGGTCTCTTGCAAAAAGAAAATGTCAGCTTCAACACTGCTGAGAAAATCAAAGGCTCCAAATCTAGCTGTATTTGACTTTATGCTGGAATCCTTCCCCCTCTTTAATGACACAGAGGTGTTCATTCAAACAAGCTTTTTCTTTTTATCATCCTCATCTCGGAGTCTGGGCCAGTCTCTCCCTCCAAGGAACTTACATTGCCAGAAGAAGAAGAATCAGTACCACCTGTAAGCCCCGCCAAAGCCGGAAACTCACCCTCAGCTTCCTCCTCAGAGGAAGAGATGTTCTCAAGGGCTTGGAACCAGTTAGAAAGACCAACCAGTGGGGAGTCAGTTTTTCTTTCCTTAGGTACTTTGGTCAGAGCGGAAGAAGATGTTTTATCTCCCTTCTTTCTCTTTTTTTTGGTGGCAAGCTTACGCTTGTCCTCTAGCCACTGCCTATTATCCTCATCCATACTTTCATAATGGGAGGATTCGGAGGCAGTGGCGCTTTTCTCCCCGTGGATGCTCCTGACCTCCTTTTCCAACACTGGGCCTCAGCAGCAAGACTGGCATCCAGGACAGGGGCCACCACAGTAGCCCAGGGCTTGCTAGTTCCCTCTCATGTCTGCGCTTGTCTAGACGCCTCAGTTGGGCAGTCATCTTTTTATTGCTTTTCCTCCTTGGCCCCTCAGCTTCCTCGCCCGTGCTAGTTCCTTCCCCAGCAGAATCGGCCTCACTGCTTTCTCCCACCAGGGTCAGGACTGCATTAGCGAAGGAGCGAGGACAATGGCTGAATGGGTGACCTAACTCACCACACAGGTGGCACCTAATCTCCACACAAGATGCAGCAAGATGGCCGATTTCCCAACACAATTCGCATTTCTGCACAGTGCAGTTTGCACTGAAGTGTGTGGGGTCGCTGCACCTGTGACAGAGCTTTGGCTGCCCATGATAGAAGACCATGATACGATCCCTACACAGGAAGGCAGATGATAGAATGTGGGCAACCGTACCACCTGAACTCTTAAGTTTTACCATGAACGTCTAGGCCCCTGACCAGATACCAAACTCGTCATGGTCTTTCTTTGGCATCTCCACCACCTCTCCATATTGGCCAAGCCATTTCATGATGTCATAACAAGAAAGCGACTAGTTGCAGGTCATCACAGTCACTTTCTTGACATGGTTTTGGTGAGACACCGACTGAATGGCAAAGTCTTGCCAGCCGGGCTCATTTTTCGCCAACTCGTAGTTCGATCAGAAGAGCTCAAGCCCCTCTGGCTGAACAAAGCTGACATCAAACTCAGGTGTGGAATAGGGATGTACCAAGGCATAGATGTCAATTGCCTTGAAGCCCATCCTCAGCAGGAGCTCCACAACCTTAGACCTTGGAGGACACGCATCACTGCCCCTCCACCGAAGACGGACCTCATTCCTACGCACACTACCCAGCCTGGCTGTTGGGAGGGACCACACTGTATCTCCCCCTCTTTGCTCTTGGAAGACCTCGAGGCCATGTCTCTCTATCCAGAAGGATAGATCAACCTTTCGACTCTCTACCATTAGTGATCTCTCCCCCTTCTTTAGTGCCTCCAGGAGACACCGCTGCAACATGCTGTGCCCAGAGCTTGGAGACAAGGAATACGCCCTATTTCTCCTGGAGGTGACAGTGGCCTAACTCCTGATGGGTTCTGCTACCATTGGGGAGGTAACCGGACCAGTGACCACATCCACACCAACAATATCACTATTTCCCACCTCCATAACCCCTCACCCTCCAACAAACCAGCAACCACACCATAAGTGAAAGAATTTTCCTCATTCATACCCCCCACCACATTCAGTCCTGCTGGACCATTGACAACAGGGGGTGATATTTTGACCTCCGCATCATCAAGCACACAGGGCTCAGTCTCCTCCAAAGAACTGGAGGCGACCTCACTCCTGGTCTTACGTGTGCCCTCTGCATCATCAGTTGATAATTTCTGCTGTTTCACAGTTGACACAGATGCCGCTGATCTTTTGCTGCTGTGAGGCATTCCTGATGCTTTATATCAGGATCTTGTAGACCAGTGGCACCAACACAGAATAGGACTTTGGGAGGATCAGGACTCGCAGCCCCGGCAACATTGCCGCCGCTTCTCAGCTAAGTGATCAGCGATAACAGCATTCAGGGGTGCCGAGGTTACCAGACCTGCCCCCAACATTGGGCCGCTTCCCCCTCCCACTTAAAAATGCACCACAGTGTCGTGGCCTGACCGTTCACCCGCCACCGATCCTCCCTCGCTGTCCAGCCTCTCGGCTGATGCACCTGCTGCTACATCCCTGCTACTGCAAGCAGAGACGGAGCTCTGTGACTCACTACGTTGCTTTGTAATCTCCCCGCACCTTTTCACCAGATCCACAGCAGATCCCCGGGCTGGGCTGGGAAGTGGGGCTTATTGAGTGAGCTGACCCTGCAGCCGACTAAAGGGGGTACAGGGAGGGGGGTATATACATAGCTTACCACTTCCTGCAGCTTTGGCTTGGTGGTCTTTGTCTTTTCTTCTGGCCCTCAGGTGCCTTCTCTGGTAAATCTTCACCAAGATGGAAATTTTTAAGGCACACTGGGGATTCCAGGAGCTTGATCTCCGCCATTAGTGCCCCTCCCTGGCTGCTGTTGTCATTGTCCTCCATAGAGCCAGCAGAACTGTGCCCAGATGCCAATGTCACCTGTCCTGCAGGGAACTTGCTGCACGTGGCCTGCGAGTGACTTTGCAAGCTGCCAGGTAGGGCTTTCTGCTCATCATCCTCCTCCTCATCATCATCATCCACCTGGCTCTTAGACTGCAGCCCCATCTGCCTTTGGTCTCTGGTATCAGCCATAACTCTGAATCGGTCTTCATTCATAAGCTTTTCCTTAAATGGTCCACTTTTTTCTCTGATGAAACGTTTTCTGACTTCAAGATCATTTATTTCCTTTCTCAGTCTTTTTAACTCCACCTGGAGCTGATTCTTCTTCCGTTTGGAGGCACCTGCAGCTTTGGCGCTTGTGCAGCGCAGCTCCTCTCGGAGCCTAATCAGGGTCTTACTCGCCTCTTCATTCTCATGGAGGTGGCTCATGACCCGGAAGGCATAGGTGGACACAGACTTCTGGGGTCTCTGCAGCTCACAACCTTCCTCAGTGAGGTCGGCCATCCGTGAGCATCATGCATGCTTGCAGGCTATTCCTCCATGCTGGAAGCCTTGTGGCTTCTCTGGGTCTCTGCAGACCTGGGGAGGTAGGAGTCACATTGCTGAAACTCCTGGTGGAGCGTCTCACCCTCAAGTCCTCTGATGTGCAGACCGGTTGCTGGTTTCTCCTGCTCCCTGCCAGCCTGGTCTGAGAAACAGAAGCCTGGGACTTGGTTCCATTGCTCATCCCAGGATACCCACTCCCTCCCTGGGTAGGAGAGACAGCAGGTCCCCGGGTGGTGTTTTCTGGAGATGTAAGGGGGTGACATAGGACTACCGCCTTGCTCTGCTACCTCTAATTGTTCTTATAATATTGATGTTTACATGTGCTTATGATTGTAGTGTCTTTGTTAATACTCCATGGTACTGCTATATGAAAAACATGTATTACCACTAATGGTATTGCCATGTTTAAAGTAGGAGGGGCTACCGGGAAGTTAGTTCAGATGGGGCCAGGGTGCCCTAGTGTCCACATGGGTTAGAGGCCCAGACAGCTTCGCAGCCACGCAACGTTCAAGCGCTAAAGCCCACGTTACCCACGGCCACTGTGTGTCATATCAGTGGGCCAGTGAAGGAAAGGAAAGATGTGGTGACTTATCACCTGGGCAGATGCTTTTAAGGCAGAAGTCATTTGGACAGCCGAGATGAAGGAAGTTGGACCTTCAACGAGATTGGTACAGACGAGCTGGATGCTTTACCAGAGGCAACCAAACCTGGTGACTGATGATTTTGAGTCTGGGGCGAAACAGGCAGAAGGAATTATCATCATGGCAAGGTCAGGCCATGAAAGAACTGGGGAGCAGTCTAGGATGGTCTGGTCCGGGCATGTACTGCACAGACACGACAGCCAGAAAGGGAAAGATGATGAAACCATTAAAAGTCACATTGTACCAACTGTGGATGTAACGTGTGAAGTACTCAGTAAAGAAAGTTTTAAACTGATCCTGAGTTACATCCTGTATTATATTCCAGAGCTGCACTCACTATTCTGCTGGTGCAGTCACTCCGTGCATACATTACATTACCGATTGTATGATTGTATTCAGCAATTTTCTGACCATTGTTTCGGTTTCTCTCGCGAGCTACACTTGGTGACTGCACTTTCTCTCTGATGTATAGATGATATTTTCCAGAATTCTGGTGATCAGACCCCGCTGGGAGTGCGTCCGCCTTTGATATATCAGGGTTTGCAGTCTGAATATTGACATTTGAAGCTCCTGTAACTTTGTATCCATTGTAGGGCAGTACCATTAGTAATGTGCGGGGGGCTGAGTTTTCGTGCCCTGATCACTCTGCATTCAGTTACTTGCTTTGTATTCAGGAGCAGACAGCCCTATTAGCCGGCATTTTCATTTGCAGAGAATAGTTTTTCTTCCTCTTTCCTGCAATCTAGATCTATATGAGGTAACGTGTCTTCCCTACCAATGAGGGCTGGAGGCTCCGGTGAGCGAGGGGCGCAGGTGCCTGTCGGCGAGGGAGGCATTGATATATACAGAGCGCCAGGCCAAGTTCTGCCAGATCGATAGCCCTCCAGAATCGCTGAGACCTTGGCCTACACGGCCAGTAATCAGCTTCACTTCATTATGTCCAACACTATGAGCAGAGTTATTTGAGTTGGGGTGGGGAGCTGCCTCATTAATATTATTCCACTATAGAGGAAGCAAAATATCACTGTTAATCAGAAATACTAGTAAACAATCTGTACGTAAAAAGGAAGACATGAGAGAAATGTTTCATCTCTGCAGAAGGAGGCTGAAAGAGTTACAGGTATATACAGGTATATAACCGTGACCATCTGAACGCCACATGATGATATCACAGGACTGTGGACACAATGTCACAACGATGACTCAACAAAACGATGACATCATAACGAGCATGATGCCATAACAAAAGTGAGACAATGTAACCATGATGATTCAAACGAAGGTTGACTTCATAATAAGGAGGATGATGTAAGGAGGGTGACACTATGTAGCAAGGATAATAACATAACAATGATGACAACTAGAGTTGAGCGAAACGGGTCGAAAAAATTTCAAAAGTCGCCGACTTTTGGCAAAGTCGGGTTTCATGAAACGAAACCCGACCCTAGGATGAGGTCGGCCACGAGGTCGGCGACTTACGCGCCAAAGTCGCGTTTCAAAAGTTTTGTTTTGCGCTCTTTTTCAGCCAATCAGGATCCACGGACACTGTGGGCAACGTGATGACATAGGCAGGGGTCACCACCATCTTTCAGAAGGGCATGCAAGTGATTGGCTTGCTTTGGTGGGCGTCACAGGGGTTATAAAAGGGCGTGCACGCCGACCGCCATCTTACTTCTGCCGATCTTAGCATAGGGAGAGGTTGCTGATTCTGTAGGGAGAGCGTTAGGCAGGGAAGAAGAAAAAAAAACTGCTTCTGCTGCTAGCGATTTTGCCTGTACAACACACCAGTCACTGTGTGTGCAGTGCAATGCAAGGGGAGGCTATATTGTGGTGGATCAGTGGTGTTGGTTGTTAAGCTGCCTTCTAAGGCTTCCTGACAGCTGCATTGCGGTTTACCCACTGCTCTGCAAACTGCTTTTTTAAAAGCAATCCCAATTTTTTTTTTTGTCCTGCTGAGGTACTGAGCGTGCATTTTTTCACACCATACAGCGGTGTACGCTCCTCACACAGTACCGTGTAACGGCTGTTATCGCAGCCACAGTGAAGCTATCTGTGTGTCACTGTGGAAGGATAAGTGGAGGACTTGTTCCGTTCTTACAGACCTACACTCTAGGGAGATTCCTATTCTGCCCAATTCTACATACACCTTGTAGTTTGTGATACACTAGCCAATTTCTGCCTGTGACATAGCGCTTTGATATTCTGTGGGCCCCACACAATCCAAAAGTGTCCAGTGTCCACAAGTGTCTGCAGAAATTCAAAATCTCCCTTATCCTGTAGTCACTTTTTTCACACCTGTGCCATCGAGCCTGTGACATAGCGCTCTGATATTCAGTGGGCCTCACACAATCCAAAAGTGTCCACAAGTGTCTGCAAAAATTCAAAATCTCCCTTATCCTGTAGTCACTTTTTTCACACCTGTGCCATCGAGCCTGTGACATAGCGCTCTGATATTCAGTGGGCCTCACACAATCCAAAAGTGTACAGTGTCCACAAGTGTCTGCAGAAATTCAAAATCTCCCTTATCCTGTAGTCACTTTTTTCACACCTGTACCATCGAGCCTGTGACATAGCACTCTGATATTCAGTGGGCCTCACACAATCCAAAAGTGTCCACAAGTGTCTGCAGAAATTCAAAATCTCCCTTATCCTGTAGTCACTTTTTTCACACCTGTGCCATCGAGCCTGTGACATAGCACTCTGATATTCAGTGGGCCTCACACAATCCAAGTGTCCAGTGTCCACAAGTGTCTGCAGAAATTCAAAATCTCCCTTATCCTGTAGTCACTTTTTTCACACCTGTGCCATCGAGCCTGTGACATAGCGCTCTGATATTCAGTGGGCCTCACACAATCCAAGTGTCCAGTGTCCACAAGTGTCTGCAGAAATTCAAAATCTCCCTTATCCTGTAGTCACTTTTTTCACACCTGTGCCATCGAGCCTGTGACATAGCGCTCTGATATTCAGTGGGCCTCACACAATCCAAAAGTGTACAGTGTCCACAAGTGTCTGCAGAAATTCAAAATCTCCCTTATCCTGTAGTCACTTTTTTCACACCTGTGCCATCGAGCCTGTGACATAGCGCTCTGATATTCAGTGGGCCTCACACAATCCAAAAGTGTCCACAAGTGTCTGCAGAAATTCAAAATCTCCCTTATCCTGTAGACACTTTTTTCACACCAGTGCCATCGAGCCTGTGACATAGCGCTCTGATATTCAGTGGGCCTCACACAATCCAAGTGTCCAGTGTCCACAAGTGTCTGCAGAAATTCAAAATCTCCCTTATCCTGTAGTCACTTTTTTCACACCTGTGCCATCGAGCCTGTGACATAGAGCTCTGATATTCAGTGGGCCTCACACAATCCAAGTGTCCAGTGTCCACAAGTGTCTGCAGAAATTCAAAATCTCCCTTATCCTGTAGTCACTTTTTTCACACCTGTGCCATCGAGCCTGTGACATAGCGCTCTGATATTCAGTGGGCCTCACACAATCCAAGTGTCCAGTGTCCACAAGTGTCTGCAGAAATTCAAAATCTCCCTTATCCTGTAGTCACTTTTTTCACACCTGTGCCATCGAGCCTGTGACATAGCACTCTGATATTCAGTGGGCCTCACACAATCCAAGTGTCCAGTGTCCACAAGTGTCTGCAGAAATTCAAAATCTCCCTTATCTTGTAGTCACTTTTTTCACACCTGTGCCATCGAGCCTGTGACATAGCGCTCTGATATTCAGTGGGCCTCACACAATCCAAAAGTGTCCAGTGTCCACAAGTGTCTGCAGAAATTCAAAATCTTCCTTATCCTGTAGTCACTTTTTTCACACCTGTGCCATCGAGCCTGTGACATAGCGCTCTGATATTCAGTGGGCCTCACACAATCCAAAACTGTCCACAAGTGTCTGCAGGAATTCAAAATCTCCCTTATCCTGTAGTCACTTTTTTCACACCTGTGCCATCGAGCCTGTGACATAGCACTCTGATATTCAGTGGGCCTCACACAGTCCAAGTGTCCAGTGTCCACAAGTGTCTGCAGAAATTCAAAATCTCCCTTATCCTGTAGTCACTTTTTTCACACCTGTGCCATCGAGCCTGTGACATAGCGCTCTGATATTCAGTGGGCCTCACACAATCCAAAAGTGTCCAGTGTCCACTAGTGTGTGCAGAAATTCAAAATCTCCCTTATCCTGTAGTCACTTTTTTCACACCTGTGCCATCGAGCCTGTGACATAGCGCTCTGATATTCAGTGGGCCTCACACAATCCAAAAGTGTACAGTGTCCACAAGTGTCTGCAGAAATTCAAAATCTCCCTTATCCTGTAGTCACTTTTTTCACACCTGTGCCATCGAGCCTGTGACATAGCGCTCTGATATTCAGTGGGCCTCACACAATCCAAAAGTGTCCACAAGTGTCTGCAGAAATTCAAAATCTCCCTTATCCTGTAGACACTTTTTTCACACCAGTGCCATCGAGCCTGTGACATAGCGCTCTGATATTCAGTGGGCCTCACACAATCCAAGTGTCCAGTGTCCACAAGTGTCTGCAGAAATTCAAAATCTCCCTTATCCTGTAGTCACTTTTTTCACACCTGTGCCATCGAGCCTGTGACATAGCGCTCTGATATTCAGTGGGCCTCACACAATCCAAGTGTCCAGTGTCCACAAGTGTCTGCAGAAATTCAAAATCTCCCTTATCCTGTAGTCACTTTTTTCACACCTGTGCCATCGAGCCTGTGACATAGCGCTCTGATATTCAGTGGGCCTCACACAATCCAAGTGTCCAGTGTCCACAAGTGTCTGCAGAAATTCAAAATCTCCCTTATCCTGTAGTCACTTTTTTCACACCTGTGCCATCGAGCCTGTGACATAGCACTCTGATATTCAGTGGGCCTCACACAATCCAAGTGTCCAGTGTCCACAAGTGTCTGCAGAAATTCAAAATCTCCCTTATCTTGTAGTCACTTTTTTCACACCTGTGCCATCGAGCCTGTGACATAGCGCTCTGATATTCAGTGGGCCTCACACAATCCAAAAGTGTCCAGTGTCCACAAGTGTCTGCAGAAATTCAAAATCTTCCTTATCCTGTAGTCACTTTTTTCACACCTGTGCCATCGAGCCTGTGACATAGCGCTCTGATATTCAGTGGGCCTCACACAATCCAAAAGTGTCCACAAGTGTCTGCAGGAATTCAAAATCTCCCTTATCCTGTAGTCACTTTTTTCACACCTGTGCCATCGAGCCTGTGACATAGCACTCTGATATTCAGTGGGCCTCACACAGTCCAAGTGTCCAGTGTCCACAAGTGTCTGCAGAAATTCAAAATCTCCCTTATCCTGTAGTCACTTTTTTCACACCTGTGCCATCGAGCCTGTGACATAGCGCTCTGATATTCAGTGGGCCTCACACAATCCAAAAGTGTCCACAAGTGTCTGCAGAAATTCAAAATCTCCCTTATCCTGTAGACACTTTTTTCACACCAGTGCCATCGAGCCTGTGACATAGCGCTCTGATATTCAGTGGGCCTCACACAATCCAAGTGTCCAGTGTCCACAAGTGTCTGCAGAAATTCAAAATCTCCCTTATCCTGTAGTCACTTTTTTCACACCTGTGCCATCGAGCCTGTGACATAGCGCTCTGATATTCAGTGGGCCTCACACAATCCAAGTGTCCAGTGTCCACAAGTGTCTGCAGAAATTCAAAATCTCCCTTATCCTGTAGTCACTTTTTTCACACCTGTGCCATCGAGCCTGTGACATAGCGCTCTGATATTCAGTGGGCCTCACACAATCCAAGTGTCCAGTGTCCACAAGTGTCTGCAGAAATTCAAAATCTCCCTTATCCTGTAGTCACTTTTTTCACACCTGTGCCATCGAGCCTGTGACATAGCACTCTGATATTCAGTGGGCCTCACACAATCCAAGTGTCCAGTGTCCACAAGTGTCTGCAGAAATTCAAAATCTCCCTTATCTTGTAGTCACTTTTTTCACACCTGTGCCATCGAGCCTGTGACATAGCGCTCTGATATTCAGTGGGCCTCACACAATCCAAAAGTGTCCAGTGTCCACAAGTGTCTGCAGAAATTCAAAATCTTCCTTATCCTGTAGTCACTTTTTTCACACCTGTGCCATCGAGCCTGTGACATAGCGCTCTGATATTCAGTGGGCCTCACACAATCCAAAAGTGTCCACAAGTGTCTGCAGGAATTCAAAATCTCCCTTATCCTGTAGTCACTTTTTTCACACCTGTGCCATCGAGCCTGTGACATAGCACTCTGATATTCAGTGGGCCTCACACAGTCCAAGTGTCCAGTGTCCACAAGTGTCTGCAGAAATTCAAAATCTCCCTTATCCTGTAGTCACTTTTTTCACACCTGTGCCATCGAGCCTGTGACATAGCGCTCTGATATTCAGTGGGCCTCACACAATCCAAAAGTGTCCAGTGTCCACTAGTGTGTGCAGAAAATCTAAATCTCCCCTGTCCTATAGACACCTTGTACCTTGTTTTACATTACTATATAGTTTGTTGGATTTTGTCTACATTTCTACCAAAAATGAGGAAGGCTGGTGGAAGAGGCCGTGGAATTGGGCGGGGGTTGGCAGCTGGTAATGATGGTGTTGGTGGTGGATCTGATGGTAGTGGTAAAAGCAAAATAGGACCGAATGCAGGAGGTGTTGAGCCTGCATCATCGTCTGGCTCCATAAGGCTTCGAAGGCTTAGTTTTCTAAGAGTTGGCAAACCGCTTTTAAAGCCAGAGCATCAGGAAAAAGTTTTGTCTTACATTGCTGACTCAGCCTCCAGCTCTATCGCCTCCTCTTCTGAAGTTGTAAAAAGTAAAAGCACTGAGTCGTCAATGGAGGCTCATGTTCATGAACCACACCTTTCCTTGTGTCCTTCACCCCAACCAAGATTGAAGGATGACGCAGGCCATACTACTGATTACTCCATGGAGCTGTTTTCACATACCATGCCTGGATTATCAAGTGAAATGGTGAATTACCCAGGCCAAGATGAATCTGACATGGAGTGCACTGATGCACAGCCGCTGATAGATGATTCTGCTGGTACATTCACTCAGAGCACTACATTGTCCTCGCAGTGTACAGAGCCAGATTCTGACTCTGATGAGACTCAGGTGCCCCTTCCCGCACACTATACCACCATACACGATGACACAGAGGAAGGTGCACATGACATTGAAGAGGAGGTGATGGATGACCCAGTTGTTGACCCAGATTGGCATCCATTGGGGGAAGATGGTGCTGCTTCCAATAGCTCAGATGAGGAGCATCCACAGCAGACATCGACATCGCAACAGCTGTTATCTGGCAGGCCCGGAGCACTCCAAAGACAGGTTCCAAAAATCAAAAGAGTTGCTGGACAGCTTGTCCAGAGGGTAAAAACATCACAGCGTGCTAGGCCGCAAAATGTCTGCCAAAGTAGGAAGAGTGCAGTGTGGCACTTTTTTGAACAAAATCCTCATGATCAGGCCAAGGTTATCTGTAAGAAGTGCGCAAAGAACTTTAGCCGAGGGAAAAATCTGAAAAATTTGAATACCAGTTGCATGCTTAGACATTTAACCAGCATGCACTTGCAAGCGTGGACACAACACCAAACCTCAAGTGCCACATGTGCAACTGATCACAAAGAAGGTAGTCAGCAACGCTACATTGTTTCCCCCACTGTAAGCCCACCGGTTAGCACAGCAGCAAATGTTGAGGTGTCGTTGCAAGGCCACAGCAGTCAGGGAATCCCACTGATATATTAACGAAATACTGAATCTAGGCCATCAGAAAGAACACCAACTCCATCACCATCATCAACCCTCTCTCAGTCCGCCCTGTCTACCGCTACTTCCACCATATGCAGCTCTCAAGTCCAGCTCACCCTCCCAGACACTATGAGTAGGTCAAGAAAGTACTCAGTCTCTCATCCGCGTACACTGGGTTTGAACGCCCACATTGCCAAACTAATCTCGTTTGAGATGATGCCCTATCGGTTGGTGGAAAGCGCAGCTTTCCGCGAACTCATGGCCTATGCAGTACCACGCTATGACCTACCCAGTCGCCACTTCTTCTCTCGCAAAGCCATCCCAGCCCTCCACCATCATGTAAAAGACCGCATTGTCCATGCACTCAAGCAGTCAGTGAGTGGAAAGGTGCACCTCACAACTGATGCATGGTCCAGTCGGCATGGCCAGGGCCGTTACGTGTCCATCACTGCGCACTGGGTTAATGTGGTGGATGCAGGGTCCACAGGGGACAGCGGTGGTGGGACAGTGCTGCCTAGCCCACGGTATAGGAAACAGTTGGCTGTAGGCGTTCGACCCTCCTCCTCCTCCTCCAGAAGCAAAAGCTCGTCCACAGAGCGCAGTCGTATGAGCACTCCATCTGCAGCTGCCACTGTTGCACACGAGGTGTCCCCCTATCGAGCAGCTAGTGGAAAGCGTCAGCAGGCTGTGTTGCAGATGATGTGTTAGGGTGACAGACACACCGCTGAGGTGCTGGCCGAGTACTTGAAGCGACAAACTGAGTCATGGCTGGGCAGTGTACATCTTGAGGCAGGCAAGGTAGTTAGTGATAACGGCCGTAATTTTGTGGCAGCCATAGCCCTTTCAAAACTCAGCCAAATACCTTGCTTGGCTCACACCTTGAACCTGGTGGTGCAGTGCTTCCTCAAAAATTATCCGGAGTTAACAGCCCTGCTCCAGAAGGTGCGAAGACTGTGCGCGCACATCCGCCGGTCGCCTGTACACTCCGTTCGTATGCAGAAGCTGCAGCGATTGCTCCACCTTCCCAACCACCGCCTCATTATCGACATTGCAACAAGGTGGAACTCCACCCTGCACATGGTGGAGCGGCTGTGCGAGCAGAGGCAGGTCATAATGCATTTGTGGGAGGATACACGGCCAGGCACTTTGAGAGCAGACATGGAGTTGACAGGTGTGCAGTGGTCGAAGCTGAAGGACCTCTGTAAAGTCCTTCAGTGTTTTGAGGAATGCACACGGCTGGTAAGCGCAGACAATGCCATCCTAAGCATGAGCATCCCACTTATGCGTCTGCTCATGCAAACTTTGACGCACCTTAAGGAGCAGGCGTCTGCAGCCAATGTTGACGAGGAGGAAGAGGTGGAGGGAATCCTTGATGACATTCAGCCATTGTCTGCTCAGGGACCTCTCCTGGACGAGTTGGAGGAAGAAGAGGAGGAGGATGATGATGGGGATGATTACTTAGGGGAGGAGGATGCATCTCGTGGGGCAAGTGAAAATGTTGGCGTGGCAAGGTCTGGTACAGGGTTTGTGCGTGACTGGAGGGATGTGGATTTGCCAGAAAGTGCTCCTCCAACCAGCACTCGCAGTGCATCATTGACACCGGGAACATTGGCCCACATGTCAGATTATGCCTTGCGGATCCTAAAAAGGGACCCCCGCATTGCCAAAATGATGAACGATGACGACTACTGGTTGGCCAGCATCCTGGATCCACGCTATAAAGGCAAATTACAAAACATCATGCCACAGGAGAACCTTGACCTAATATTGGCTAATAAACAAGCAACTCTGGTAAATCGGTTGCTTGAGGCATTCCCAGCACACAGCAGCGGTGATGGTTCTCACACGAGCCGTACTGGCCGGGGGCAGCTTGGCAGAGGTGTTCGTGGTGCACACAGCAGAAGTGGCGTTGGAGACAGGGGTTTCATGACAATGTTGTGGACTGATTTTTCAAGTACCGCTCACACAACTGGTAATACTGCATCGATGGAAAGTGACAGGAGACAGCAGTTGTCAACTATGGTTACAAACTACTTTTCCTCCCATATCGATGTTCTCCCACACAGGTCATTCCCCTTTGACTATTGGGCCGCTAAACTGGACACCTGGCCTGAATTGGCACAATATGCCTTACAGGAGCTCGCTTGCCCAGCTGCAAGTGTGCTATCGGAAAGAGTCTTCAGTGCAGCTGGATCAATCCTGACAGAAAAAAGGACCCGTCTGTCAACCCAAAATGTGGATGATCTGACCTTCATTAAAATGAACCATGCATGGGTTTCCAAGGATTTTGTCCCACCTTCCCCTGATGACACATAGGGTGACGGAAAAATGGCTTGCTTTGGTCCACCTCTTCCTGGGACTTGACCTTTTTCGCCTTTTGCATCAGCTGAATGTCCAACATCAACATATGCCACTTTCTAAAACTCCCTAACTGTGCTGCCTCCCCCCCCCCATGGCCGGGGTCACCACCTAGCGCACGACACCGTGCGAGTGCCGTTGCCCTGGACAGGTGGGTTGGCCGACTCTTGGGGGCGGGCACTGGCACAGGGTCCCTCATAGTGCAATCAAGTGTCTCTGACGGTGGTGGTGCACACCCGCCGTCAGACACACCGCCGTACTATGTGGGGCCCAGTGCCAGTACCGACACTCACGAGTGGGCCCCCATTGCTTGGGCAGGGCCCCAGCATTTGCAGTCTTTACCTCTCCCTGCTCCTCCGCTGTGTAGTCTGGGCCGTCAAATCCATACTGTGCCTGACACCGTCTGAGCCTGCCTCCTGATGTATAGACATATCTTTTGAATGTGTACGCTATCCATACATGTTATCCGGGGATACGGTACCCTTTCTCACCTTTGTGCAATCACGTGCAAGCCATACTGGGCCTAACACCGTCTGAGCCTGCCTCCTGATGTATAGACATATCTTTTGAATGTGTACGCTATCCATACATGTTATCCGTGGATACGGTACCCTTTCTCACCTTTGTGCAATCACGTGCAAGCCATACTGGGCCTAACACCGTCTGAGCCTGCCTCCTGATGTATAGACATATCTTTTGAATGTGTACGCTATCCATACATGTTATCCGGGGATACGGTACCCTTTCTCACCTTTGTGCAATCACGTGCAATCCATACTGGGCCTGACACCATCTGAGCCTGCCTCCTGATGTATAGACATATCTTTTGAATGTGTACGCTATCCATACATGTTATCCGGGGATACGGTACCCTTTCTCACCTTTGTGCAATCACGTGCAAGCCATACTGGGCCTAACACCGTCTGAGCCTGCCTCCTGATGTATAGACATATCTTTTGAATGTGTACGCTATCCATACATGTTATCCGTGGATACGGTACCCTTTCTCACCTTTGTGCAATCACGTGTAACCCATACTGGGCGTGAGAACGGCTGGCGAGCTGTTAAGCAAGCTACAGCACCTGTGGTTTGCACACGTAAGTTTTTCATTTTTTCAGGAATGACGGTTAGGCCTAATTCCGGAACTGCGGTTGACCTGCACTTACTGGGAAATCATCGTTCGTGGGTAATAATTGTAATCAGTGATCCCCATCACTAACGTTGTTCAGCGGGTTATCTGCACCTGTAAGCAACAAACGCTGGCCTTTTCAGTGTAGCGCACATGCAGCCACGGACATGTAAGGGCATGACACACCAGTTATTGGCCAATCTCATGTACCAGAGCCTCACGTGTCCCTCTAGTAAGCCGGACTCGGACCGCGGGGCATGACGGAGTCTCGTTCGTTAACGGAATTAAGCTTTCAATGTGTGCATCTGTTCTGTAGCTGGCATGGTTGAGGTTTCCCAGGTGGAGTCGAATTTAACCATAGGCTCCACTCCTGGTGGTGCCCTTCTGGACATTCCTTTAAGGTTCAGCTTTGCAACCATACTGCCCACGTAAAACAAACACTTTGCCTTCATGAATGCTGTTTGGAGGGTCATGACTCGTGGGAATAACGCCGCCCAATCAGTTAACCTGCTAATGAGATCCTTCGTTGCTCCCAAGCATGACATCACACTCCCTAGGAGGAAGGTAATGCCACTGTGGCGACCGTACTCCTGGGGGCGACACAAGTGCACTGATGCCCAGCCACTGCTCGATGAATCAGCTGGTACATTGACCCAGACCACTACATTCCCCTCGCACACTACACGGCCTGAATCTGACCCTGATGAAACTCAGGTTACCCTTCCCATATACAGTTCCATCTTACACGGTGACAAAGAGGAAGCTGCAGATGAAAGTGCAGGTTCGGCCCACCCGCCATCAGACACACCACCGTACTATCAGGGGCCCTGTGCCAGTGCCGTCGCCAATGAGTGGGCCCCCCTGCTTGCTCAGGATCACAGCACTTGCAAGGTTGAAATACTGTGCAGTGAGATGGAAGATGGGGACGACGAGGAGTCCAGACTAGTACAGGGATTCCCTAGCGAGGAGACTTATTTGATTGTTTTCAATGTTGGGACAGCAATTTTTGGGGAGCACTATACTCTGGAGAATGATAGATGGGGCCCACCATGCACTGGAACATTCCAAAGGTGGACATCAGACACTGGAGCAGCATTTACAGGGCCCATTATACACTAGAGCATTAGAAATGGGGTCCATTATGTTTGGAGCATTATTTGGGCCCATAAGACAGTGGAGCTTCATCCATGGGGGCCAACATATACTGTAGCATTATGTGGAGCTCATCATATACTGTTTCAAACATTATATGGGACCAATGATTCTGTATGGAGAAATAGATGGGCCTCGTCATGAGATGTAAAAAGTGAAGTATTTTTCATTGTACTATACCGCTATTTCTCTGCCGTATCGGAGCATGATGAGTTGTGGTATGTGTTAAAGGGGCGCTCTTTCGCCCAGGGCACATGAAAACCTGGAGCCAGCCCTACCCCCCCACAACTTTAGCCAAATAACCCCCATTTTTCAGTGCGTAACTTGTATTATGAAGTTAATTAAGGTTGACAAGCTTAAGTAAGAAGAATTGATGCTTTTGGCATTCAAATGAGCACTGTAGGTGTGTTTCCTGTCCTCCTCTCACTGCCGGCTTTTATTCCCCATTGACTTACATTGGGTTTCGTGTTTCGGGACGACCCCGACTTTTCCCTATAATCGGCCGATCTTGCTCGACCCGACATTTGGAAAAGTCGGGTTTCACGAAACGAAACTCGACCCTAAAAAAACAAAAGTCGCTCAACTCTAATGACAACAAGGATGACACGATGTAATGAGGATGACACAGCATGATGATATAATAGGAGTGACATAATGTAACAAAGATGACACATTATAAGGAGGATGATATTGTAACGAGGGTCACACTACTTAACCCCTTCCTGCCATCCGACGTACTATCCCGTCCATGGGACCTGGGCCCCTATGCCCATGGACGGGATAGTATGTCTACCGCGATCAGCGGCGCCCACGTGGTGAGCGCCGCTGATCGCGGCCGGGTGTCAGCTGATTATCACAGCTGACACCCGGCACAATGTGTCAGGGTGACCGCCCCCGACACGTTAACCCCTTGCACACCGCGATCAAACATGATCGCGGTGTACCGGGAGTTAAAGGGAAGCATCGGCAGGGAGGGGGCTCCCTCCGTGCTTCCCTGAGCCCCCCACGGCAACGCAATGTGCAGCGCTGCTGAGGGGGGGCTCTTTCCCTACAGGCCCCCGGATCCTAGATGGCGACGGGGGCCTTTGGGGGCCTGCAGGAAGGTGGCTTCCTCAGTGCCTGCAAAGCGCAGGCATGAGGAAGCCTTCGGCACTGCCCGTGACAGATCGCTGATCTGTCACAGTGATCTGTGATGTGACAGATCAGCGATCTGTCACAGGACAGTGATGTCCCACCTGGGACTATGTAATAAAGTAAAAAAAAAATAAAAAAAAAGTGTAAAAATAATTTAAAAAAAATCGCCAAATAAATTAGTAAAAAAAAAAAAAAATATTCCCCAATAAATTCATTTTTTGAAAAAAAAAAAAACAATAAAAGTACACATATTAGGTATCGCCGCGTCCGTAGCGACCCGCCCTATAAAACTGTCCCATTAGTTAACCCCTTTAGCGAACCCCTTAAGAAATAAAAATAAAAAACGAAGCAAAAAATAATGATTTATTATCATACCGCCAAACAAAAAGTGTAATAACACGCGATCAAAAAGACACATATAAATATCCATGGTACCGCTGAAAACGTCATCTTGTCCCGCAAAAAACGAGCTGCCACACAGCATCATCAGCAAAAAAATAAAAAAGTTATAGCTCGCAGAATAAAGCGATGCAAAAATAATTATTTTTTATATAAAATAGTTTTCTTTGCATAAAACCGACAAAACATAAAAAAATGACCTAAATGAGGTATCGCTGTAACCGTACTGACCCGAAGAATAAAACCGCTTTATCAATTTTACCGCACGCGGAACGGTGTAAACGCACTCCCCCAAAAGAAATTCATGAAACGCTGGTTTTTGTTCATTCTGCGTCCCAAAAATCGAAAAAACCAACTACTGATGTAACAAAGAGAACCAGAATAATGGGAATATATATATAAGCACTAAAATAGAGACAAAATATATAAAATAAGCCTTTATTAAAATTATGGCCAGACAACAACAACGGCAATATATGAAAAAACGTATAAAAATGGCAAAAAAAACGCACAAAACATAAATGGTTAAGTGTCTGTACTTATAATAATATCACCACTTATAAAATAGAAAGTGTTAAATGAGTCATATATAATGATCCCTATATATAGCAACCAAGAAACATGGTAGGCACAATAAAACCAAAAATAAAATATAAAAGTCAATAGTGAAAAATGATATGTATATACCCAGGATTAGTGAGAGACTAATATATATACGTGTATACATATATAGAAGTGATTAATGTGCACCGAAAAAATTATACAGTGGGGAAAAAAAGTATTTAGTCAGTCAGCAATAGTGCAAGTTCCACCACTTAAAAAGATGAGAAGCGTCTGTAATTTACATCATAGGTAGACCTCAACTATGGGAGACAAACTGAGAAAAAAAAATCCAGAAAATCACATTGTCTGTTTTTTTTTCATTTTATTTGCATATTATGGTGGAAAATAAGTATTTGGTCAGAAACAAAATTTCATCTCAATACTTTGTGATATATCCTTTGTTGGCAATGACAGAGGTCAAACGTTTTCTGTAAGTCTTCACAAGGTTGCCACACACTGTTGTTGGTATGTTGGCCCATTCCTCCATGCAGATCTCCTCTAGAGCAGTGATGTTTTTGGCTTTTCGCTTGGCAACACGGACTTTCAACTCCCACCAAAGGTTTTCGATTGGGTTGAGATCTGGAGACTGGCTAGGCCACTCCAGGACCTTGAAATGCTTCTTACGAAGCCACTCCTTCGTTGCCCTGGCGGTGTGCTTTGGATCATTGTCATGTTGAAAGACCCAGCCACGTTTCATCTTCAATGCCCTTGCTGATGGAAGGAGGTTTGCACTCAAAATCTCACGATACATGGCCCCATTCATTCTTTCATGTACCTGGATCAGTCGTCCTGGCCCCTTTGCAGAGAAACAGCCCCAAAGCATGATGTTTCCACCACCATGCTTTACAGTAGGTATGGTGTTTGATGGATGCAACTCAGTATTCTTTTTCCTCCGAACACGACAAGTTGTGTTTCTACCAAACAGTTCCAGTTTGGTTTCATCAGACCATAGGACATTCTCCCAAAACTCCTCTGGATCATCCAAATGCTCTCTAGCAAACTTCAGACGGGCCCGGACATGTACAGGCTTAAGCAGTGGGACACGTCTGGCACTGCAGGATCTGAGTCCATGGTGGCGTAGTGTGTTACTTATGGTAGGCCTTGTTACATTGGTCCCAGCTCTCTGCAGTTCATTCACTAGGTCCCCCCGCGTGGTTCTGGGATTTTTGCTCACCGTTCTTGTGATCATTCTGACCCCATGGGGTGGGATTTTGCGTGGAGCACCAGATCGAGGGAGATTATCAGTGGTCTTGTATGTCTTCCATTTTCTAATTATTGCTCCCACAGTTGATTTCTTCACTCCAAGCTGGTTGGCTATTGCAGATTCAGTCTTCCCAGCCTGGTGCAGGGCTACAATTTTGTTTCTGGTGTCCTTTGACAGCTCTTTGGTCTTCACCATAGTGGAGTTTGGAGTCAGACTGTTTGAGGGTGTGCACAGGTGTCTTTTTATACTGATAACAAGTTTAAACAGGTGCCATTACTACAGGTAATGAGTGGAGGAAAGAGGAGACTCTTAAAGAAGAAGTTACAGGTCTGTGAGAGCCAGAAATCTTGATTGCTTGTTTCTGACCAAATACTTATTTTCCACCATAATATGCAAATAAAATGAAAAAAAAAACAGACAATGTGATTTTCTGGATTTTTTTTTCTCAGTTTGTCTCCCATAGTTGAGGTCTACCTATGATGTAAATTACAGACGCCTCTCATCTTTTTAAGTGGTGGAACTTGCACTATTGCTGACTGACTAAATACTTTTTTTCCCCACTGTATATATGTGTATAAACAGATAATGGTGAAAAGAAAAAGGAAAAGAAATAAATAATGTGCGCCAAAAGGTAGCTATATAAAAGCTTATAATGAAAAGCGCTATATGGCAGAAATAAACCAGGGACAGAGGCCAGACAGCACATGCGCTAAACAATGGTAAAAAGGCCACAAAAAACACCATGAAAAGCGCTATATGGCAGAAATGGGCCAAAACCATAAGCCAGACAGCACCTGCGCTAAACAATGCCGCATAAGTAAAATGGGCCACATTAAGCAAGACCTAATACACCTGGCAATGGCTAATGAAGCGCTTGCACAGA
Organism: Dendrobates tinctorius; assembly: GCF_039654945.1. NCBI lineage: Eukaryota > Metazoa > Chordata > Amphibia > Anura > Dendrobatidae > Dendrobates > Dendrobates tinctorius. Next base: position 22,425,421 of record NW_027361782.1, on the reverse strand, counting down.
GGTTGTGTGCCTAAACTATGCAGCACTATACAGCACAATGCACTGCTTGGAGGACAAATGCTGAGGCAATAATCAGAATAGTGAGCTACAAGGGCACACCACAATGGGACGCCCATGCAGTAAAGACTGTCCTGAAAATATAACGCAATATAGCACAGTTGGTTACCTAGAGAGTGAATGACCAGGGAGTGGTGAAGGTGGTGTGCCAAAAAGAACGCGCCCCAACGCGCGTTTCGGAAAAGCTCCTTCGTCAGGGGGATTGTGCTGTATAGTGCTGCATAGTTTAGGCACACAACCTCTGTGCAAGCGCTTCATTAGCCATTGTTGTCTGGCCATAATTTTAATAAAGGCTTATTTTATATATTTTGTCTCTATTTTAGTGCTTATATTTATATTCCCATTATTCTGGTTCTCTTTGTTACATCAGTAGTTGGTTTTTTCATACATACCGGATGGTCTGCCATCCATTCTTTGGAAGAAACACATTGGTCAATTATTAATTTATTAATTTTTATTTTTATTTGGCTGTATAATTATCTATATTATATATTTTTGTTGTTTCTTTTTTTGTTCTTTTTTTTTTGTCCCAAAAATCGGAATAAAAAGCGATCAAAAAATGTCACGTGCCCGAAAATGGTACCGATAAAAACGTCAACTCGTCCCTCAAAAAATAAGACCTCACATGACTCGGTGGGTCAACATACGGAAAAATTATAGCTCTCAATATGTGGTGATGCAAAAACTATTTTTACAATAAAAAGCGTCTTTTAGCGTGCGACAGCTGCCAAACATAAAAACCGCCATAAATAGTAAATCAAACCCCCCGTTATCACCCCCTTAGTTAGGGAAAATTAATAAAATAAAAAAAATGTATTTATTTCCATTTTTCCATTAGGGTTAGGGTTAGGGCTAGGGTTAGGGCTAGGGTTAGGGCTAGGGTTAGGGCTCAGATTAGGGTTAGGGGTGTGTTGGGGTTAGGGTTGGAGTTATAATTGGGGGGTTTCCACTGTTTGGGCACATCAGGGGCTCTCCAAATGCAACATGGCGTCTGATCTCAATTCCAGCCAATTCTGAGTTGAAAAAGTCAAATGGTGCTCCTTCCCTTCCAAGCTCTGCCATGCGCCCAAACAGTGTTTTACCCCCACATGTAGGGTATCAGCCTACTCAGGACAAATTGCAAAACAATTTTTGGGGTCCAATTTCTCCTGTTACCCTTAGGAAAATAAAAAATTGGGGGCAAAAATATCATTTTTGTGGAAAAAAATGATTTTTTTATTTTCACGTCCGAGCGTTATAAACTTCTGTGAAGCACTTGGGGGTTCAAAGTGCTCACCACACATCTAGATAAGTTCTGTGGGGGGGTCTAGTGTCCAAAATGGGGTCACTTGTGGGGAGTTTCAATAGTTTAGGTACATCAGGGGCTCTCAAAACGCACATGACACCCGCAGACCATTCCATCAAAGTCTGCATTCCAAAACGTCACTACTTCCCTTCCGAGTCCTGACGTGTGTCCATACAGTAGTTTTCTCCCACATATGGGGTGTCAGCGTACTCAGGACAAATTGGACAACAACTTTTGGGGTTCACTTTCTCCTGTTACCCTTGGGAAAATAAAAAAATTGGGGACTAATTGATCATGTTTGTGGAAAAAATACGATTTTTTTATTTTCATGCCCTGGCATTATAAACTTCTGTGAAGCCCTTGGGGGTTCAAAGTGCTCACCTCACATCTAGATAAGTTCCTTAGGGGGTCTAGTTTTCAAAATGGGGTCATTTGTGGGGGGTTTCCACTGTTTAGGTACATTAGGGGCTCTCCAAAGGCAACATGACACCCGCAGACCATTCCATCAAAGTCTGCATTCCAAAACGTCACTACTTCCCTTCCGAGTCCTGACGTGTGTCCATACAGTAGTTTTCTCCCACATATGGGGTGTCAGCGTACTCAGGACAAATTGGACAACAACTTTTGGGGTTCACTTTCTCCTGTTACCCTTGGGAAAATAAAAAAATTGGGGACTAATTGATCATGCTTGTGGAAAAAATACGATTTTTTTATTTTCATGTCCTGGCATTATAAACTTCTGTGAAGCCCTTTGGGGTTCAAAGTGCTCACCTCACATCTAGATAAGTTCCTTAGGGGGTCTAGTTTTCAAAATGGGGTCATTTGTGGGGGGTTTCCACTGTTTAGGTACATTAGGGGCTCTCCAAAGGCAACATGACACCCGCAGACCATTCCATCAAAGTCTGCATTCCAAAACGTCACTACTCCCTTCCGAGCCCTGACGTGTGCCCATACAGTAGTTTTCTCCCACATATGGGGTATCAGCATACTCAGGACAAATTGGACAACAACTTTTGGGGTCCAATTTCTCCTGGTACCCTTGGGAAAATAAAAAAAATGGTGACTAAAAGATCATGTTTGTGGAAAAAATACAAATTTTTTATTTTCACGCCCGGGCGTTATAAACTTCTGTGAAGCACTGGGGGGTTCAAAGTGCTCATCACACATCTAGATAAGTTCCTTGGGGGGTCTAGTTTACAAAATGGTGTCATTCGTGGGGGGTTTCCACTGTTTAGGTACATGAGGGGTTTTCCAATCGCGACATGGTGTCCGATCTCAATTCCAGCCAAAAACGTCAAATGGCGCTGCTTCCCTTCCAAGCTATGCCATGCGCCCAAATAGTGGTTTACCCCCACATGTGGGGTATCAGCGTACTCAGGACAAATTGCAAAATAACTTTTAGGGTGCTGTTACCCTTGGAAAAATAAGAATTAAGGGTGAAAAGATCATTTTTGTGGAAAAAATATGATTTTTTAATTGTACGGCTTTATGTTATAAACTTCTGTGAAGCCCTTGGGGGTTCAAAGTTCTCACCACACATCTAGATAAGTTCCTTAGGGGTCTAGTTTCCAAAATAGTGTCATTTGTGGGGGGTTTCCTCTGTTTAGGTACATCAGGTGTTTTCCAATCGCGACATGGTGTCCGATCTCAATTCCAGCCAAAAACGTCAAATGGCGCTGCTTCCCTTCCGAGCTCTGCCATGCGCCCAAATAGTGGTTTACCCCCACATGTGGGGTATCAGCGTACTCAGGACAAATTGCACAATAACTTTTAGGGTGCTGTTACCCTTGGAAAAATAAGAATTGAGGGTGAAAAGATCATTTTTGTGGAAAAAATATGATTTTTTAATTGTACGGCTTTATGTTATAAACTTCTGTGAAGCCCTTGGGGGTTCAAAGTTCTCACCACACATCTAGATAAGTTCCTTAGGGGGTCTAGTTTCCAAAATGGTGTCATTTGTGGGGGGTTTCCACTGTTTTGGTACATCAGGGGTTTTCCAATCGCGACATGATGTCCGATCTCAATTCCAGCCAAAAACGTCAAATGACTCTGCTTCCCTTCCGAGCTCTGCCATGCGCCCAAATAGTGGTTTACCCCCACATGTAGGGTATCAGCATACTCAGGACAAATTGCACAATAACTTTTAGGGTCCTGTTACCCTTGGGAAAATAAAAATTGGGGTGAAAAGTTCATTTTTCTGGAAAAAATATGATTTTTTAATTGTACCGCTGTACGTTATAAACTTCTGTAAAGCCCTTGTGGGTTCAAAGTTCTCACCACATATCTAGATAAGTTCCTTGGGGGGTCTAGTTTCCAAAATGGGGTCACTTGTAGGGGGTTTCCACTGTTTAGGTACATCAGGGACTCTCCAAACGTGACATGGCGTCCGATCTGAATTCCAGCCAATGTTGCATTGAAAAAGTCAAACGGCGCTCCTTCCATTCTGAGTTCTGCCATGCGCCGAAACAGTCGTTCCCCCCACAAATCAAGTATCAGCGTACTCAGGACAAATTGCACAATAACTTTTGCAGTCCAATTTCTCCTGTTACCCTTGGTAAAATAAAAAAAATTGAGCCTGAAGTATTTTTTTTGTGAAAAAAAGTTAGATGTTCATTTCTTTTTAAATATTCAAAAAAATTCATGTGACGCACCTAATGGGTTAATAAACTTCTTGAATGTGGTTTTGAGCACCTTAAGGGGTGCAGTTTTTAGAATGGTGTCACTTTTGGGCATTTTCTATCATATAGACCCCTCAAAGTGGCTTCAAATGTGATGTGGTCCTAAAAATAAAATGGTGTTGTAAAAATGAGAAATCGCTGGTCATCTTTTAACCCTTATAACTTCCTAACAAAAAAAAATTTTGGTTCCAAAATTGTGCTGATGTAAAGTAAACATGTGGGAAATGTTAGTTATCAAGTTTTTTGTGTGCTGTATCTCTGTGATTTAAGGACATAAAAATTCAAAGTTGGAAAATTGTGAAATTTTCAAAATTTTTGCCAAATTTCCATTTTTTTCACAAATAAATGCAAGTTATTTGAATGAAATTTTACCACTAACATGAAGTACAATATGTCACGAGAAAACAATGTCAGAATCACCGGGATCCATGGAAGCGTTCCAGAGTTATGACCTCATAAAGGTACAGTGGTCAGAATTGTAAAAATTGGCCCGGTCATGAACGTGCAAACCACCCTTGGGGGTGAAGGGGTTAACAAAGATGACAATATAACAATGAGGACACAGCGTAATGAGGATGATGCAGTTTAAGACATATATGTGCCATTTTAAAGAATCATGAGAGTTTTAACTGTAAACAAGGCAAAAACAAGCAGAAATGCAAAAATGCATCTTTGACTTAGCACTGATGTAAATACTTATGACCCAAAAAATTGAGAAAAGTATTCAAGCAGTGATACCTTTATTGGCTAAGGCCTCTTTCACACTTCAGTTTTTTTGCATCAGTTCAAATCCGCCAAAAAGTCAGAAAAGCGGATCCGTTCTCAACTGATGTGAACGGATGGCACAGGATCCGTTTTCAGACGGATCCTGAAAATGAGGAAATATAAAGGAGAGAGAGAGAATTCTTTCCTTTTGTCCGGCACCCAGAAAGAATTTCGGGTTAAATAAGTGTCTGGAGGATCCGCCAGAGAAAAAAACGTTGCAAGCTCCGTTTTGAAATCTTTGAGGATGGTGACGGACAGCAACTTTTGGCGGATCCTCAAAAAAAACGGATGCAACGGACAGCAATCCGTCACAATCCGCCATTAATGCAAGTCAATGGGGAAAAAAAACGGATCCTCAAAAGAAAATTGAGGATCCGTTTTTTTCAAAACCTGGCGGATTGTGACTGATTGTAAAAAACTGAACTGTGAAAGAGGCCTAACCAGAGAAATTACATTTCCAAGCTTTCAGAGCTCAGGCGGCCCCTTCATCAGGCTGCATTACAAGTGAATTACTGAGAAAGATGCAACATTTAAATAGGAATTGCACAAGGACATGAGGTGATGCTTGCTAGAGAAAAGCCAAGGAGATCAAATTAAGGTTTTTGTTATATATGCAGATGAGGTGGAAGTGTTCCAAAAAAATCAATAATCTACAGTCAAGCTCTAAGGTACTTTTGGATCTGTTCAGACAATGAGGATAGAAAACTACACCTACTATCACTTAGGAAAACATTCCTACAACAAGGATATCATCCACTTGTAATTGATGAACAAGATCCACAGAGCTACAAGGATTCCAAGAAGCAGCCTCCTGGATTACAAACAGAAGGAGGACAACAACAAGGTGCCTCTTGTGGTCACATACAACCCTAACGCAAATCAGGGCTGTGAGATCATGGACTCTTTTTCATGTACATCCTCTAAAGTGGTTGATACAATGTAAAAGTGCAATGCAGGGACATATATTGGGGAAACAAAACAAAAACTACAAACAAGGATGAATCTGCATAGACATACAATAAAAAATGAGCTGGACACACCTGTAGGAATACATTTCTCTAGACCTGGAAACAGTATGGCAGATGTAAAAGTCCTAATATTGAAAGGTCATTTTAGTAGTGACAGAGAAAGAAAAATCTGAGAGTTCAAGTTGATAAATATGTTTCAATCTCTAACCATAGGACTCAACTTAACACCTGGATTCATGACTCATTACATGGACACAGTTCACACCTCCACAAGAAGGTCTTTAGATCTCTAATAGAACACTTCCACTTCATCTGCATGTATAACAAAAACCTTAATCTGATTTCCTTGGCCTATCTCTAGCAAGCATCACCTCATGTCCTTGTGCAATTTCTATATAAATGTTGCCATCTTTTTTCAGTAATACACTTGTAATGCAGCCTGATGAAGGGGCCGCCTGAGCTCTGAAAGCTTGCAAATGTAATTTCTCTTGTTAGCCAATAAAGGTATCACTCCTTTAATACCTTTCTAAGTTTTTTGGGACATAATATTTACATCAGTTTTGCTGGCTAACACAGTACCACAATATTATTTTGTATTATACATTGACTTAGCACAAAATGTATTCATTTTCATGAATTTACCATCAAATTCAACAGAGTAAAAAGAAAAATAAGACAGAAATGTGACATAAAAACCTGCAAATTATGCATCACAGCCAAAGAAATGTATTCATTGGAAAACCAAAATACTCTATATATTGTGTTCTATCAGCAAAGCACAGTCCACAGAAAAACAGAGGAACAAGGTGGGGGCCCCAAATTGTGATGAAGTTTTGGTTTAAGAAGAGGTTCTACATGATTTATTCTATAGCTCTTACAGCTCAAATCCAAAGAGGTGTAGGCTGTGAAGTAATGTGAACAGCGCCCCAACTAATATGTGCCATTATGAAACTGGTAACTATTTATATGGAGAAGGTGTTTTTTGGGAGAAATGTTTCACCAGGTGCCGCTGCTACCTCTGCACCTCTTTGTTATCCCCCTTACTGTGGTTAACGTGAAGCTGCAGCTGCTGAATATCAGGTTATGTTCCGCTCATCTGTATAATTAGCTAATATTCACTAATTAACTAATCATTCTGAATCCGGGCAGAGTAAATTCTTCTGGTGAGGAATTTCCTTTTTTGATATTGGGGGATTTTACTAGTGGAGGAGCTCAAAGTAACGGGAAATGTCATCATGAAGAAGTTTCCATTAGAGACAACAAGAAAATTAATTATAACAATAACAAATGATTCAATCTTTCAGCGTTGATACATTTTTTCCTTCTAAGAAAAATCTTTCTTTATCTTTATGTCCAGATTACACAAATCTTAATTTTATAATCTAGCAGTCAAAAATTCAGAAACTGTGATAAGGGCCCAGTTCTCAGCATGTGGAAACCATCAAAAATGTTTCCTTTCACTGATGGCAAGCAGAGAGAATTTACTAACAATGTTACACAGAAGCCGAGTAAGGTGCATAAAAATGATAAAGATGCGCCTCTTATTACATTTCCCACATTGCGGCTGTCTATGAACCAGCTATTAATTTATACAGATAAAGAAAAATGGGAAGAGGTGTGCATTTTTGCTTGACAATTTTGTATCAAAAATTCACAAGCTCACAAAGTTTACAAAAGATGTAAAGATGCTCGTGTTTTTGCTCTTTTGCGTCTTTTTAAGTTCAATGTTTCACTAAGCGTTAACCCCTTCCTGACATGAGACGTACTATCCCGTCCACGGTACCCGGGCCCGTATGACCGGGGACGGGATAGTACGTCTACCGCGATCAGCGGCGCCCACGTGGTGAGCGCCGCTGATCGCGGCCGGGTGTCAGCTGATTATCACAGCTGACACCCGGCACAATGTGTCAGGGGCGGTCACGGACCGCCCCCGACACATTAACCCCTTGCACACCGCGATCAAACGCGATCGCGGTGTCCAGGGAGTTAAAGGGAAGCATCGGCAGGGAGGGGGCTCCCTCCGTGCTTCCCTGAGCCCCCCACGGCAGCTCAATGTGCAGCGCTGCTGCGGGGGGCTCCTATCCTCCAGGCCCCCGAATCCAAGATGGCGACGGGGGCCTTCGGGGGCCTGGGGAAGCTGGCTTCCTCAGTGCCTGCAAAGCGCAGGCATGAGGAAGCCTTGTGCACTGCCTGTGACAGATTGCTGATCTGTCACAGTGATCTGTGATGTGACAGATCAGCGATCTGTCACAGGACAGTGATGTCCCACCTGGGACTATGTAATAAAGTAAAAAAAAATTAAAAAAAAAGTGTAAAAATAAATTTAAAAAAATCGCCAAATAAATTAGTAAAAAAAAAAAAAAATATTCCCCAATAAATTCATTTTTTGAAAATAATAAAAAAAAAAAACAATAAATGTACACATATTAGGTATCGCCGCGTCCGTAATGACCTGCCCTATAAAACTGTCCCATTAGTTAACCCCTTTAGCGAACCCCTTAAAAAATAAAAATAAAAAACGAAGCAAAAAATAATGATTTATTATCATACCGCCAAACAAAAAGTGCAATAACGCGAGATCAAAAAGACGCATATAAATATCCATGGTACCGCTGAAAACGTCATCTTGTCCCGCAAAAAACAAGCCGCCACACAGCATCATCAGCGAAAAAATAAAAAAGTTATAACTCGCAGAATAAAGCGATGCAAAAATAATTATTTTTTATATAAAATAGTTTTCATTGCATAAAACCGACAAAAACATAAAAAAACGACCTAAATGAGGTATCGCTGTAACCGTACTGACCCGAAGAATAAAAGCGCTTTATCAATTTTACCGCACGCGGAACGGTGTAAACGCACCCCCCCAAAAGAAATTCATGAAACGCTGGTTTTTGTTCATTCTGCGTCCCAAAAATCGGAATAAAAAGCGATTAAAAAATTTCACGTGCCCGAAAATGGTACCAATAAAAACGTCAACTGGTCCCGCAAAAAATAAGACCTCACATGACTCGGTGGGTCAAAATACGGAAAAATTATAGCTCTCAATATGTGGTGATGCAAAAACTATTTTTACAATAAAAAGCGTCTTTTAGCGTGCGACAGCCGCCAAACATAAAAACCGCCATAAATAGTAAATCAACCCCCCGTTATCACCCCTTTAGTTAGGGAAAAATAATAAAATAAAAAAAATGTATTTATTTCCATTTTTCCATTAGGGTTAGGGTTAGGGCTAGGGTTAGGGCTAGGGTTAGGGCTAGGGTTAGGGCTCAGATTAGGGTTAGGGGTGTGTTGGGGTTAGGGTTGGAGTTATAATTGGGGGGTTTCCACTGTTTGGGCACATCAGGGGCTCTCCAAATGCAACATGGCGTCTGATCTCAATTCCAGCCAATTCTGAGTTGAAAAAGTCAAATGGTGCTCCTTCCCTTCCAAGCTCTGCTATGCGCCCAAACAGTGTTTTACCCCCTCATGTAGGGTATCCGCCTACTCAGGACAAATTGCAAAACAATTTTTGGGGTCCAATTTCTCCTGTTACCCTTAGGAAAATAAAAAATTGGGGGCAAAAATATCATTTTTGTGGAAAAAAAATGATTTTTTTATTTTCACGTCCGAGTGTTATAAACTTCTGTGAAGCACTTGGGGGTTCAAAGTGCTCACCACACATCTAGATAAGTTCCGTGGGGGGTCTAGTGTCCAAAATGGGGTCACTTGTGGGGAGTTTCAATAGTTTAGGTACATCAGGGGCTCTCCAAACGCACATGACACCCGCAGACCATTCCATCAAAGTCTGCGTTCCAAAACGTCACTGCTTCCCTTCCGAGCCCCGACGTGTGTCCATACAGTAGTTTTCTCCCACATATGGGGTGTCAGCGTACTCAGGACAAATTGGACAACAACTTTTGGGGTCCAATTTCTCCTGGTACCCTTGGGAAAATAAAAAAAATGGTGACTAAAAGATCATGTTTGTGGAAAAAATACGAATTTTTTATTTTCACGCCCGGGCGTTGTAAACTTCTGTGAAGCACTGGGGGGGTCAAAGTGCTCACCACACATCTAGATAAGTTCCTTGGGGGGTCTAGTTTTCAAAATGGTGTCATTTGTGGGGGGTTTCCACTGTTTAGGTACATTAGGGGCTCTCCAAAGGCAACATGACACCCGCAGACCATTCCATCAAAGTCTGCATTCCAAAACGTCACTACTTCCCTTCCGAGCCCTGACGTGTGCCCATACAGTAGTTTTCTCCCACATATGGGGTAGCAGCGTACTCAGGACAAATTGGAAAACAACTTTTGGGGTCCAATTTCTCCTGGTACCCTTGGGAAAATAAAAAAAATGGTGACTAAAAGATCATGTTTGTGGAAAAAATACGAATTTTTTATTTTCACGCCCGGGCGTTGTAAACTTCTGTGAAGCACTGGGGGGGTCAAAGTGCTCACCACACATCTAGATAAGTTCCTTGGGGGGTCTAGTTTTCAAAATGGTGTCATTTGTGGGGGGTTTCCACTGTTTAGGTACATTAGGGGCTCTCCAAAGGCAACATGACACCCGCAGACCATTCCATCAAAGTCTGCATTCCAAAACGTCACTACTTCCCTTCCGAGCCCTGACGTGTGCCCATACAGTAGTTTTCTCCCACATATGGGGTAGCAGCGTACTCAGGACAAATTGGAAAACAACTTTTGGGGTCCAATTTCTCCTGGTACCCTTGGGAAAATAAAAAAAATGGTGACTAAAAGATCATGTTTGTGGAAAAAATACGAATTTTTTATTTTCACGCCCGGGCGTTGTAAACTTCTGTGAAGCACTGGGGGGGTCAAAGTGCTCACCACACATCTAGATAAGTTCCTTGGGGGGTCTAGTTTTCAAAATGGTGTCATTTGTGGGGGGTTTCCACTGTTTAGGTACATTAGGGGCTCTCCAAAGGCAACATGACACCCGCAGACCATTCCATCAAAGTCTGCATTCCAAAACGTCACTACTTCCCTTCCGAGCCCTGACGTGTGCCCATACAGTAGTTTTCTCCCACATATGGGGTAGCAGCGTACTCAGGACAAATTGGAAAACAACTTTTGGGGTCCAATTTCTCCTGGTACCCTTGGGAAAATAAAAAAAATGGTGACTAAAAGATCATGTTTGTGGAAAAAATACGAATTTTTTATTTTCACGCCCGGGCGTTGTAAACTTCTGTGAAGCACTGGGGGGGTCAAAGTGCTCACCACACATCTAGATAAGTTCCTTGGGGGGTCTAGTTTACAAAATGGTGTCATTTGTGGGGGGTTTCCACTGTTTAGGTACATTAGGGGCTCTCCAAAGGCAATATCACACCCGCAGACCATTCCATCAAAGTCTGCATTCCAAAACGTCACTACTTCCCTTCCGAGCCCTGACGTGTGCCCATACAGTAGTTTTCTCCCACATATGGGGTATCAGCATACTCAGGACAAATTGGACAACAACTTTTGGGGTCCAATTTCTCCTGGTACCCTTGGGAAAATAAAAAAATGGTGACTAAAAGATCATGTTTGTGGAAAAAATACGAATTTTTTATTTTCACGCCCGGGCGTTGTAAACTTCTGTGAAGCACTGGGGGGGTCAAAGTGCTCACCACACATCTAGATAAGTTCCTTAGGGGGTCTAGTTTCCAAAATAGTGTCATTTGTGGGGGGTTTCCACTGTTTTGGTACATCAGGGGTTTTCCAAACGCGACATGGTGTCCGATCTCAATTCCAGCCAAAAACGTCAAATGGCGCTGCTTCCCTTCCGAGCTCTGCCATGCGCCCAAATAGTGGTTTACCCCCACATGTGGGGTATCAGCGTACTCAGGACAAATTGCACAATAACTTTTAGGGTCCTGTTACCCTTGGAAAAATAAGAATTGAGGGTGAAAAGATCATTTTTGTTGAAAAAATATGATTTTTTAATTGTATGGCTTTATGTTATAAACTTCTGTGAAGCCCATGGGGGTTCAAAGTTCTCACCACACATCTAGATAAGTTCCTTAGGGGGTCTAGTTTCCAAAATGGTGTCATTTGTGGGGGGTTTCCACTGTTTTGGTACATCAGGGGTTTTCCAAACGCGACATGGTGTCCGATCTCAATTCCAGCCAAAAACGTCAAATGGCGCTGCTTCCCTTCCGAGCTCTGCCATGCGCCCAAATAGTGGTTTACCCCCACATGTGGGGTATCAGCGTACTCAGGACAAATTGCACAATAACTTTTAGGGTCCTGTTACCCTTGGGAAAATAAAAATTGGGGTGAAAAGATCATTTTTGTGGAAAAAATATGATTTTTTAATTGTACCGCTGTACGTTATAAACTTCTGTAAAGCCCTTGTGGGTTCAAAGTTCTCACCACATATCTAGATAAGTTCCTTGGGGGGTCTAGTTTCCAAAATGGGGTCACTTGTAGGGGGTTTCCACTGTTTAGGTACATCAGGGACTCTCCAAACGTGACATGGCGTCCAATCTGAATTCCAGCCAATTTTGCATTGAAAAAGTCAAACGGCGCTCCTTCCATTCTGAGCTCTGCCATGCGCCGAAACAGTCGTTCCCCCCCACATATCAGGTATCTGCGTACTCAGGACAAATTGCACAATAACTTTTGCAGTTCAATTTCTCCTGTTACCCTTGGTAAAATAAAAAAAATTGAACCTGAAGTATTTTTTTTATGAAAAAAAGTTAGATGTTCATTTTTTTTTAAATATTCAAAAAAATTCCTGTGACGCACCTAAAGGGTTAATAAACTTCTTGAATGTGGTTTTGAGCACCTTAAGGGGTGCAGTTTTTAGAATGGTGTCACTTTTGTGTATTTTCTATCATATAGACCCCTCAAAGTGGCTTCAAATGTGATGTGGTCCTAAAAATAAAATGGTGTTGTAAAAATGAGAAATCGCTGGTCAACTTTTAACCCTTATAACTTCCTAACAAAAAAAAATTTTGGTTCCAAAATTGTGCTGATGTAAAGTAAACATGTGGGAAATGTTAGTTATCAAGTTTTTTGTGTGCCTTATCTCTGTGATTTAAGGGCATAAAAATTCAAAGTTGGAAAATTGCGAAATTTTCAAAATTTTCGCCAAATTTCCGTTTTTCTCACAAATAAACGCAAGTTATTTGAATGAAATTTTACCACTAACATGAAGTACAATATGTCACGAGAAAACAATGTCAGAATCACCGGGATCCATGGAAGCGTTCGAGAGTTATGACCTCATAAAGGTACAGTGGTCAGAATTGTAAAAATTGGCCCGGTCATGAACGTGCAAACCACCCTTGGGGGTGAAGGGGTTAATATGTGACACGGTAGTAATTATCCGTCCAAAAATATGCTGACTTTGGGCTCCACTGGGTTATTGGAATACAATTGCTTGAATTCATTTCCATAAGAAACAAATGATAAATTAGAAGAAAACAGCTGAATAATGAAAGACCTATTATCGTGTCTCAAAAAATGACAGTCGCTGCCGTCTCTCCTTCCTGCCCTTGGCTCAATGAAGGACAAAAATCCCATAGTTCGGTCAATCATGCATGACTGGCAGACACAATGCGAATAAGATGAGTTGCACCCGTGGATGCATTTATATTCAGACCTGCAGCCGAGCTTATTACTGTAGGGCCAGGACACAACCAGCGGCCACGTGGCACCAGACGCTTATTATAGCTCCATTATTTATTACATTGTATCAGCCCTGTCTTCTGTATTAATGAGAGTGAGATGGGATAATTAGTGAGGGGTGAAACACAGAGCAACGAGGACACAAGTCAGGGAGGAAAGACCAATGGTTTAATACTAGCAGATGTTACTGGCAGACTAGAGTGCCCTACAGCTGAGGGGCCGCCATCATGGAGGAAGGGTCATTTCCTGAAATTGCAACTTCAGGAAAGCCGCACCAAACACTTACTTTTTATGGAAACACTTTACTTCACTGCCTAAAAATGTGCATTCCACATTCCATGGCCAATATGACAATTAGTGGGGCTGACAACCTCTCATAATTGTGTGCAGTCGGGTTGTCCGCAATAGACGAGGAGTTGGTGCTGTAGCATGAGCTGTGGATTACACATGAATCACAGGCCATTTTTTGGGATTATTTCTGATTTCTCATCGGATGGATATTTTGCTCTTCGGTCCCGGATAATCGCAGGCTCAGTTCTGTGACCGTCAGACAGAACATATTAGATTTCTGTCATCTTTGCGCCATTTGAGTTATTGCAGAAAGGCGACGACTAATGAGCGAGCAGTGGCTTCGTGCACACTACGGGGCTGCGCTCATTTACATATTCAACAGATTTCATCCTGGCACAGAATTAGTCATTAACCCACACAGGATGATGAGGGCTGATAATCTGCTCGCTGACAGGAGATGGGAACCGGCACTCTCTCCGGGGAATTGATTTCTCTCAGTGATCGGCACTGTATTCTGAAACAACGTGGCCACGTTGAATATTGCGTCTTAGTCTGATATTCTCGGCTCTGATTTATGGCAAGTGTCAGTCCAGGAAGAGATGTATTTATATGGGAAGGAACAGGTTAATAAAGAGGATTTTTCCTATTAATAAGATTTAGAAAAAGAGTGGTAATTTTTACATTTTCAGAAAAAAAGGTCCCCAAAGGATTGGCTACTTGGAAAAGTGCAAATTAAGTAGTACTCACTCTCCCCTGGTCCAGCACCTGGTCTCTGTGTGACTGCTGCAGCAGAAGCAGCACATCAAATGCTCACATCACCGCTGCAACCAATCACTGAGCTCATTGGCTCATGCGCTTTACATGGGCAAAGCTCAGTGATTGGCTGCAGTAATTATGTCACATCGACATTGCACGTTACTGCTGCAATCACTTAGGTTAGGCTACTTTCACACATCAGTTTTTTGCCGTCAGGCAGGATCCGGCTATTTTTAGAAAAAAACGATCCGGCATAAATTTTGGAGAACTGTAGAAACGGATCCGTTTTTCTGCTGGATCCGTCTAGCAGGTTATATCTGTTTCCTGGGGGCTGGCCAATTGGATCTGAGCATGCGCAGACTTAAAAAAAACGGATCCGGTGGCTGGATCCGTCTTTTTCTGGATCCGGCGCATTCCGGCGCCCATAGACTTTCATTGTAGCAAAAAGCCGGAAGCGTCGGATCCGGCGCTTCCGGCCTTTTTGCCGGAGACAAAAAACGTTACAGTAGCCGTTTTTTCCAGACGCCGGAATGAGACAAGTAGCCGGATCCGGCAAAAAACGGATGAAACGCAATGCCATCCGGCGCAATCCGGCGCTAATGCAAGTCAATGGGGAAAAACTGGATCCGGCATTGCATTTCGCCGGATCCGGTTTTACAAAAAAAAGCCGGATCCTGCCTGATGGCAAAAAACTGATGCGTGAAAGAGGCTTTAGTCGTTCGTGTGTTCTACATTGACTGCTGAGCTCACCAAATAGCTGCAGCAATGACATCATATTGACCGCTGTCATAGCCACTTCAGACAATCACTAAGCTCAGCAGCTCATGCCTTTTGTATCAGCGGAGCTGCTGATCTCAGTGACTGGTTGCAGTGGTGATATACAATATGTTGTCGATGTGACTTCACCACTGCAAAAACACAGAGAGCAAAACAGAGGTGGAGATCGGCAGTGGCACACTGCATATTGCCTTTCTTCATCGTCTGATTTACATTTTGGGAAGTGAGCATTGTTTGATTTTTCTCCCTGCCTCCTTTCTTCTGGTGAGGCTTTCTACACTCCCTTGTGTATGAATTCTCCTGGAGAACAATGCATGTGGCCACATGCAGCCGTACACACACTGGCAGCGATCAGACCCACTGCACACTCTGGGAAGTGAGCATTGTCAATCAGAAGTGGAAGAACGGCCCCAATATACAAATGGGGAGGTGCAATGGTGCACCAAATTCTTGGCCACCCCACGGGTGCACCAAACTCTTGGCCACCATACAGGTGAACCAAACTCTTGGCAGTCCCACAAGTACACCAAACTCTTTGCCTCCCTACAGGTGCATCAAACTCTTGATCACTCCATGAGTGTACCAAACTCTTGGCCACCCCATGGGTGCACCAAACTCTTGGCCACCCAAACTCTTGGCCAGCCATTGGGTGCACCAAACTCTTGGCTACCCCATGGGTGCACCAAACTCTTGGCCTCCCCACAGTTGCACCAAACTCTTGGCAGTGCCACGGGTGCATCAAACTCTTGACCACCCCACAGGTGCACCAAAGCCCTCTGATTTGCATACACATTAAAAGTTGCTTTTTCAGGAACTTGACCAGCAGCAGGTATGGTGCTGATATGGTCGGTATGGGGGCTACTGTAAGCTTTATGTCTTTACAGAGCAAAGGGAAACTTTGCTGAACTTGTGATTTGTAGGGAATCATTTAGCTGCAAATCAAATTTTGGGTGAAAAATTCTGCTAAGATGACGACTTCAAATTTCAAATGATTTTGAAATTCATCTGTAGAATATATGGAATATACGTATCATAGCAATGATCTTATCTGCAGTAATGGAGGGACTATAAGGCCAGAAACGAGCTAACACCTCTGATCGATGGCAGTGGGAGGGAGATCAGATCGTAAAAAGAAAATTAAATTAGTCTAGATAGAACACACCAACAAAGAAGTCCCCGCACTAAAGTCAATGAAATCTAATCTGTTTTGACGCAATGACCTTCCACCGCCACGATCCCCTTGGAGACTTGTGAGAATCTCAAGGAGACCATTTGTGGGTAAGATATATGATGAGCTCCGACAGTATGAGAGCTGAACAAGGCAGCACCAAAATAACAGACGTCTCCACGCCTCCATGTGTTTATGGAGGTCCTCGCTCAGGAAACTGAACTAGTAAGACACAGCTCATAAAAATGTCAAAAAATCTAAACGTGAAAGATACAATTAAAATGGGCAAAAAATGTGCAAAGTAAAAATATTAATTTTTTGGACAGGGAACAGGATCAATCATTAATGAGGGGAGAAAATTGAGAAAGTAAATTAAAAAAAATTCTGATATCTAATTTTGCATAGGAAAAAAATGTGCACATACATTACATTGTTTCCAAACTGCGCAGATTTGACTTTTTTGATGCTTGTGTCTACAGATTTACTAATTACTATCTTAAAGTCATTAATATAAAACTCTATAAATGGCATCATGTAAATCCAAGGTTCAGCTATGGACTATCATGTCGCTCTTCCTGGCACCAAGTGATGGCGGCGCACATCTCCACACCACCAGGTCTTCCAATGTGACGAAGAATACTAGACTTTGGACTATCATCCCCCTTTTCCTTCATGGCACTAAGTGATGGCGGTGCATGTCTCCAAACCAACAGGTCCTCCACTGTGATGAATACTAGACTTTGCACTATCACCTCCCTCTTCCTGGCACCAAGTGATGGCGGCGCTCATCACCACAACATCAAGTCTTTCAATGTGACGAAGACTACTAGACCAGAGATGGGCGCAGACCTGGGCTTACAGCGTAATGATATCTGTCACTTGAACAAACCTTGCAGAAAATACAAAGTCTTAATGAATATAAGAAACTTAATATAACATTGTATCAGAGAAACCTGCTGTCAGGAACACCGCACTACACTCGCTCACTGAGCCAGTGCGCATGTCCTGAGTACAAAAAACCGTGCTCAAAGATACCTGTGGAGCAGAGCAGCAGCGGTGACAATGTGTGCTTCAAACTATTAGGACCTGAAACATGTGACTGCAGGGGGCATGGCCTAAGCTCCACAGAGCTAGGAGCTTCAGGGAAACTCCTAGAAAGGTAACTATGGGACAAGTTACCAAGGGGCATAGACAGGGGCGGAAACCAGATCAAGCCGGGGTCAATGCACGTGATGGCAGGACAGTACCAAAGGGTTAGACAGAGCGGATAGTCAGGATGTAGCAATAGATCAGAAAACCAGAACGGGCAATAGACGGTACAATAGGGGCAAACGGTAGCGGAGTAAGGCCGGTTTCACATTAGCGCTTTTTAAGCGCACGCACGGCCGGGGGTAGCTCCGCCCCCGTGCCGGCTCTCTGCCCGGCGTGCCTGCCCCTTGCTTGTATCGCCGCCTACTAGCGGACAGCGGCGCCTGCGATCGGCGCACCCTATCTTTAGCATAGGGTGCGCAGATCGTGCGCAGGCCGTGCGCTAGTTGCGCTTTGACCTGCGCTGCGCACTTTTGACGGTGCGCCGTGCGCACCAAAATCCGAAAAGTTTGATTTTGGCGCGCACGGCGCACCGTCAAAAGTGCGCAGCGCAGGTCAAAGCGCAACTAGCGCACGGCCTGCGCACGATCTGCGCACCCTATGCTAAAGATAGGGTGCGCCGATCGCAGGCGCCGCTGTCCGCTAGTAGGCGGCGATACAAGCAAGGGGCGGGCACGCCGGGCAGAGAGCCGGCTCGGGGGCGGAGCTACCCCCGGCCGTGCGTGCGCTTAAAAAGCGCTAATGTGAAACCGGCCTAACAATAGCCAAGCCAGGAGGTCAGAACCAGAGAAGACAATAGTACCTAAAACGTGAAACGGAGTTCAGAGTGAGGAGACTGGCCGGGTCATACACGGGAATCAAACTGTCACGGTCACGTGTGTCTGGACGCAGCGAGTACCGCAAGGCGAACCCATATGACACACCTGACCCTGGATACACCGCCTCCAGTTGGGCGAATTTAAATAATAGGACGTGCAGCTGGATACACCGCCTCCAACTGGCGAATTTAGATATTACACGTATATAACGTAGTCTGGAAACCCCGCCTCCAGTAAGGCGAATTTAAATAATAAAGGGGAACCTGAGTAACATTAATAATGGTGGGCCCTGCAATAGGGAATAGGGAAGTGGAGACCTCCTGTACTCCCCTGAGCCAGTGTCCCTACACTCCTAATGTTCCCTATGCCGGTTCCGCACCGGGCGATGCACAGGAACCTAAAAACCCTAGCTCGCCCTGAACCTAAACCCTCACTAGGGAATTGGTCGGTGCGGAAACTAGTCCCACCACTGCACTAAACACACATGAGGGAAAATGACAATACAGGGGAAACACCACTTAGCTTTGCTCTGTTGCGTACGCTCCTATCAACAGAGCCCACCACCTGTGTGCATCTTCTCCTCCACCCGGATCCATCACCATAACTGGGTCCTTCACCATAGTGCAGCCTTGGTGCAGAGTCCACCACCAATTGCAGAAGTCCAGTAACAGTCCCAAAGATGAGTTCAGCTCCTGCCCAAAAAGTCAAGCATGCTTGAGTCCAGCTCTCAGCAACCAAGTCCCGCATGCTGAGTGCAACTCTCTCCATAGTCGTCACTCCACCAAGCCATGCAAACACTTCCTGCCGACACCATAAACTGTGACTCCACCACGCCATGCCAGCCCTTCTTGCAGACCACATAGCTGCCACTCGTCCCCTCTGGCTGGGCTGCGAAGGACTCATGTTCAGCTCCTTCCTCACCCAGGCTTGCTTCCCAAATGACGAACACAATATCACCAACAATCATCAAACCCACCTGAACTCTTTTATAGAGCCTCACACCTGATTTATAATTACGTGCACTAAAAAACAGAAAATAAAGTGCACTACCACTCACCACCACCGGGGCAACTAAGATTGAACGACACCCCATGTAATAATTCTAATGGCCACCGGGGGCAATCACATCACTTTGGCACCTAGCCAAAGGAAAAAAGTTCACTTATCCATTTAATCTGTCAGATCCACGCAGGATCATGACAAAAGCAAGCAATGCAGTACACGCACACCAGGGGGTCGGTCAGGCACACAGCCAGAATAACAGTATAGCTGACAGAGAATGCTAGTCTGGAGTGAGTATAAATACCCCTCCCAGATCCAAAGAGAGGCCGGCAAAAGTTAACCCTGTGAGAACAGGACATTAACCATGTGCTAACCATGACAGTACCCCCATCTTAATGGGGGGCCACTGGACCCCCAGGTTTCTCAGGGTATCTCTGAAGAAGGGAAAGAGGGGCAATTCCTTTTCCAATGTCCAGAGGCTCCACAGTAAAAGCATAGTAGGTTGTCTCTACGGTGCCTTCTCTCTTTCTCCTTAACCGAGACTGACCCAACCTCCATGGGCTTAGATACAGGTGCAGTGTCACACAATTTGGGGTACAAGGGAGACTCTTGTTGCATCATTCCTCTAGCACGGAGTCTCCGGTCCATACAGACCGCCTGCATCATGGCGTCCTCCAGGGTATCAGGAGGCGGATGTAATGCCAGAGCGTCCTGCAGACGGTCAGACAGGCCCCTGCGAAACAACCCTCTCAGCGCGGTGTCATTCCAGGATACTTCGGACGTCCAACGTCTAAACTCTGAGCAGAACCATTCAGCAGAGTGCCTCCCCTGTGTCACACTCATCACCATATCCTCTGCCAGACGCACTCTATCAGGCTCATCATAAATGTGCCCCAGAGCCTCAAAGAACAAATTCACAGACATAGGTTCAGGAGCAGAGGAAGAGAGAGAGAAAGCCCATGCTTATGGAGCACCCCGAAGTAGGGAAATAATGACCCCCCACCCTCTGGAACTCATCCCTGGAGGAGCAGGGCCTTAGAGAAAAAAAAAGCTTGCATCCTTCTCTGAACAACATGAGCTCCCTTTTATCCCCTGAGAAAGGGTCTGGCAATTTGACCGGAGATTCGGGGGACGCTAATGACACGTCTCTACCACCAGAACTAGAAGCCCCTGCATCGACAGCCCCCTGCACAGTAACCACCAACTGTTGCTGGGTATCAGCCTTTGTGCGCTGCTCCACATTGAGTTTATGGAACATTTGGGTCAGGTGCTTGACCTGATCAGCCAAAGCTTGTATGGGATCCATGAGGATAACACACTTTTTTTTTTCCTTCAGAGAAAAAAAAAAAAGAACTGAAACGGTCATCTATAATGTCAGGAACACCACACTACACTCGCTCACTGAGCCAGTGCGCATGTCCTGAGTACATAAAATCGTGCTCAAAGAGACCTGTGGAGCAGGACAGCAGCGGTGACTATGTGTGCTTCAAACTATCAGGACCTGAAGCATGTGACTGCTGGGGGCGTGACCTAAGCTCCACAGAGCTAGGAGCTGCAGAGAAACTCCTAGAAAAGTAACTATGGGACAAGTTACCAAGGGGCATAGACAGAGACGTAAAACAGATCAAGCCGGGTCAAAGCGTGACATAGCAGGACAGTACCAAAGGTTAGACAGAGCGGATAGTCAGGACGTAGCAATAGATCAGAAAACCAGAACGGGCAATAGACAGTACAATACAGGCCCGGATTGGCAATATAACCAACCGGGCATTCTCCCGCTGGGCCGCTGTCACGTGGGCCGCGGGCGGCAGCGCCCGATCATCTGGCCGCTTGCCAGCTGCTGCGGCCACTATTGCTCCTGCCGCCGGCCCTCTGCGGGCATGGCAGTGATAGTTTCAAGTTCCTCCCGCACTGCAGGGAGATAAGCCGCCACGCCCCCCAACCTCGCCCCCGCATGAGATGAGACCCCCTCCCCCCCGCAGCCACTCACAGCGTCGCACTCGCTTGCCTGCTCGCTCTGTTCGCAGGACCTGTGATGAGGTCACAGGAGGGGAGGAGTCAGGGGGTCACATGATCAGGAGCCTTTGTCCAGACCCCCGATCATGTCACCCCTGACTCCGCCCCTCCTGTGACCTCATCACAGGTCCTGTGCGCTCAGCCTTGCCTCTACCATCTGTAAGACTC
The DNA here is from genome assembly GCF_039654945.1 of Dendrobates tinctorius. Taxonomy (NCBI): domain Eukaryota; kingdom Metazoa; phylum Chordata; class Amphibia; order Anura; family Dendrobatidae; genus Dendrobates; species Dendrobates tinctorius. Next base: position 22,403,973 of record NW_027361782.1, on the reverse strand, counting down.
TGCTTTGCTGTTGTCATGGTGCTGGTTGAGGTAAGTATGTGTGGGGTCAGGATTTACAGTGTGGATGTAGCAGAGCTGTGTGTGTATGAGGTGTACGGAGCGGAGCCGTGGGTGTACGAGGTGTACGGAGAGGAGCCGCGCGTGTACGAGGTGTACGGAGAGGAGCAGTGTGTACGAGGTGTACGGAGCGGAGCCCTGTGTGTACGAGGTGTACGGAGAGGAGCCACGCGTGTACGAGGTGTACGGAGCGGAGCAGTGTGTACGAGGTGTACGGAGCGGAGCCGCGCGTGTACGAGGTGTACGGAGAGGAGCCGCGCGTGTACGAGGTGTACGGAGCGGAGCAGTGTGTACGAGGTGTACGGAGCGGAGCAGTGTGTACGAGGTGTATGGAGAGGAGCCGTGTGTACGAGGTGTATGGAGAGGAGCCGTGTGTACGAGGTGTACGGAGAGGAGCCGTGTGTACAAGGTGTACGGAGAGGAGCCGCGCGTGTACGAGGTGTACGGAGAGGAGCCGCACGTGTACGAGGTGTACGGAGCGGAGCAGTGTTTACGAGGTGTACGGAGCGGAGCCCTGTTTGTACGAGGTGTACGGAGAGGAGCCACGCGTGTACGAGGTGAGCGGAGCCGCGCGTGTACGAGGTGTACGGAGCGGAGCCGCGCGTGTACGAGGTGTACGGAGAGGAGCCGCGCGTGTACGAGGTGTACGGAGAGGAGCCACGCGTGTACGAGGTGTAGGGAGCGGAGCAGTGTGTACGAGGTGTACGGAGCGGAGCCGCGCGTGTACGAGGTGTACGGAGAGGAGCCGCGCGTGTACGAGGTGTACGGAGCGGAGCAGTGTGTACGAGGTGTACGGAGCGGAGCCGCGTGTGTACGAGGTGTACGGAGCGGAGCAGTGTGTACGAGGTGTATGGAGAGGAGCCGTGTGTACGAGGTGTATGGAGCGGAGCCGTGTGTGTACGAGGTGTACGGAGAGGAGCCGCGCGTGTACGAGGTGTACGGAGAGGAGCCGCGCGTGTACGAGGTGTACGGAGCGGAGCAGTGTGTACGAGGTGTACGGAGCGGAGCCCTGTGTGTACGAGGTGTACGGAGAGGAGCCACGCGTGTACGAGGTGTACGGAGCGGAGCAGTGTGTACGAGGTGTACGGAGCGGAGCCGCGCGTGTACGAGGTGTACGGAGAGGAGCCACGCGTGTACGAGGTGTACGGAGAGGAGCCACGCGTGTACGAGGTGTACGGAGAGGAGCCACGCGTGTACGAGGTGTACGGAGCGGAGCAGTGTGTACGAGGTGTACGGAGTGGAGCCGCGCGTGTACGAGGTGTACGGAGAGGAGCCGCGCGTGTACGAGGTGTACGGAGCGGAGCAGTGTGTACGAGGTGTACGGAGCGGAGCCGCGTGTGTACGAGGTGTACGGAGAGGAGCCGTGTGTACGAGGTGTACGGAGCGGAGCCGTGCGTGTACGAGGTGTACGGAGCGGAGCCGCGCGTGTACGAGGTGTACGGAGCGGAGCCGTGTGTGTACGAGGTGTACGGAGCGGAGCCGCGTGTGTATGAGGTGTACAGAGAGGAGCCGTGTGTACGAGGTGTACGGAGCGGATCCCTGTGTGTACGAGGTGTACGGAGCGGAGCCCTGTGTGTATGAGGTGTACGGAGCGGAGCCCTGTGTGTATGAGGTGTACGGAGCGGAGCCCTGTGTGTATGAGGTGTACGGAGCGGAGCCGTGTGTGTACGAGGTGTACGGGGTGGAGCCCTGTGTGTACGAGGTGTACGGAGCGGAGCCCTGTGTGTATGAGGTGTACGGAGCGGAGCCCTGTGTGTATGAGGTGTACGGAGCGGAGCCGCGTGTGTACGAGGTGTACGGAGAGGAGCCGTGTGTACGAGGTGTACGGAGCGGAACCGCGTGTGTACGAGGTGTACGGAGAGGAGCCACGCGTGTACGAGGTGGACGGAGTGGAGCCGTGTGTGTACGAGGTGTACGGAGAGGAGCCACGTGTGTACGAGGTGGACAGAGTGGAGACGTGTGTGTATGGAGTGGAGCCATATGTGTACGGGATGTACGGAGCGGAGCCAAGTGTGTACAAAGCATACAAAGCAGGCTTTTCCCACGGACACAGGAGTACACGGCGGAGCCCCGAGGAGCATTTTAAAACACACACATGACGTTCCACCTGAAGTGATGTGCTGGAAGCTGACCGGAAATGAGATAATTTCTTGAGGAGATTGTGACGGAACCAGGAATGCTTCAGATCCATCACCGTGTCCTCCTCCGACAGCGCAGACAGCAGGATCGCCTTGGAATCGGGGATGCCGGCCATGTGAGCGGATCATGATAGGTCCTGCACCGGGAGGCTCAGGTGGGCACTACAATGGGAGCCAGGCTGCTATAGTATCTTTGTAGAATCTTTCTTTATTTCTTTCTCTCTTTTTCTTTCTTTCTCTGATCTTTCATTCTCTGTTCTGTCTTTCCCTCATTTTCTTTCTCTTTCTGTTCTTTCTTTCTCTCTCTAATCTTTCTTTTTTCTCTCTCTGTTCTTTCTTTCTTTTTCTTTCCTCTCTTTCTCTCTGTTCTTTCTTTTCTTTACTTCTTTCTTTCTCTCTCTGTTCTTTCTCTGTCTCTCTCTGTTCTTTCTTTCTTTCCCCTCTTTCTTTCTCTCTCTGTTCTTTCTCTGTCTCTCACTGTTCTTTCTTTGTCTCTCACTGTTCTTTCTTTCTTTCCCCTTTCTTTCTCTCTGTTCTTTCTTCTTTCTCTCCGTGTTCTTTTTTTCTCGCTCTCTCTGTTTTCTTTTTTCTCTCTCTCTCTGTTTTCTCTCTTCCTTAGTGCCAGTCAGTGTGCCCATAATGCCAGCCACTGTGCCCTCAGTACCAGTCAGTGTGATCAGCAGTGCTGAATGGGTGCGATTAGGTGTGGACATGGGTGTGACTAGTTGTGAAATGGGTGTGGCTGGGCGTGGCCAAAATTTGCAGCGCCACGCTGCGCGCGCCGCAGTCTTTGTCCATCTTTCCCTTCTTCAAAAGATGGGAGGTATGATAGGGGCAGCTATGACCAGGGGGTCTGGTTGCCCAATAGAGAGCAGTTCTGCCAGGAATTCTGTAATCATGCATACAAAAGGGGACAGAGATTTGGGAGGAGTACTGTACCTAAAAGCAATAAATAGGACTGAGCTGAAATACTGGGCACAGCTGTGACTACATGTTATATAGTCGTGTTAATCTCCTCTCACTTCTTGTAAACTACAAGTGTACAAAGATATTATATAGTCACCATGTGACTAGTGGGCCTGTGTAACTTCAAATGCCAGGGCTGAATTTTAGTCCCAGTCCGGCCCTGGTACAATAGGGGCAAACGGTAACGGAGTAACAATAGCCAAGCCAGGAGGTCAGAACCAGAGAAGACAATAGCACCTAAAACGTGAGACGGAGTTCAGAGTGAGGGGACAGGCCGGGTCATACACGGAAATCAAACAAGCAATGCAGTACACACACACCAGGGGGGTCGGTCAGACACACAGCCAGAATAACAGTACAGCTGACAGAGAATGCTAGTCTGGAGTGAGTATAAATACCCCTCCCAGATCCAAAGAGAGGCCGGCAAAAGTTAGCCCTGTGAGAACAGGACATTAACCATGTGCTAACCATGAAACCTGCTTTCTTCAATTTTGAGCCACTTCTTTGCCCACGTCCTGAGCTCACCAATCACCATCAGACCACAGATACCTATACAAAGTCAAACATCCTAATTGTCGCAGATCAAGTGGGATATCCCTGGATTTGGGCAGCTGTCCTGGATGGTTGGGGGAATGTCTCAATCTGAACCACATCTGTGCCTATGGGACTCATATACAGTTAAATACAATGGTGAAGATATTAGCTTTATCCTCCACTATTGAGCCCTTGAATCATTAGATCACACCTGAACAGAACTACACAGCACACACTGAAGCCGACCATCATGGGCTAGATTAGTAGATTTACTTTCCCAGGTACACTAAGTAAATGTGGCACCCCTGAGGGTCCAGTCGCCACAGAGGTACTGCACCTCAGCCAGAGGTGTGGTGCTCCACTCTCGGGTAAGGAGGGGGCACTACCCAGGACCCACACACACTAGCACCCAACACAACAGCTCTCTAGGCCAGGGAGGAAAAAGGTAGAGGGTGTGGGTGGAGGAAGTGGATAGAGTAGGAGACAAAAGGTAGAGTGACAGTTGGTTGTGAACAGTTGTCATGGTAACAGGAGTGACAGTGGGAGGAAGAGTCAGAAGGAGTCAGGAAGGAAGACAATTGATGGATAGGACTGAAGGAGCGAGGAGTTCTTCCCAGAACTGGAGAGTAGAGAGAACAGACGAAGGAGCCAGAGAGGGGCTCTAGAGAGACAGAAGGGGTCCTAGGGCTAGGGAATTGAAGAATCCACCTGTGGCACCCAAATTCACGCCGACTGTAGAGGGGTGGAAGGACCAGGTTGCAGTTGGGGACCGGCCCCAGACTAGTTGAGAGACTGTAGGACTCAGCAAGCAAACTGGAGGCTGTAGTATCTGTATGTGCAACATCCAAATTCACAAACAATTGCTGAAAAGGCAGCCACATAGAGTCAAGGGGACTAGGAGACCGTCGCCCGACAGGATCCGAGGCTGCTAGGTTGGGACACTGTGTGTGAGGCGCAGGACAGGAGAGACAGGAGCCATCATAGAAAGATGACCAGATAAGGAACATAAGAATTGGATTCTGGTAAAGTTTATCCCAAATTACCCGACAGCTGGCTGGATCACCAACCCGGATTACACAGCAGCCCGGCTGTGGATTGTAACTTGAAAGACCGTGAGTAAAAGTGTGAAGACTGCACACTGCTGTGTCCTCAGATTTATTCACTGCGCCATCTGCCCTGAACTACAACCATTTCCATCACCTTTAACCCTATAACTGCCCTGGGGTCTAGCTCTACCCGTGGAGAGCTGTAACATCTGTGCTGTGTCACCAACCGCCGCAGTGGATCTGAATGGTAGCGTCGGCCATTTTTTTATTTCTGAACACCACGGGTGGTGTCACGACTTAATCCCGTATAAAGTTTCCCCCTTTAATTTTATTGCAAGTCTAGGACCACATACCGGGTCACTGCTGCCGTCACATCCCCTGAAGGACTGACCTGCCTGGTGCCGAGTCCTTCGACCTTAGCGAGGCGTTGTATGAGGGTGAAGGAACAACATAATGTGGGGGGCATAATACTGTGTGGAGTCAATAGGGCATCAAAATATGTTTCAGGGGTACTGATTGAACATAAGGGGGAGGCTGTTGAGGCATCGTACTGTATGTGATACAATGTATTGTGTGTACTGTGGAGACATCATACTGTGAATGGGGCATCATACATTAAATGTCGGGGGCTGTGTCAGGGCATCACAGTGTTGGAGCCACTGCATGGCCATTATGGGTGGGGGCACAAGAAGGAAATTATACTGAGTGGAGGTTACAAGGGTGCATGATACTGTGCAGAGGGTACAGCGAGGCATCATACTGTGTGTGACAGGTACTGGGGGGATCATACTGTGTATGGGGTACAGGTGGCACAACTTACTTAGTAGAGGGTACAGAGGGGGCATCATAATGTGTGTGAAGGGTACAGGGGGCACATCATACTGTGTGTCAGGTACTGTGGGGGCATCATACTATGTGGAGGGTGCAGGGAGCACTTCATACTGTGTGACAAGTACTGTGGGAGCATCATACTGTGTGGAGGGTACAGGGGGCACATCTTACTGTGTGACAGGTATTGTGGGGGCATCATACTGTGTGTAGGGTACAGGGGGCACATCATACTGTGTGACAAGTACTGTGGGCATCATACTGTGTGTAGGGTACAGGGGGCACATCTTACTGTGTGACATATACAGTGGGGGGCATCGTACTGTGTGTAGGGTACAGGGGGGACATCATACTGTGTGACAAGTACTGTGGGGGTATCATACTGTGTGGAGGGTGCAGGGGGCACATCTTACTGTGTGACAGGTACTGTGGGGGCATCATACTGTGTGGAGGGTACAGGGGGAACATCCAGGTATGGACTGGGGCTGAAATTCAGCCTTGGCATTTGAAATCACACAGGCCCATGCCTTCCCCGACCCCAAGCACCAGATGGGATATATTACTAATATTACCATGGATGGAGGAGAGCAAGATTTACTGCAAGACCAATATTTCTAATGATATTCATGGCCGCTGGGGTAAGTGACATAGTCAGAGTCTTTGAGCTTCGTCACAACTCTTAACAGTATGGGTGTCTTCGGGACACCGATTCTGTTAACAACATAGTAGACAAGTGGGCCCACGACCAGACAAGCCCTTTTGGCATTTGCCAGAATTGCCAGATGGCCAGTCTGGCTCTGGAAATTTCATACTGTTTGAGAGGCATTGTGGGGACATCATGCTCTGTGGGGGGTACAGGGCAGCATCATACTGTGTCAGAGTTACTGTGGTAACATCTTACTGCGTGGGGGATACAGGGGAGCATTATATTGTGCAGACGGTAGGGGGGGCATGATACTTTGCCTAGGCAGGCATTTTAGGGGCATCATGCTGTCAGACTGCACATTATGAGGACATCATATCGCATGGGGAGGCATCATACTGAATAGGAGCCAAGAAAGGTGTATCATAAAGGGCGGGAACATTAACGAGCTTCAGCAGGGTCACTAACATAGGATTGGACAGGATATGATCTTAGGGCAAAAAGAGTCACAAAATAAGCCTGTCTTTTATGCAGTGTGTCAGTCTATGGCAGGCAATGCTCTGTAAGCTAAAATCCCCAGAGAACAAGTGCTGCGTCTTTAGTAAGAAGGAGAGCAATACATTGGCCAAGATTCATCCCAGTTTGTAATAAACCATGGAAACTCCTTGCTACAATGTTTATCCGCAGTTTTATTTCATTCCACTAACAGAATGTTCCAGTATTTTACTCCATGGGGCATTGGCTGCAGCAAATGAACAGATAAGTCACACTTTCATACGTTCTTCAATTTTTAACGTCTTTTTCCCTTTTACAGAAAGAGAATGAATAATGGCGTTATTACTGGCAGCGGGCGCAGGCTTTGAACTCTTATTTCTTACCCTGTGGCTCCACAAGATTAAAGAACTACAGGCCGCAGTCCCAGCGTAGGATGAAGCAGAAATTTAATAGAAGAACTGAGAATCCTGAGGAGCTATCCATAAGTGTGCACGAAGAAACTGATATTGTTCTAGTTATGGTCGATATTGCGGTACAAGTACCAAAAGGAAGCAAATCAATGTGTTAAAGGGAAAGAATTCCCCTCTCCACTGCCTACAGAATGACATTGTATCATATATTCTCTAATTCTTCCAATTCATTAACTTGCAAATATCTATCATCATTTTCTTAAAGTCTTAAGGAAAACTCTGAATTCCTAATTTCATGTGCAAAAGCACAAGTGACCAGTGGATTAATCCCATAGATCTTACACAAAATACACTTAGCAAAATACACTTCAAATCGGATTAATAAAATATTTAAAAAAAAATTGAGTCAAGAGTTGGTGATACATCTATAATGTACATTTATGAAATGGAAAAATTCCAGGTCATGATGCTCTGAGGAGGAGACTATACTGTATATGCAAAGTTTCATTATAATAATCTATTGGAATCCTAATAAATCTATACAAATATTTCAAATTCTGTATCTGTATATTTCACAAACATACAGTGGCATATAAAAGTTTGGGCACCCCTGGTCAAAATTACTGTAATTATGAACTGTTAAGCATGTTGAAGATGACATGATCGCTAAAAGGCCTAAAGTTACAGATGACACATTTCCTTTGTACTTTTAGTAAAATCTATATTTGTTGTCATCTTTTACATTTTAAAAATTCCAAAAAGGGAAATAGACCGATGCAAAGTTTTTGCACTCTGCATGGTCAGTACCTAGTAGCACCTTCTTTTGCAAGCATCACAGCTTGTAAATGCTTTTTGTAGCCAGAGAAGATTCTTCTAGTTCTTGTTTGATGGATTTTCATCCATTCTTACTTGCAGAATTCCTCCAGTTCTGTGAGATTCCTGGGGTGTCTTGCATCCTCTGGTATTTTGAGGTCTAGCCACAGATTTTCAATGATGCTCAGATCGGGGGACTGTGAGGGCCATTTTAAAACATTCAGCTTGTGCCTTTTGAGGTCATCTATTGTGGATTGTGATGTGTGTTTAGGATCATTATCCATTTGTAGAAGCCATCCTCTTCCTCTTTTGACCTTCAGCTTTTTTACAGATGTTATGTTTGCATCAGGAATTTGTTGAAATTTCATTGAATCCATTCTTCCCTCTACCCGTGAAATGTTCCCTGTGTCATTGGCTGTAACACAACCTCAAAGCATGTTCGATCCACCCCCATGCTTAATGGTAGGCAAGATGTTCTTTCCCTTAAATTATGTGCCCTATTTTCTCCACACATACCTTTGGTTATTTTTGCCAAAGACTTCTATTTTAACCCCATTGGTCTACGTGACTTGTTTCCAAAAGCATCAGGCTTGTTTAGATGTTTTTTTTGCATACTTTTGACTCTGAATTTCATGGTGAGGATGCAGGAGAGGCTTTTTTCTGATGACTCTTCCATGAAGACCATATTTGTGCATGTATCTCTGAACAGTAGAACAATGTGCCACGACTCCAGAGTCTGCTAAATCTTTCTGTAGGTCTTTTGCAGCCAAGCGATTTGCCTTTCTGACAATCTCACTGCAATTTAGCTTGGTCTTTCAGGCCTTATGTTGACCTCCACTCTTCCTGGTAACTGACATTTCTTAAGTACATTTTGAACTGAGGAAAGGTCACCTTGAAAACGCTTTCCCATCTTCTTATAGCCTTCTCCTGCTTTGTGGGCCTCCATCATTTTCAGAGTGCTAGGCAGCTGCTTTGAAGAACCCATGGCTGCTGATTTGGGCACAAGGTTAGGGGAGGCTGTGTTTTTTTAAAGCTGGAAATTTGCATCCCCTGGCATTTCATAATGCTGATAGTTAAACATTACAATATATATTTATATATGTTTTGCCTAAAATACAAAGGAAATGTGTCATCTGTAACTTTAGGCCTTTTAGAGATAATTTTGTCTTCGACTTGCTTAACTGTTCACAATAATATTAACTTTGACCAGGGGTGCCCAAACTTTTACATGACACTGTAGGTATATAGATAGATAGAGATAGATAGATAGATAGATAGATAGAAAATATATAGATAGATTAATAGATAGATAATAGAAAGAAGATAGATATAGATACATAATAGATACATATATAGACAGATAATAGATAGATGTCTGTAAAGCGCTGTGGAATTAATGTCACTATATAAATGAGTAAAATAAATAGATAATAGATAGATAATAGACAGATAGATAATAGATAGATAGATGATAGACAATAGATAGATAGACAGGTTTGTATCTGGATAGCTGCTTTTGTTTCAGTTTTGCTTTACAAATCATGCGAAGAACGACATCATCTGTAAAGTCAACATTTTGTTCCTTTTACAAAGTCAAAGCTGCTTTTATCCTGTGCTGTCACTGCCACCGCTGATGCTTGATTGACGCCGCTGATCCAGCATCAGTAACCTTGTAACAATTGTCTTTTTAGACATGATGCAAGTTCACTATGGAGACGAGCAGCACTTCCACAATGACGGGAGGGTGGTGCATTCCACCTGCACATGCACAATTCATTGTCCCCTGGACTGAGTAGTACAACGTTCAGTATCACAACGCTGCGCACAAGATCGAGAGATGGGTAATGGATGGCTGCGACAATACATTCTGTTCTGTACCTCTATGGCCCATTGCTGAGCTTTGTTTGTTTGTTGTTTTGAGATATGCTGGTTGCATAGCTACAGAGGTTGAAAAAAGACTAAGGTCTATCAAGGTCAACCTTTTAAAATAACAATAATGTTTCAAATATTAATATAATACAAAAGACTGACAATCAGTCTCCGGAAGTAATAAAAAAGAAGCATATCTTGTCTAATTAACTGTTCACTGGGCAATTGTTCTATAACATGCAAGCACTGAAGGTCTTGCATGTGAAACTACACAGTGAATCAATATTTAGAGGTCCTGACATTCCAGGTCACTTTTCAGAATAAACTGTCCTGTGTGTATACATAGGGAATAACACTACTTCTGGCCATTATTTGACAAGTATTCTTCATTTTTTCTCCGTTTTCCCCCTTGTAGGCTCTGTTTCTAATTTCCAGTTGTTTCTGAGCTGGTGGATGGAGACTGGCTTCTATAGGGTCTCCCATACACAGCACTCACAGATGTGGGATTCTTGCTCTCTTTGCACTATGTAGCACATGCTCAGAAGCATACCTGTTGTTTCAGGTGACTTTTCACAATAAGCTGTTGTGTGTGTACTTGAAGAATAAATATTTCTTGCCATTAGCAGCATGGAGTACATTTTACAACAAAACTGCAAAGTTCAGCTGTGAATCCAGCTCAGGGGTGAAAAAAACACTTAAAAGAAGGCAGTGGCTGTGAAAAGAAAGTGTAGCTGTGAATTCAGCTCTGAAGTGAGATAAAAACTAATTAGTACAATATAGTTTTGCATTACTATGCCATGTTTTGACTCCAAGGTACTCAATTTCATATTTATACATTATTGACATTATCTTCCAAGGTCTTTTAAAGATGACTAAGATACATATGAGTTGTCTGAGTATTCACACAGTGTTGTGTTCAGCTGCAGTTTATCTTGGAGCTTGCCACCATACAGTACCTTTAACTGCAATTATCTTGACAAACTGCTGTGATTTCTACAACTTTCACCTACTACTTATCAAACATGCTGATTAACTCTTCATCTTCTGTATGCATTATGAACTGTTTGAGACTGTTCACATGACATTGCAAGCATCTCTGCGATCTACTGTAGATCCTGGAACTTGCATATACATACTTGTTTTCATTCTGTGATGGTCTTTGGTGAGAAAGTGCAGCCTCGAACTGTCCCTGGAACTAGGACCATAACTATCCTTGTTCCGGGGATACTCTTGAAGGTAGAGAGGCCCTGGTCTCCGATCAATCTATGCTCCTGTAAAAACCTTAATCTGTCCTCTCTCCCGCCCCATGGCGCATGGAACAGAAATGTAAGGTAAACAAGACACAAAGACAAAACAGGGATAACAGAAAACCTCTATCATACAAAAGCATAAATCAACAATAGAGAGGAAGATAGGGACAGGAAGGAATAAACTAAGTGGGAACAGCAAACCACAGATCACTACTACAACAACTCCACTCTATCCACTTAGCTTTAGCACACAGCACAGAAAGACAAATCTTTCACCGGCAGGGACTAAACGCCCGGAGCCAGTATACATAGAAAGAGTAAATGATAAGCAGTTGCAGCTGAGAACAACCAAGCTTTATGGTTTCAGCCAGCATAGAAAGAGTCCTTAACCCTCTCAACACCAAAGAAAATCAAATCCATTTAAAAAAGGACATGAATCACACCATCTCTAAAAAAGACCTGATTCAGACCCTCCTTATATATTTTACATGCTCAATTTAGCTTGTCTACTATCCTAGTTCTGTGATTTCTAGTGAATGATGTTCTGCTTGCTTGCTATCCAGCATAGCCATTTGTCCAGTGGATATATCTCAGGTGTGAGCCCTAAAATTAATTCAGCCCTGCAGTAAAATAAAATACTTATTAGAAAGCCGTAGCAGAGTGGATGGCAATACAAAGAAGTACTAAGTGTAGCTCTGAGTTCATCTCCTGGGCAAGGTTAAACAAATAAGAAGCAGCAGCTTGAGTCTGAGTGTGGTCCTTAGGGCCCCGTCACACACAGCGAGATCACTAGCGAGATCGCTGATTTTGTGATGCATCGGCGATCTCGCTGTGTGTGACATCCATCAGCGACCGGCCCCCCTGCCGGGTATTGCTGATTGTGCAGGATCGTCCTGGGCCATTTTTTGATCGTTGGTCTCCCGCTGGCCAGTACGCATCGCGTGTGGCAGCGGGAGACCAACGATCAGCGACGCTGCACGCTGGTATCTAGGGTAAACAGCAGGTAACTAAGGGCCGCGCGGCTCTTGGATACCCGCTGTTTACCCTAGATACCAGCTTGCTCGCTGGTCCTGATTGCTGGTGAGTCTGTCTATGTGACAGGTCACCAGCAATCAGCCTAACTATGTCCCAGTGATCCCATCCATGTCGGATCATTGGTGGGATCGCTGGGACATCGTTGTGTGTAACGGGGCCTTTAGTCCCTTTCTGCTCATTAACACACTCTTCTCCATAGACATCAATAGACAGCAGTTATTTGTCCTTCACTTAAGTTACATCCTGTTTAAATGGTTTCAAAGGGGTATTAAAGATTTCATTATGTGGCCAGATTTTCAAAAGTTGCAACATTACATGTGATGACCAGCATGCTGTAACATAGTGACAAGGGACTGTGAGAACCTACTTGAGCCCTCGAACTAGGGGTGCCCTAGTCTATCCCTGTCCCCAGATTACCCAGGATGGTGGAGACACTGGGTTCTCATACCTATCTACACTCCTAACTTAACCCTTATCTGATCCCTGCTTGACCCAAGGAGGTGAGGGGCCAAAGTGTATAGGAAAACACTAACCTGACAGACAAGTAAACAGACAGGGAAAAAAGAAAACTACAATCATAAAAATACATTCACAAAATTACTGAATGGAGCACAGGGGAGGTATAGGATAAGGAAACTAAATGTGAGAGGATAAGGATAAACACACAAACCAACCACACAGCAATCTCCAGACAAACTGTCCAACTGCCTACTCTAAACACTGAACTTTCTCCTTCACCACCAAATCAGGAAGTAGAAAAATCACTGGCAACTCCCAAGTGCTAGTGGTCAGCATATATACCAGAGGGGAGTGGCCAACACAGAACAGCTGAGACAATTCAAGATGGAGCGCTACAAGAGATCAACTGAACTGATTAACCCTTGCCATGACAGAACAAGGAAAACCTGCACTGTTTAATAGATGGTGAAGCAGTTCTCATAAGTGCAGGAGTTTGTGTAACCAGATGCTGTGATCGTGTGGCCCCACTCTGTCTGTCACAATTAGCTATGTTATTATTATTATTATGCACTTTTATAGTGCCATTTATTCCATGGCGCTTTACATGTGAAAAGGGGAAATATAGACATGTATAATAAACATGTGTGAGACAAGGGACACACAAGTACATAAGGAGAGGATGGGTCTTCAGGTTCTTCTTGAAGGTTTCCGTTGATGGTGAGAGTCTGATGTGTTGCGGCAGAGAGTTCCAGAGTATGGCGGAAGCTATGTTACGTTTAATCGAGCACGCAATAGGATTCTGACAGTGAGCATAATATGAACAGCAAGAAGAAGAACAGAAATTTAATTTTAGCGTGGAAACCCAGTTTAATCACTTTAATCAGTTTTTCAGGGTAAATCATCAGCTCGCAGAAAAAGGAAAAGGGTCACTAGGGAAGAAAAGCAGAATTCTCTGAAAATGCACATTACAGAGTTTCTAATATTGACTTTTCTCATTGATTTATGAACACTGATGAAATGACAGTGACCATTTAAGACTTTATTAGGTATTTGTATGAACTATATAAAATTTTAAGAGACTTAAAAGTTGGACAAAATCTTCGACTGTTAAAGAGAGATGTGAAATCTGCTGCTGTGTGAAGACATCAGTGACACAGAGCTGTCTCATTCACACAGCAGAGGCTTTGTCACAGAACAGATTACATCAGTGACTGCCATCCCCTGTGTAGATTAGAAGCTGCAGACCCCCATCACTGGCCATCACACAGTCTGTTCTCACTGCTGCCAGCAGCCTGGGACAGTGAGGGAAGGAATTACTGATAATGAGTTATGTATTGTAATCATGGAGTGGCCCAGAATACAGGACGATTTTCCTTCCTCACTAGTTTCACATTCCATAGATCACTGTTCAGTGTGTGTCTGGGGGAGGAGCAGGTCTCTGCTCTCTGCACTGAGGCTGCTGGAGGGGAAGAATTCGTTACTGTGTGATGAGGGCTGCTGCATGTGAACGGGGAGGGCCTGTAGCTATGGAGGGTGGGGTTGTTGCTATAGAGGGCATGTTTGGAGTAGAGTAGGAGGTTACGACTAGTTCTCATTTCAATGCCATAACACACCCCCCATTGGACGTTCTGTTCAGAATATCTAGAAAACCGTGCAAACTAGTGACAGAAAGTAAATTACTTATTGTCATAATTCTGCAGCCCAGATATGTACTGAGATTATGTGAAAAGCCCAGACAACCCCTTTAATGAACTTATTTTCAGCTGCATCCTGATCAGTTAGACTTTCTGCTCTTACTCCTTCTACTGCTTTTAGTGCCCCATATCTTCATGGACACAGGACGGTCAGGATTCACCTCATCAGAGACATTTTCTATTGTGTATGAAGGACCATCCCCTATTTGTGCCTCTTCTTCTTGGTCTTCTTCTCTCAGTACATTGTAACGTCCAGGACTTATCACCAGCATTAGAGGATCAGAGGTTTTCTGTATTGTTGTAAGTTTTCTGAAGGGATCCAGAGAAGTTTTTTTTTTTTTTACAGTCACAAAACCTTCCACATCCACACTGGACACTGCGGACAGATTATCGGCTTCTACAAATGTTCTGGGCTGCTTGCTGAACATCTTAGGTCTCTCTTTAGTTACTGGTATTTTAGGCCCTACTTTAGTGCCCGACCATTGCTTAGATCTTACTTTTGTGGCCAATGATGGTGGTTTACGTCTTTCCTTAGCGGCTAAGTGTACGTTATATGATTCTTCAGTGGCTGGTGGGACTTTAGGCGTTTCTTCATTGGATGGTGGTACTTTAAGTGTTTCTTTAGTGGCTGGTGGTCCTAGTAGTGCAGCGTCCATTAGTAAAATCTCATAGTCTGGAGCAGGTTCACTGTTACTACTACTTCTAACATCATCAGTGCCGACTTCTTGGACATCTGCACCTCTGGTGACATCTTCTTTCATAATTTCCAAGGAGGTCTGGCCATTATATTTATTATGTTCTGCATGAGGGCAATCACGAAACGTATGCCCAGGTCCTGAGCACAGGTTACAGATGACGGTTCCTGTGCATTTGTCCTTTGTATGCCCGAACTGTTCACACAATGACCACGTGATATGAGAGCAGTTAATGGCAAGGTGCCTGCCCCCACATCTATGGCTCAGACATGGCTGACAGGGGTAGTAGCATATCCCCCTCTCTGAGCCAGGTAGAAGGAGTGAGGCAGATGTCTGGTTATCCGGGCCTGAATACGGAGAGCTGTGGAAGTGCTGCGGTGTATTACTGCGGTCGTCAGGAGGACGGCCAATAAACTCGGACCTGTTGTACCCGAAATCTGCCTCAGTCTCGTGTCTGTGTCGTCTGTTCGCGGTAAACAGGGGACAACCCCCTAAGCTGGGCCACCTTCCTACAAATGCTTTGCGCCAAAGACCGCTCATGACGTTGGGCAAGAGTGACGTCATCAGCATTTTGCGCAAATCATATACTGTGACCAGAAGATGCCAGGTGCATGGTGAGAGTAGGGACAGAGTCTTGGGGCCGTTGGATGGTGAGTATATTCCTTTTTTTTATTGTATGTTTTTCTAGCGCTGCTGATCAACCGATGGTAGTGGTGGCGGGCATCCTTTGAACTCCGGACTGTGCCTGCGCACTGCGCCTGGCGCTGATTTGTCGCGCCCTGGCGGACCCTACCAAGCACCTACGCGTGATTTTTGTGACAGACAGACAGACATGACATGATAAGACAATGATATATATATATATACAGTCATATGTAAAAGTTTGGGCACCCCTATTAATGTTAACCTTTTTTCTTTATAACAATTTTGGTTTTTGCAACAGGTATTTCAGTTTCATATATCTAATAACTGATGGACTCAGTTATATTTCTGGATTCAAATGAGGTTTATTGTACTAACAGAAAATGTGCAATCTGCATTTAAACAAAATTTGACCGGTGCAAAAGTATGGGCACCCTTATCATTTTCTTGATTTGAACACTCCTAACTACTTTTTACTGACTTCCTGAAGCACTAAATTGGTTTTGTAACCTCATTGAGCTTTGAACTTCATAGCCAGGTGTATCAAATCATGAGAAAAGGTATTTAAGGTGGCCACTTGCAAGTAGTTCTCCTATTTGATTCTCCTATGAAGAGTGGCATCATGGGCTCCTCAAAACAACTCTCAAATGATCTGAAAACAAAGATTATTCAACATAGCTTTTCAGGGGAAGGATACAAAAAGTTGTCTCAGAGATTTAACCAGTCAGTTTCCACTGTGAGGAACATAGTAAGGAAATGGAAGAACACAGGTACAGTTTTTGTTAAGCCCAGAAGTGGCAGGCCAAGAAAAATATCAGAAAGGCAGAGAAGAAGAATGGTGAGAACAGTCAAGGACAATCCACAGACCACCTCCAAAGACCTGCAGCATCATCTTGCTGCAGATGGTGTCACTGTGCATCGGTCAACAATACAGCGCACTTTGCACAAGGAGAAGCTGTATGGGAGAGTGATGCGAAAGAAGCCGTTTCTGCAAGCACGCCACAAACAGAGTCGCCTGAGGTATGCAAAAGCACATTTGGGCAAGCCAGTTACATTTTGGAAGAAGGTCCTGTGAACTGATGAAACAAAGATTGAGTTGTTTGGTCATACAAAAAGGCATTATGCATGCGCTGTATTGTTGACTGATGCACAGTGACACCATCTGCAGCAAGATGATGCTGCAGGTCTTTGGAGGTGGTCTGTGGATTGTCCTTGACTGTTCTCACCATTCTTCTTCTCTGCCTTTCTGATAGTTTTCTTGGCCTGCCACTTCTGGGCTTAACAAGAACTGTACCTGTGTTCTTCCATTTCCTTACTATGTTCCTCACAGTGGAAACTGACTGGTTAAATCTCTGAGACAACTTTTTGTATCCTTCCCCTGAAAAGCTATGTTGAATAATCTTTGTTTTCAGATCATTTGAGAGTTGTTTTGAGGAGCCCATGATGCCACTCTTCATAGGAGAATCAAATAGGAGAACTACTTGCAAGTGGCCACTTTAAATACCTTTTCTCATGATTTGATACACCTGGCTATGAAGTTCAAAGCTCAATGAGGTTACAAAACCAATTTAGTGCTTCAGGAATTCAGTAAAAAGTAGTTAGGAGTGTTCAACTCAAGAAAATGATAAGGGTGCCCATACTTTTGCACCGGTCAAATTTTGCTTAAATGCAGATTGCGCATTTTCTGTTAGTACAATAAACCTCATTTGAATCCAGAAATATAACTGAGTCCATCAGTTATTAGATATATGAAACTGAAATACCTGTTTCAAAAACCAAAATTGTTATAAAGAAAAAAGGTTAACATTAATAGGGGTGCCCAAATTTTTACATATGACTGTATATAGATTAATATATTTTTTTATCTTTTTTTTTTCTTTAAAGGATTTTGAAGATGAAGAGGTGGCTGAAGAGGTGCTACCAGAAGAAGAACGAAGGGGTGGAGAGATACCCGGAGTGGGCTCGCAATTCGTAAGTTTCTCGCATACATCGCAGAAACACAACATGACAGTACTCACAACGCATAGAAAACAATTTAGTACAGACATCACACTGCAGACAACAAATAAAAATAGATGATTGCAGATATCACACTGCACACAGCACATATGCCAACATCCAAGCAAAATTTTTTATCTTTTTCCATTTTTTATTATAGTCTTCTGAATCTGTTGGCTGTTCAAGAGGTCCTCGAAGTGCCTCCCAGGGCAGTCGGCATGTGCAACATGGCAGTCGTCATCATGTAAGTACCTTTTTTTTTTTTTTTTTCTTGTCCTGTATTTCAAATTTGTTATTTTTTTCGCCTTTTTTCCAAATTTTTTTTATTTTTTTGCATTTTTTCCATTATTTTTTAAAATTTTAGTCGCTTTTTTATAATTTTTTTTAAACTTTTTTGCATTTTTTCAAATTTTTTTCTTCTCCTTTATTTCAATTTTTTAAAAAAATTTTATATCCTTTTTTTGGTTCACATTTTTTAAATGTTTTTATTTAGCCTTTTTGTAAAAATTTTTTTTTGGTCTGTTTTTGAGGTTCATTTTTTTTTCTTTTAACAGGCTTCACAGCGTGCTCCTGACTCGGATGGTGAGGAGGGGGGCTGGACATTGACCTCCTCATTGATCTGATCCGAGAAAGGGATCCGCTGTGGAACATGGGGGACCGCCGCCATGCCGATCTCATAGTGACACGGAAGATGTGGGAGGAAATCTCTGCCCAACTTGTGGACCACTGGGAGGACCTCGATGCTCGTGTCAAGATTCAAAACCGTAAGTATACACATTTCAGTAATGTTGCTGCATGTAAACCATTGTTTCCCAAACTTCAGTCCTCGTGGCCTCTATTTGGGTTATGTTTCAGGATTTCCTTTGTATTGCGCAGATGGTGGAAGTATCATCAAGGCATCAGTGATTCTATCACGTGTGTAACACTATGGAAATCATGTAAACATGACCCGTGGGGGACTTGAGGACTGGAGTTTGGGAAACCTGGATGTTGGATAGTAACCAATTTTGGCTTTCTCTTTTCAGGGGAGAGAATTGTGAAGCGGTGGAGGTCTATCAGGGATCACTTCAAGAAGGAGTTCAACAAAGAAATGCGGGCCCCGAGTGGCTCTGGAGGACGAAGGAGCAACTACAAGTATGCGCATGCCCTGTCGTTCCTCCAGACAACAATGGTGACCAGAAGGTAAATATTAAAAACGGCATGTACAAATTTTTTTTACATGTCTAACAAATTATTTTTTTTTTCAGCCAGGGACATGCAATAGCAATATATTATTTTTTTTTTCTCTCTTTATTCATCAGCACCGTGAGCAGCACTCAGGAGCCTGCCCAGTTGGACCCTCCTGGGGCGATTCTTCAGGAGACCGCCACCGAGGGACACTTCGACTGCCCTCACCCATCTGCACCTTCACAGCCTGCCCTCACATGTGATCCTTCCATCCCATCCACCAGCGCTGGAGCATCGTGGCAGACTCCATTGCATGAATCTGCTGGTGAGGAAATAGCTTTCCCTTTACCCCACCCTTCTGTCGCTGCCACCTCTAGTACATCTGTGGCTACAGGGCGGCAGCGGCAGAGGGGTCAGGAAAGGAGCTATGCTCCAGAATTCTTGCATCTGAATGCATCTTTCCAAAACTGTCTCAAAGTGTTGTTTGAGCAAATTGCCACAGGCTTTAATATGCTCAGCAACAGCATTCTGGAGGTGAAAACACTTTTGCAAAGCATGCATTCAGATGCAAGTCGATCTCCAAACCACACATTTTTTCGGGCTGTAGTTGAGCGTGGGTCGCCCTCGCACACCCAGGGCAGCGGGGTACTCAGTACCGGGCCGGTGTCAGGCGGGAATGTGTCACAGCAGCGGTGACCCGGTCCGTGGCCCTGGGCGCCCAATATCAATGGCGGTGATGTAGTTAATGGTAGAATAGTTTGTGATGCCACCCATGGTGTTTGACAAGTAAGGTGTTGAGCCAACGCCGCATGCAGATCTGCTGGGACTGATGGTGTGGTGCAGCAGAGATGGTATAGCTCCCCACAGGTGGAGCTGTAGTCCCAGGGCAGTGTAGGTGCAATGCATGAGGAGAGGCGCAGAATGGTATGGAGGCTGGTACCCAAGTGTAGTGGTGTGGCAATAACTGGAGGACACCAGAGTATGCGGTTCCAAAGCTTTACTCACTGTTTGCAGTTCACACAACTGCCTGCCTCCGTACTGTGTTCTCCAGGTCAGGGCTCCAGCCAACCTCCAGGCAGGATAGGATTCTCCCTTCCACACTCCGTCAACGTGTACCTTACTGAACGACTCCTCCAATGCACCTTTAGGTGCGAAGCACTCCAGTACTTAGTAACCCTGGAATGCCTCTCTCTAGGTGTTCCTAGTCTTTACTTGTATGACAGACAGCTGTAGCCTGCTTCGGGGACTCCACTCTGCATCCCGGCTCTCTATTCAGTTGCTGTTGTGTCCCAAGTCTATGATGGGAGCAAGGTGTTAGCGGTTCACTACTCATCCGGTGTCTGTTGCCGGACATAAAGATCCAATCAACCTCGGGGACCGGGCCCCTGCCTTTGCGCTCTCTGGACTGGAAGGGTTCTCTCTCTTTCTCAACCTACTTCCCACCGTCCTTCTATTCTCCTTCGTTCTGATCTGTTCTCTCTCTCTCTTATGGAAGGTTAGGTTATCAATATTGAAAACTGAAAGAAAAAGAGCGCAATAGGGTCTTACCCGAGAAAATGAGAAAGTAAAACAATAAGTTATACTCACCCTGTGTAGGAGAGTATTAAGCATAAAGGAACAAAGTCAGCTTGCTGCACATCCAAATGACCACGCCGTGGCCATAAATCATCAGATTCAAAGAAGGAATTTTTATGGATTAGCCGTGCGCTGCCAGACCATCACTCCTCACAAGTTGTGTGCTTTAAAACATTTATTTCCCAACGCGTTTCAAAGTTAAAAACTTCTTCCTCAGGGGATGACATGTACATGGTACATGTCATCCCCTGAGGAAGAAGTTTTTAACTTTGAAATGCGTTGGGAAATAAATGTTTTAAAGCACACAACTTGTGAGGAGTGATGGTCTGGCAGCGCACGGATAATCCATAAAAATTCCTTCTTTGAATCTGAGGTTATCAATATTATCAGTCTCTTTCTCTGGTCTTTCTCGTGCCAGCAGCACGTCCCTCAACACCCATCTTCTCTCTTCTCTCTCCTCTAACCAACTAACTAACTTTCACTCTTCCCACTCTTTTGTATCATCTCTCTCCACCCACCTCCCAGCACATCTCGTGTTCCGAAGCAGGGTTCCACGAGGGGTGCTCTGCTAACCCACAGCCTGAAGATGTTAGGTGGCCCCACTGAACTATCCTGTGTGTGAAATGCAGGTGTTGGAATGCGGAAAGGAGTTCCCAGCCTACCTGGATGGTGGGGCACTACACCTTAGGAGAAGGTGCAGTACCTCTGTGGCGACTGAAGCCTCAGGGGCACCACAAGTGCATAGATATGCTATCTCCTGACCAGCAGATGCATGTAATGCATTCGTGCCATGCTGCTCTAGCGCAGGTTACCTCCCAAGCTCCTCAACCCACCCCGGTAATTCCGGTCACACCTGCCCTCTCCCTCCAGGCACTGTCCCCCCTTCCCTCTCCTATTCAATACCAGCAGCCTCCCCAGTACCACCAAACTGCCTCGTACCACCAACCTGCCACATTCCAACATCCTTCCCCATACCATGTCCCATCTACATCTTCTGCACCTCCAGTCCCTGCCCAACCCTCCTCTACACCACCCACAACCTCTTCTGCCTCCCACATGTCCTTCCATTCTTATTCTTTTTCAACCCCTTCACCTCTTTTACCTACCGATCCTTCCCCACCACCACCATCATAACAGTCCTCTCTCCACACTCCCAATGTCGAAGTGTCCCAAAGTGGAAGCCCCTCCAGCATTATCTCCACCCAACACTATGTTAATTTATAGTTTTTCGCCATTAAAAACTCAAAATTATTTTGGATTAATAAAAATCTTTTTGAAGAAAAAATTATTAATACTCAGACAATAAAATTCTTTTTCGTTGGTTCAAAAAGTTGTCTGTCTTTTATTTATAAGATTAAATAGTAAAACAAAAGTAAAATACTGTGGTTACATAGGGTAAATTGATTGGGTATCCACAACCAGGTACATAGCTTTAGGTAAAAGGTAAAATAATGTGTGCCTGGTTGTGTATTATCCAAAGTATTTAACCTTTTACCCAAAGTTGGGTACATTATTATGTATTATCTACAGTATTTCTTTACTCCACAACAAGGTACACAACTTTGTGTTAAGAAGGTAAAATACTTTGGATAATACACAACCAGGTACACTTTGGCAAAAATGTCAAATAATGTGGTTACAGAAGGTACATGAATTTTGGTTAAAAAGGTAACAGACGAAGTTTTCAAACTCTGTCATCCTGCCAGTCTATTCGTCCTTCAGGTGAATTAAAGTATTCAGCAAATGTGTCCCTCATTCCGGAAATGGCCACAGAACTTCTATAGGTAATGTTCTGGTAATCATGCAAGGTTGTTTCTTCAGAGTGGTCCTCAATGGAAATCTGGTCCTTGCAGATAACAAAATTGTGCAGGACCACACAAGCTTTGATCACCTTGTCCACAGTTTCAGTCTTGAACATGCCATTTGGATGTCAGAATACCAAAAGCACACTCCACCATTCTTTGTGCTCGTGTGAGCCGGTAATTAAAAATTCTTCTTGTAGGTGTCAATGCACTGCTGGAGTACGGTTTCAATAGGTGTTCTGAGAGCTGGAAGGCTTCATCCCCTACACAAACAAAAGGCATTGGTGGGCCTGATGTTTCAGGCAGTGGTTTAGGGGGTGGAAATTGGAAGGTGTTTCCATAGAGATGCCGGCCCATTGCTGACAATTTAAAGACTTGGGAATCATTGGACCGGCCATAGGCCCCAATATCAACCGCTATAAATCTGTATTCGGCGTCAATCATGGCCATGAGGACAATGGAAAAATACTTCTTGTAATTAAAATATTCCGATCCCGATCCAGCAGGTTTGACGATGCGGATATGTTTCCCATCCACTGCACCTAAGAAATTAGGAAAACGACATATTTTTTGGAACTTGTCAGCAATTTCAAACCAACTCTCCGTTGTGGGCTCTGGTATAAATTTGTAAAAAAGTTAAAAATGATTTCCAATTCAGAGCAATAACATAACAGTTATAATTCAGCTCCAACAGTTGAAGATACTATAAAAGCAATTATTACAAGCGACCAGCAACAACATTCCAGTTCAAGTGTGCTCTCAAGTGAGCAGATTAAAGAAATATGGCTTACCGAAGAGTCACCATCAGACGCTCCGCCGGTGAAATGGAGAAGCAGCAATATGTGTCACTTCTTCTGATGAGGTGTCCAATTCTTCCACCAATAAATCAAAGTTCTCGATTTTCATCCTAACATATGAGAAAAATTTCTCAGGGTTTCCTCTTAGCTCCATGTAGAGTGTAGAATACAACCCACGTGTCATTCTCTGGGCTGTGATGGGGTGGATCCACAAACGTCGTCGGCGCTGACGCATGATGCGCTGCTGTCTCTCTCTCTCCTTCTCCAGAACAATCGCTTTCAAACGATTCGCCTCAACAGTGAAATCAACCAAATTCTTCAGAATGTTTGCTATCACAACGTCCATCTTCGCCAGCCAGCTACTTT
Organism: Dendrobates tinctorius; assembly: GCF_039654945.1. Taxonomy (NCBI): domain Eukaryota; kingdom Metazoa; phylum Chordata; class Amphibia; order Anura; family Dendrobatidae; genus Dendrobates; species Dendrobates tinctorius. The sequence goes on along the minus strand of NW_027361782.1, from coordinate 22,380,694 downwards.
CTCTTTTCTCCAACCTGCACTTGCTCCTCTACAAACTGTCAAAGATGGGCTGGAGGAACACTGTAAATATAGGTTTTCAGTAGCCAATCATGTTTTGGAGCACCCCCACGGGTGTTTTTAAAAACCGGATCCGTTGTAATCCGTCGAAAAACGGATAAAAAACCGGACAAAATGGAAGAAACGGATCCTTTTTTTGCCGGATCCACTAGACGGATCCGGCAGAAAAACGCATCTGTTTCTTCTGTTTTTACATAGTTGGAGCCAGATCCAGAGCTCCGGCGACATACCGGATCGCGCCTGACGAAAAAAAACTGATGTGTGAAAGTATCCTAAGACAGCTGGACACAATGGAGATGATCCCAGATCTCATGTTCTCTAGTGTCCTTATAAATGTTCCAGAACATATTAAGATTACACTGGAGCTTAAAGCTGATGTCATAGATCCTGCTGGATGGGACATGGATCAGAGCGTAGACGTCAGACGCCTTAAACTTCATAAACTCTTTCAGAAGAACTTTTCCTAGATAAATTCTGGATGGGTTTGTCTCCTCTGGTCCTGTGTACTTTATCCTGACTGCGTTCTTCCTCTGAGGTGGAGCGTTCACTAGTCTTGTGACATTGGACAACCGTCTCCTGAACTGATGTTGGTCAGCAGATAGGTCATTGCTGGAGCTTTCCCCAGCCACAGGTGGATCAGTTCTTGAGCTTTCCCCAGCCACAGGTGGATCAGTGTTGGAGTTTTCCCCACCCACAGGTGGGTCAGTGCTGGAGATTTCCTCAGCCCCATGATTACTGACATCTGTTTGTTCTGCAAAAACACCCAGATCCATTACTGATTATTGCACAATGTGACCTCCATTCACTGACATGGAGGGTTCAGAGTCCATTATAATGTTTGTAGTATCTGTTACAGACAAGCAATCGCTAGCACCAATGAGCAGGGTCTTGCACTCAGCACTGAGTGGGGTCTCATTTACAGCACTGAGCGGGATCTCACTTGCAGCACTAAGCGGGCTCTCACATACAGTGTCAGTACAGGGGGCACTTTCTTAATCACTCACATGAGCTGAGCTCACTTCATTGCTGTACACAGGGGGCACTGTAGTTAACCCCTTGTTTGCTGAGACACTTTCCTCTGCAGCGTTCCCTGCATTGTCTGCTGCCTCAGATCCCTCACATTGTGCGGCTGATATAAGTGCTTCATTTCTTACCAGACGTCCTCCCTCCACACCGTGCACAGTTTTATATTTAGTGTCCATATTACTAATAGAGTGTTTTCTATGCTCCCTCTGGGCTCTGGCTCCTCTCTTTTTCTCCATAGCCCAAGTTTCCTTTCTGGGCACAGAGTTTATATCTTTGTCCAGGTTTTCTTTCCGAATGTCCAGCTCTCGTCTGCAAACATCCAGGCTCTCACATTTCATCAGCTTTATCTTTGGATCAGTCTCTTTCTTCATTTCATCTTTTAATTTGCTGATTTGCATTTCCAGCTTAAAAATACTTTGCCTTGTAACTTTAGCACTCAATCCAGCAACATAACAAGCAGCCACCATTTCCAGCTTTCTATTACCACCAGGTCCATGCTGCAGGCCATACTCCAGGCTCCAGGGCTTTCCCTTGATCATCAGCCCAGGTTTCCTCTCCTCCACCTGGATCAGAAGCCATGTCTCCGTCCTGCTGGGAGCTTACAAGCACACGTCTATCATCTCCTATGGACAAGAATATAACTACTATAAGGCTGGGGTCACACTAACCGACGACAACTACGGTCCCTACTTTCCATGCGTAATACGTAGAAATGTCCCCTAAATAGTGATTCATATGTCATCCATTGTCAAGGTGTGGTCACATATTTTGCGCATGTAAGCATCCGTATGTAATCCATATGGCATCCGTATGACGAGATTTTCTTGCAGTCTTGCAAAATGAACATATAATGGATCCCTATGACAGGTTAAAACCCAAACGAAAGAATAGATATATACACATCAATGACTCATGTCATTGAGATACACATATATATATATTTACATTTCATAAAGTTCTACATAGTAGAATTGCCGCTAAATCAATTGCCGGCTTCTGTAAAATCATTCTAAAACCTGACATGAAATTAAACATGGTTTACATACAGTAAACCATTTCATTTCATGTATTTATTTATATGTCCATGACTAATAATTAGAGTAGGGTTTGTGTGTAAAATTTGGTACATCTAGGTGTTAAATTAAAGGGTTAATTCGTTGGAAAAAAATGCTTGGGCTCCCGCAGCAAAATCGCAACGAGCCATCTTACACAGCGTGTCCACATCAGGCAGTGCCTTTCTGAATCCTGCTCATATAGGTACTGTTCACATGATCAGGTTTTAAATGCATGACTTAGGAAAGTCTGACTGACGGCTTAACTGTAATGACCCCTCCCAAAACCCACACCTTCTTAACTTAAATAAGACACGACTGCTTGACATTGGATGTAAAAGGCCACAACAGCCCCGTTTATTAACACCAAACAAGCAATAACATTTTATCCATAAACGTAGAAATATTCCATAAACATAACCACCAGCAAAAGGAGGGGGGGTAAATGAAGAGTCCATTGTACATGATTGCAACACCAGCTCCACCACGTGCCCTCAGCCGCACCACACCAGCTCGAGGACACCCAGCCGAGTGTTGCCCAACCAATGTCCTGCTGGGACCCAGCCCAGCAGGGACCCACGTTAACATGCCCCGCTGTGACCCAGCACAGCAGGGTCCCACGTTAACATGTCCCGCTGTGACCCAGCACAGCTGGGACCCACCTTAACCAAGTATACCATTGCACCACCAGGGGTAACCCGCTCCTGCACTGGGTTCACACCCCCGCTCTTTGTGAAATCCACCGACTTCAAATACCCCCTACTTTCCGCCACCGCGAGCACGTATGACACCTTGTACGTGCGAGTACCACCACCAAAAAACACCACCCGAGCCGACTCTGCGGCTTGAGTAACCAATGCTTCTGTACCAAGACCAATCGATCAAAACTGATCCCCATTAGACCTCACAATGCCAACCTACACCAAACAACCAGTACAAAAAGGTCAGCCACACCCAAGACCTGCAACTAGCCAACCGCATAGTCCAATCCTATGCACCGCCTGCGCCACCAGTCCCCAACCTGAGCCGCCGCCTCTGCCTCGTTGAGACCGCAACATTGCAGGCGCCTCCGAAAATTGCACTTCACCTAATAATTAATCAAAGCCTCCTGTTTGGAATGACTACATAGTGGGTTTTACTGGGCACATTGGTTCCCCAAACCTCCGATAGATTCTTGAAAATGTGCCCAGTAAAGCCCACTATGTAGTCATTCCAAACAGGAGCCCCTATGAACAACAACACGAGCACGGCTCCCAGGCAGAAAATTGCACTCCACCTGATAATAATCAAAGCCAACCATTATTGACGTAACAAAAGAACCTACACTGGTTCCCCAACCTCCGACAGATTCCTGAAAAACGTGCCCAGTAAAACCCACTATATAATCATGAACAACAACACGAGCATGGCTCCCAGGCAGGAAGAAATGAACCACAGTATTCAGGCCCGATGTCTCAGATCAAACCCCTTGACGCCCCAGCGACAGTCTCCACCACACACGTGCAGTACCAAAACGCTGTTGGTCCCGTCAACCCTGCGTGATAGCATCTATCTTAAAATACCCACCCAACTAGAAAACATAAATCAATCCACCCCGTAATCACCACGACCCGGAAACGAATTAATTGTGTGCATCACCCGTGCACTTCAAACCCAGAATCACAACACTATTGTTGCCACCCTCTTACCAAAAGTGAGATGTACTCCGCACCCATTCCCCGCTGAACTGCGGACTCAACACTACTCACAAAAGAAAGAAAAGCGACTCCACACCACCTGAAGTCCAGGAAAACTCAGACACACATCACGTCTCCCGAAAACCCCAGACACCATAAACCCGGGCCATCCGTCAAAACATTACACACACCGGTGCCCGATGCTTGTCCACCACCCAGCCTTAAAGCACCGCAAAAAGCACCCCCAAACGGTGCACAGCCCCAGACGATTACCAGGTCCTTAGAATCATTAAAAGTCAATGCACATCGCACTAGCTTCCCCTGCCACGGCGTAACACCAGCCCGACATTAATGAAAGTAATGTTATAGTTGCAACCTGCTCACCCACTACCTAAAGTACACCTCCCCCGCAGCAGCGCAGCACCACAACCGTGTCCCCATAATACCAGCCGATCCTGACAAGTGCGCATAACGGAATGAATGACATAGCCATGTATTGCCGGACGGGCTACACCCACGCGGGAGACCATTCACACAGCCATCGAAACAACATGTCCTGCCTCACGCTCTATACAAAGCGTTCCCGACAAATGGAACAACATCCACTGGATAAACAAACCGTTCACCAACCAGGACCCCCGAGACCAGTAAAGCACACGCTGGGTTACCCAACTCAAATGTTGCATCATCCTTGCGCAACACTTCTCCCAAGTCCCCCGGCCGGGGGCACCCAAAAAGAAAAGACTCTAAGGAGAGCTGTATACCCAGAAGGCAAAGCAGGACCAGCTGCACCCACAATAAACCTCCTAGCCCATCGTAACGAAAAACTATCCACTCTGTATAATAGACTCCTACGTAGCTGCCATCAACGGCTGTAACAAATACCACCTGATACAGTCTGCCAAAAGCACAATCGGCAACCCTAAAGAACCGCAGTGAGAACCCACCAGTCCTTACGTACAAAAGTTGTTAAAACTGCCCCTGGGCAGTCACGACCAGCAAATTACCGTAAGAACGCCATATGACTGCAGATCATGCAAAAGCCCCCAGTTGATCGTAGACCCACGTATTCAATAACCAAACTCAACCCCCAAAACAGCAGTGCGATGTACACGGGAACCAAATAACGACCCCCGACCTGACAAGATGTACTCGTTAACCTAACCTGACTTAGACATAGGGCCCCAGGTGAATCAAACGCGTTGACTTATCCAAACACATGATAACCGCAACTACGCCCTGAGCATGAAGAAACCTTAAGTAGTCAAGGGTTGGACCATGAACAGAAAATAAGCACACCACCTTCCCTAATACCAGATAGTAGTCCCAGGTTGGACCATGACCAGAAAATAAGCACTGCACCATCCCTAATACCAGATAATCCCTGACTACCACACAGAAACCAAACCACGGACCTCAACAACCAGACATTGACCAACCATAAAACCCCAACTCCACACCATATCTACGTACCCCCAGAAATTAACCAGGAAAACAAATCCGGTAAAAGGTCAACTCCAAGCCCCCCGGGGGAAATGTCATCCATTGCTGCCAGAAAGGCAGGTTCCCAAAAGATCTGCCGTCCCAAGCATCTCGACCTCTCCTGAACGTCTGCCGCAACAAACCATAATGCCACTAGTGAACATGAAAACCCATAGTACACTCAAAGCCCCTATTGGAGAAACAAACCCGGACCGAGGCATATAAATAAAACACACCGTAATGAAAACTCGACCTCCTACCCCCTCACCTCTGACCAGCAATAGCACACACCCCACTGTAACGTGAAAGATTAAGCCGCCCGATGCACTCCCCAAACTGCTCACCACGTCAGTGAACTGCCATCCAACCCTTATCAAATACTAGGCGCGGCGATAAAACTGCTCACTAGAGTTGAGCGACTTTTGGTTTTTTAGGGTCGAGTTTCGTTTCGTGAAACCCGACTTTTCCAAAAGTCGGGTCGAGCAAGATCGGCTGATTATAGGGAAAAGTCGGGGTCGTCCCGAAACACGGAACCCAATGTAAGTCAATGGGGAATAAAATCGGCAGTGAGAGGAGGACAGGAAACACACCTACAGTGCCCATTTGAATGCCAAAAGGATCAATTCTTCTTACTTAAGCTTGTCAACCTTAATTAACTTCATAATACAAGTTACGCACTGAAAAATGGGGGTTATTTGGCTAAAGTTGTGGGGGGGTAGGGCTGGCTCCAGGTTTTCATGTGCCCTGGGCAAAAGAGCGCCCCTTTAACACATACCACAACTCATCATGCTCCGATACAGCAGAGAAATAGCGGTATAGTACAATGAAAAATACTTCACTTTTTACATCTCATGACGAGGCCCATCTATTTCTCCATACAGAATCATTGGTCCCATATAATGTTTGAAACAGTATATGATGAGCTCCACATAATGTTACAGTATATGTTAGTCCCCATGGATGAAGCTCCACTGTCTTATGGGCCCAAATAATGCTCCAAATATAATGGGCCCCATTTCTAATGCTCTAGTGTATAATGGGCTCTGTAAATGCTGCTCCAGTGTCTGATGTCCACCTTTGGAATGTTCCAGTGTATGGTGGGCCCCATCTATCATTCTCCAGAGTATAGTGCTCCCCAAAAATTGCTGTCCCAACATTGAAAACAATCAAATAAGTCTCCTCGCTAGGGAATCCCTGTACTAGTCTGGACTCCTCGTCGTCCCCATCTTCCATCTCACTGCACAGTATTTCAACCTTGCAAGTGCTGTGATCCTGAGCAAGCAGGGGGGCCCACTCGTTGGCGACGGCACTGGCACAGGGCCCCTGATAGTACGGTGGTGTGTCTGATGGCGGGTGGGCCGAACCTGCACTTTCATCTGCAGCTTCCTCTTTGTCACCGTGTAAGATGGAACTGTATATGGGAAGGGTAACCTGAGCTTCATCAGGGTCAGATTCAGGCCGTGTAGCATGCGAGGGGAATGTAGTGGTCTTGGTCAATGTACCAGCAGATTCATCGAGCAGTGGCTGGGCATCAGTGCACTTGTGTCGCCCCCAGGAGTACGGTCGCCACAGTGGCATTACCTTCCTCCTAGGGAGTGTGATGTCATGCTTGGGAGCAACGAACGATCTCTCTAACAGGTTAACTGATTGGGCGGCTTTATTCCCACGAGTCATGACCCTCCAAACAGCGTTCATGAAGGCAAAGTGTTTGTTTCACGTGGGCAGTATGGTTGCAAAGCTGAACCTTAAAGGAATGTCCAGAAGGGCACCACCAGGAGTGGAGCCTACGGTTAGATTCAACTCCACCTGGGAAACCTCAACCATGCCAGCTACAGAAAAGATGCACACATTGCAAGCTTAATTCCGTTAACGAACGAGACTCTGTCATGCCCCGCGGTCCGAGTCCAGCTTACTAGAGGGACACGTGAGGCTCTGGCACATGAGATTGGCCAATAACTGATGTGTCATGCCCTTACATGTCCGTGGCTGCATGTGCGCTACACTGAAAAGGCCAGCGTTTGTCGCTTACAGGTGCAGATAACCCGCTGAACAACATTAGTGATGGGGATCACTGATTACAATTATTACCCGCGAACGATGATTTCCCAGTAAGTGCAGGTCAACCGCAGTTTTGGAATTAGGCCTAACCTTCATTCCTGAAAAAATGAAAAACTTACGTGTGCAAACCACAGGTGCTGTAGCTTGCTTAACAGCTCGCCAGCCGTTCTCACGCCCAGTATGGATTACACGTGATTGCACAAAGGTGAGAAAGGGTACCATATCCCCGGATAACATGTATGGATAGCGTACACATTCAAAATATATGTCTATACATCAGGAGGCAGGCTCAGACGGTGTTAGGCCCAGTATGGATTGCACGTGATTGCACAAAGGTGAGAAAGGGTACCGTATCCCCGGATAACATGTATGGATAGCGTACACATTCAAAATATATGTCTATACATCAGGAGGCAGGCTCAGACGGTGTCAGGCACAGTATGGATTTGACGGCCCAGACTACACAGCGGAGGAGCAGGGAGAGGTAAAGATTGCAAATGCTGGGGCCCTGCCCAAGCAAGGGGGGCCCACTCGTGGGCGTCGGTACTGGCACTGGGCCCCTCATAGTACGGCGGTGTGTCTGACGGCGGGTGTGCACCACCACCGTCAGAGACACTTGATTGCACTATGAGGGACCCTGTGCCAGTGCCCGCGCCCAAGAGTCGGCCTACCCACCTGTCCAGGGCAACGGCACTCGCACAGTGTCGTGCGCTAGGTGGTGACCCCGGCCATGTGGGGGGAGGCAGCACAGTTAGGGAGTTTTAGAAAGTGGCATATGTTGATGTTGGACATTCAGCTGATGCAAAAGGCAAAATAGGTCAAGTCCCAGGAAGAGGTGGACCAAAGCAAGCCATTTTTCTGTCACCCTATGTGTCATCAGGGGAAGGTGGGACAAAATCCTTGGAAACCCATGCATGGTTCATTTTAATGAAGGTTAGATCATCCACATTTTGGGTTGACAGACGGGTCCTTTTTTCTGTCAGGATTGATCCAGCTGCACTGAAGACTCTTTCCGATAGCACACTTGCAGCTGGGCAAGCGAGCTCCTGTAAGGCATATTGTGCCAATTCAAGCCAGGTGTCCAGTTTAGCGGCCCAATAGTCAAAGGGGAATGACCTGTGTGGGAGAACATCGATATGGGAGGAAAAGTAGTTTGTAACCATAGTTGACAACTGCTGTCTCCTGTCACTTTCCATCGATGCAGTATTACCAGTTGTGTGAGCGGTACTTGAAAAATCAGTCCACAACATTGTCATGAAACCCCTGTCTCCAACGCCACTTCTGCTGTGTGCACCATGAACACCTCTGCCAAGCTGCCCCCGGCCCGTACGGCTCGTGTGAGAACCATCACCGCTGCTGTGTGCTGGGAATGCCTCAAGCAACCGATTTACCAGAGTTGCTTGTTTATTAGCCAATATTAGGTCAAGGTTCTCCTGTGGCATGATGTTTTGTAATTTGCCTTTATAGCGTGGATCCAGGATGCTGGCCAACCAGTAGTCGTCATCGTTCATCATTTTGGCAATGCGGGGGTCCCTTTTTAGGATCTGCAAGGCATAATCTGACATGTTGGCCAATTTTCCCGGTGTCAATGATGCACTGCGAGTGCTGGTTGGAGGAGCACTTTCTGGCAAATCCACATCCCTCCAGTCACGCACAAACCCTGTACCAGACCTTACCACGCCAACATTTTCACTTGCCCCACGAGATGCATCCTCCTCCCCTAAGTAATCATCCCCATCATCATCCTCCTCCTCCTCTTCTTCCTCCAACTCGTCCAGGAGAGGTCCCTGAGCAAACAATGGCTGAATGTCATCAAGGATTCCCTCCTCCTCTTCCTCCTCATCAACATTGGCTGCAGACGCCTGCTCCTTAAGGTGCGTCAAAGTTTGCATGAGCAGACGCATAAGTGGGATGCTCATGCTTAGGATGGCATCGTCTGCGCTTACCAGCCGTGTGCATTCCTCAAAACACTGAAGGACTTTACAGAGGTCTTTCAGCTTCGACCACTGCACACCTGTCAACTCCATGTCTGCTCTCAAAGTGCCTGGCCGTGTATCCTCCCACAAATGCATTATGGCCTGCCTCTGCTCGCACAGCCGCTCCACCATGTGCAGGGTGGAGTTCCACCTTGTTGAAATGTCGATAATGAGGCGGTGGTTGGGAAGGTGGAGCAATCGCTGCAGCTTCTGCATACGAACGGAGTGTACAGGCGACCGGCGGATGTGCGCGCACAGTCTTCGCACCTTCTGGAGCAGGGCTGTTAACTCCGGATAATTTTTGAGGAAGCACTGCACCACCAGGTTCAAGGTGTGAGCCAAGCAAGGTATGTGGCTGAGTTTTGAAAGGGCTATGGCTGCCACAAAATTACAGCCGTTATCACTAACTACCTTGCCTGCCTCAAGATGTACACTGCCCAGCCATGACTCAGTTTGTCGCTTCAAGTACTCGGCCAGCACCTCGGCGGTGTGTCTGTCGCCCAAACACATCATCTGCAACACAGCCTGCTGACGCTTTCCACTAGCTGCTCGATAGGGGGACACCTCGTGTGCAACAGTGGCAGCTGCAGATGGAGTGCTCGTATGACTGCTCTCTGGACGAGCTTTCGCTTATGGAGGAGGAGGAGGAGGGTCGAACGCCTACAGCCAACTGTTTCCTATACTGTGGGCTAGGCAGCACTGTCCCACCACCACTGTCCCCTGTGGACCCTGCATCCACCACATTAACCCAGTGCGCAGTGATGGACACGTAACGGCCCTTATGGAGCCAGACGATGACGCAGGCTCAACACCTCCTGCATTCGGTCCTATTTTGCTCTTGCCACTACCATCAGATCCACCACCAACACCATCATTACCAGCTGCCAACCCCCACCCAATTCCACGGCCTCTTCCACCAGCCTTCCTCATTTTTTGTAGAAATGTAGACAAAATCCAACAAACTATATAGTAATGTAAAACAAGGTACAAGGTGTCTATAGGACAGGGGAGATTTTGAATTTCTGCACACACTTGTGGACACTGGACACTTATGGATTGTGTGAGGCCACAGCGCTATGTCACAGGCTCGATGGCACAGGTGTGAAAAAAGTGACTACAGGAAAAGGGAGATTTTGAATTTCTGCACACACTAGTGGACACTGGACACTTTTGGATTGTGTGAGGCCCACTGAATATCAGAGCGCTATGTCACAGGCTCGATGGCACAGGTGTGAAAAAAGTGACTACAGGATAAGGGAGATTTTGAATTTCTGCACACACTAGTGGACACTGGACACTTTTGGATTGTGTGAGGCCCACTGAATATCAGAGCGCTATGTCACAGGCTCGATTGCACAGGTGTGAAAAAAGTGACTACAGGATCACAGAGATTTTGAATTTCTGCACACACTTGTGGACACTAGACACTTTTGGATTGTGTGAGGCCCACTGAATATCAGAGCGCTATGTCACAGGCAGAAATTGGTTAGTGTATCACAAACTACAAGGTGTATGTAGAATTGGGCAGAATAGGAATCTCCCTAGAGTGTAGGTCTGTAAGAACGGAACAAGTCCTCCACTTATCCTTCCACAGTGACACACAGATAGCTTCACTGTGGCCGTGATAACAGCCGTTACACGGTACTGAGAGGAGCGTGCACGTGCACGGCTGTCCGGTGTATGTAAAATTGTCAAGCTCCGTGTTTTTTAAGTATACGGACTGACACACGCTGTCTCTCTATAGTTTTGAATGTGATCAAACAGCAAATATATTTAACTGTTTGAAAGCTAGATAAAACTAGTAGGTGCAGGTCTGTAAGAACGGAACATGTCCTCGACTTATTCTCACAGAGTGACACACAGATAGCTGCACTGTGGCTGTGATAACAGCCGTTACACGGTACTGTGTGAGGAGCGTACACTGCTGTATGGTGTGAAAAAATGCACGCTCAGTACCTCAGCAGGACAAAAAAAAAATTGGGATTGCTTTTAAAAAAGCAGTTTGCAGAGCAGTGGGTAAACAGCAATGCAGCTGTCAGGAAGCCTTAGAAGGCAGCCTAACAACCAACACCGCTGATCCACCACAATATAGCCTCCCCTTGCACTGCACACACAGTGACTGGTGTGTTGTACAGGCAAAATCGCTAGCAGCAGAAGCAGTTTTTTTTTCTTCTTCCCTGCCTAGCGCTCTCCCTACAGAATCAGCAGCAGCAACCTCTCCCTATGCTAAGTTCGGCAGAAGTAAGATGGCGGTCGGCGTGCACGCCCTTTTATAACCCCTGTGATGCCCACCAAAGCAGGCCAATCACTTGCATGCCCTTCTGAAAGATGGTGGTGACCCCTGCCAATGGCGGATCTTAATAGGGGCGGATGGGGCGGTCGCCCCAGGCCCAAGGTTTTTTGGGGGCCCAGGGGCAGAGGCGGGCTGGGCCGGGTGTCAGAGAGGCAAATTCCCCCCGGGCCGCTCCCCCAGCACCTGTACAGTGCCGGCCGTGCCCTGTGCTGTGACGCCGCCGGCAGCAGACAGCCGCCCGCGTCACATTCTATGAGGCCGGGGCCGGGAGCTGTGCATGGCCGTCACCTTGACGGCTGCTCAGCTCCGGCTCCCTCCGGCTGTACTTCCGGGTCAGATGTCGGGCGTGCGCGATGACGTCATCGTGCATGCGCCGACATGTCCCGGAGGATGCTGAAAGCAGAGGCGCTGCTGGGAGCGAGCCGGCTGTGAGGTAAGTATGGGGAACTTTATTTATTTTTTTTATTTATAAAATGAATTAAATGGGGAGGGGGTGAGTGGGGGCTGTACACAATGAAGGGGGGGTGACTGGGGCCTGTATATGATGACGGGGGGGTGACTGGGGGCTGTATATGATGAAGGGGGGTGAGTGGGGCTACACAGGATGAAGGGGGTTGAGTGGGGTTGTACAGGATGAAGGGGGTGACTGGGGTTGTACAGGATGAAGGGGGGATGAGTGGGGGCTTCACAGGATGAAGGGGGGATGAGTGGGGGCTTCACATGATGAAGGGCGGTGAGTGGGGCTGCACATGATGAAGGGGGTGAGTGGGGCTGCATATGATGAAGGGGGGGTGAGTGGGGCTGAACATGATGAAGTGGGGGATAAGGGGGACTGCACATGATGAATTAAGGGGTAAGTGGGACTGCACATGATGAATTAAGGGGTAAGTGGGACTGCACATGATGAATTGGGGGTAAGGGGGACTGCACATGATGAATTGGGGGTAAGGGGGACTGCACATGATGAATTGGGGGTAAGGGGGACTGCACATGATGAATTGGGGTAAGGGGGACTGCACATGATGATGGGGGAGTGGGGCTGCACATGAAGTTGGGGGGGAAGGGGACTGCACATGATGAAATGGAAGGGGGGATAAGGGGCTGCAAATGATGAAGCGGCACTGCAGATGAAGTGAGTGGGTGATAGGGGACTGCAATGGATGAAGTAAGGGGACTTCAAATTAAAGTGGGGACATTAAAGTGGATCCCCTATGGCCAGGATCACGTTGGGTGATTTTGTGCGTATTGGCCGTAGGCCTACAGCTTATGTGCAACGTCTTTTTAGGCCATGTCCACACGTGGTGGAATGGTGGCGGGTTTTCCGTATGGACCCGCAGCAAACCAAGTGCTGTGGTCCGTACGGCTGTCAATTCCCGCACGGGGACCGCAGTGCTCAGGTGGGAAGGGGGGTACAGGGGCCCAGGTTTTATGAACAGCCCCGGGCCCATAGTCCACTTAATCCGCCACTGACCCCTGCCTATGTCATCACGTTGCCCACAGTGTCCGTGGATCCTGATTGGCTGAAAAAGAGCGCAAAACAAACTTTTGAAATGCGACTTTGGCGCGTAAGTCGCCGACCTCGTGGCCGACCTCATCCTAGGGTCGGGTTTCGTTTCATTAAACCCGACTTTGCCAAAAGTCGGCGACTTTTGAAATTTTTCGACCTGTTTCGCTCAACTCTACTGCTCACCACATCAGTGAACTACCATCCAACCCTTATCAAATACTAGGCGCAGCGATAAAACTGCTCACCACATCAGTGAACTACCATCAAACCCTTATCAAATACTAGGCGCGGCGATAAAGCTGCTCACCACATCAGTGAACTACCATCAAACCCTTATCAAATACTAGGCACGGCGATAAAACTGCTCACCACATCAGTGAACTACCATCAAACCCTTATCAAATACTAGGCGCGGCAATAAAACTGCTCACCACATCAGTGACCTACCATCAAACCCTTATCAAATACTAGGTGTGGCGATAATCCTCCAGCCAAAAGACCCCATGCCTATAACAATAAACCATAAAACCGGCATGGATATGGCTATCCACCACCGCTCTGCCAATATCCGTATCACCACCTGAATTAATCACAAACCGCCATGGAATCACTACCAGTCATACACAAACACCCAGAGAATGCAAGCACAATTATACCAACCAAAATAAAATGATGTCATCACCTATAGATATACCCGCTATCATAACAGCAAACTAGCATGAAATTAAAATACCTCCCAACACTCCTGAAGTGCACAAAACAGCCTCCTGGACCACAAAGCAACCATTCCCTCACAGATTCGAACGCTGTCCCCATGGACCAGCCGCGCATCTTTCCGAACCCCCAGACAAAAACACTACCACCCTAGTGCGAAACCATACGTAGCAACACCCTTCCCAACCAATATAATCTAGACATTAAGAAAGGTTTAAGTGTGCCTTAGTGAGCCTTACTTACTATAGATATACCCACTATCATGAAAACAAATTAGCATGAAAATAAAAACCACCCAACACTCATGAAGTGCACAAAACGGCCTCCTGGACCACAAAGCAACCATTCCCTCGCAGATTCGAACGCTGGCCACATGGACCAGCCGTGCATAGTTCCGAACCCCCGTGACAAACCAACTACCACCCTAGTGCGAAACCATACATAGCAACACCCTTCCCAGTGAATATAATCTAGACATAATAAAGGTTTAAGTGTGCCTTAGTGAGCCTTACTTACTATAGATATACCCACTATCATGAAAACAAACTAGCATAAAATTAAAACCACCCAACACTCATGAAGTGCACAAAACGGCCTCCTGGACCAAAAGCAACCATTCCCTCACAGAATCGAACGCTGGCTACATGGACCAGCCGTGTATCGTTCCGAAACCCCGTGACAAACCAACTACTACCCTAGTGCGAAACCATACGTAGCAACACCCTTCCCAACCAATATAATCTAGACATTAATAAAGGTTTAAGTGAGCCTTACTTACTAGGCTGACTCCGCGGAACCCCACGGAACAGCCGTCACATGTCCTCCGCGTCGAGCACCGCAACTGCGATCTTCTCCATGGATCTACGCCGACTGCAGCCCTCCTGGGCCGCAGTGCCAGCGCCCAGACCATCTGTCCGTCCGGGAACACATGGCAAAAAGTCACTGGCTCGGAGCCTTAAAACGGGGGGGGGGTTTGGCGCTCCAGCCGCAGGCAACACCTCCTGAATCTGGCACCCAACGCCGGGGGAACGCGACGCCGGACCACATGACCTGTGGCCCTTGGCAGCTGAAGAGTGGCCACATGACCGTGCCACCGCCCGCTTCCCCCCAGCGCCGCGAGAAAGGAAATGAGGCCGGTGACGTCACACACCACCTCGCCACCGGGCTCCTTGCTGCGTCATCTCACCGCCGTCCACCGATGCCGATGACAGCGCCGGGTCAGTTGACCACGCCGGGTAACGTAGCCGCGAAGTGCGCGTCACCACTGTGTGCTGCGATCCGAAATGAAGGGAAGGCCGGCCTTTCGCATTCCATGATTAAGCCCTTTCAGGGTGAAACGCGTAGGAAAGTGCTCCCCTCCATATGCCTCTTTATGTTGTTTTTACTTGATGGTAAGAAGATTTTATATTTTCAATAAAGCAATTGTTATTTTATCTCCTGGAGACGCTGGAAAATCTTTTTCTATGTTGTGCAAGGCCGGCCACGTCACTCACCGCCCCGCTGTCTTGCTGACTGCTTCTCGACTTCTGGCTCCGGCCCCACGATGTCTTCTGCAACAGGTCTGCTAATGGGGCTCATCCTCCGCTGCAAACTTAACTCCGGGCTGAGGTGCTCAGGAGGCCGTGATCGTCGCTGCCACTTCGGAGGCAGAGGGGTCCCATCTTCTCCGCCGTCGCCATCACCGGACCATCGCTGCAGCTGTTCCTTCATCCACTGCTGGCCGCGCTGCTCCATCATCCTCTTCATCTGTGCCACGAGGTATTCCATCTTCTGGATCCAAAGATTCAAGCTGAAGTCCCAGATGTGAGGGGCTGACGATTCCGGACGTCTGCAAGGTAAGGAATGACCATCCCCCCACAGTTCTGCCCTATATATCCATCCCACAACTGACCACTCCCTGCCAACTCACATTGCACCATAAGCCCCATAGCTCCAACCCACACCTTCCCCACAAACACAAAAGCACTACACCTTAACCCTTCACTAACCCTCAGGCCTAGCATCCCTCCTTAGTCATGTGCGCCCTCCCTGTAGCCCCTTTGGGGCAGGCGTCCGGGCTTGCCTTTAGATAGGACTGCTCTGAGTTGGGTATACCTTGACATTGGTGCAGTGACTTATATACATTTTTTGCAAAAAACGTATCACTAAATACCCTGTTTTTGTGATCAACTTTTTACTAGCTCTTGCTGTTTACTGTTATGTATATTTTTTACAACAGAGTGTTTTTGCATTTTTGTTATACTGTGTTTTTTCTGTGTTTCAGTCTTTGGGTGGTGTGAACACTGTCCTACTGACTTGTTCACTTTTGTGCATGTCTCATGTGTTTTTAATCTATTAGTTTCTTGCTTATGCAAGTTTTGGGAGATCCCCGCCCCTCTCTTGTGAGACATGCACATAAAAAGCCATCTTACACAGCGTGTCCACATCGGGCAGCGCCTTTGTGAATCCTCCTCATATAGGTACTGTTCACATGATCAGGTTTTAAATGCATTAGATTGGACTGCTCTGAGTTGAGTATACCTTGACATTGGTGAGGTGGCTTAGTATACATTTTTTGCAAAAAACGCATCAACTAAATACCCTGTTTTTATGATCATCTTTTTACTAGCACTTGCTGTTTACTGCTATGTATATTTTTTTTACAACAGAGTGTTTTTGCATTTGTTATACTGTTTTTTTGTGTTTCTATAATATATATATGTATTCTATGTGCATATATTCTTTTGTTTCTTTATTAAACATGTCAGTGTGATTTTACTGTACCATGCACTGAATTGCCAGCTTTGTTAAAGGACACCGGGTGCGTATTTCTCGCAAGTCACACGTCTGGTCCGTGTGTAATCTATATTTTTCTCTCCCCCATAGACTTGCATTGGCGTATTTCGGCCGGAGTACGCTGACAATCGAAGCATGCTGCGATTGGCTTGGACCATAAAATATGCGCAAGAAATATACGGCTGATGGGAGCTGCTCCATAGAGAATCATTGGTCTGTGTGCAATGCGTGGTCTTTACACCTCTCACTCGTCCGTATTTCTCTCTAGTGTGACCCCGGCCTAATACTGCCCCTATGTACAAGAATATAACTACTATAATACTGCCCCCTATGTACAAGAATATAACTACTATAATACTGCGCCTACGTACAGGAATATAACTACTATAATACTGCCCTCATGTACAAGTATATAGCTACTATAATACGGCTCCTATGTACAGGAATATAACTGCTATAATAGTGCCCTCTTTATTGCTGTGCACACTTTGTGCTGCTCTCTTAATCCAGTGATTCCCAGTCTCCATGTGTGACAAGAAATATACGGCTGGTCGGAGCTACCCCATAGAGAATCATTGGTCCGTGTGCGTGGTTTTTACGCCTCTCACTCGTCCGTATTTCTCTCTAGTGTGACCCCGGCCTAATACTGCTCCAATGTACAAGAATAAAACTACTATAATACTTCCCCCATGTACAAGAATATAACTACTATAATACTGCTCACTATGTACAAGAATATAACTACTATAATACTGCCCCCTAAGTACAAGATTATAACTACTGTAATACTTCTCCTATGTACAAGAATATAACTACTATAATGCTGCTACTCTGTACAAGAATATAACTACTATAATACTGCCCCTATGTACAAGAATATAACTACTATAATACTGCTCCTATGTACAAGAATATAGCTACTATAATACTGCACCTATGTACAAGAATATAACTACTATAATACTGCCCCCTATGAACAAGAATATAACTACTATAATACTGTCCCCTATGTACAAGAATATAACTACTATAATACTGCCCCCTATGTACAAAAATATAACTACTATAATACTGCTCCTATGTACAAGAATAACTACTATAATACGCCCCTTGAGGAAGGCACTGCCAAAACGTGCGTTAGGATGGGTGGGTCTGCCCTGGAGAGCGTACCACTATGTACAAGGTACTATCTATATATTGCTATGTAATTGCTATGTCTCTTTATGCAGTATGTTATATACAATTTTTCTATTGTGTACATTTTGACACTCATTGTTTTTTTGATGCTGTTGTCATCAGTACCATCTTTTTAGCCCTATATGTCCATTTGTCTGTGTGATCTTTTTATATGTTTAATAAAGATGATATCATATTTTCAACTTTATGACTGCTTGCTTTCTAGATATTGATTCTTCCATGCAGTTGTCCATATCACATCCATATTGTGGTGGTTTTGTGAATAACTACTATAATACTGCTCCTATGTACAAGAATATAGCTACTATAATACTGCTCCTATGTACAAGAATATAACTACTATAATACTGCCCTCTATATACAAGAATATAACTACTATAATACTGCCCCCTATGTACAAGAATATAGCTACTATAATCCTGCCCCCTATGAACAAGAATATAACTACTATAATACTGCACCTATGTACAAGAATATAACTACTATAATGCTGCTTTTCTGTACAAGAATATAACTACTATAATACTGCCCCTATGTACAAGAATATAACTACTATAATACTGCTCCTATGTACAAGAATATAGCTACTATAATACTGCACCTATGAACAAGAATATAACTACTATAATACTGCCACTATGTACAGGAATATAACTACTATAATACTGCTCCTATGTACAAGAATATAACTACTATAATAATGCCCCCTATGAACAAGAATATAACTACTATAATACTGTCCCCTATGTACAAGAATATAACTACTATAATACTGCCCCTATGTACAAGAATATAACTGCTATAATACTGCCCCTATGTACAAAAATATAACTACTATAATACTGCTCCTATGTACAAGAATATAACTACTATAATACTGCCCTATGTACAAGAATATAACTACTATAATACTGTCCCCTATGTACAAGAATATAACCACTATAATACTGCTCCTATATACAAGAATATAACTACTATAATACTGCCCCCTATGTACAAGAATATAACTACTATAATACTGCCCCCTATGTACAAGAATATAACTACTATAATACTGTCCCCTATGTACAAGAATATAACTACTATAATACTGCTCCTATATACAAGAATATAACTACTATAATACTGCTCCCTATGTACAAGAATATAACTACTATAATACTGCCCCCTATATACAAGAACATAACTACTATAATACTGCCCCTATGTAAAATAATATAACTACTATAATACTGCTCCTATGTACAAGAATATAACTACTATAATACTGCCCTATGTACAAGAATATAACTACTATAATACGGCTCCTATATACCAGAATGAAGTAATGTGATCTATTGGTGAACTTGTTACATATACTATTATTATATTGTCTGGATCTTGCAGTCATTGCATAATCTACATATTTTCCGCGTTCCTCTGTGTGTCAGGATAAGTTGATATCTCTGGTGGCACTGAAGGTCTCTGAGCTCCAGGAATGTATCCATCTGTCATTAGTGAGAAGGATACAGGACGGGTCTGGGGCTCTCTTGGTCCCCGGAGAATAGAATTTTGTTGTTGAAATGAAAACATTTTTCAGTTTCCACCTGCAGCCATGTTTGAAAGTGAGTCATTAGATTGAAATTAAAAAAAAAAAAGAAAAGAAAAAATGTCTGGCGGCAAATTAAGATGCTGGCAAATCTGCAGATGTAAACACTTTTATATACTATGGGGACAAAAGATTGTGAATAGGACATATTTTTTACATTAGATAATTTGAAGTGTGAGGGTTTACATTATATATTTTACATAATTTGCAAGTGGCTTCTCTCTGATTGAAGACAACATAGTAAATGTCAGGTTCAGTCCTACGTAACACCACAGATAACACAGTGATAAAGGTCCCGTTACATTTAGCGATGCACCAGCGATCCCGACCAATGATACGACCCGGTCAGGATCGCTGGTGCATCACTAAATGGTCGCTAGTGAGCTGCCACACAGGCAGATCTCACAGCGATGCAGCAGCGATCGTTACTTACCTTTCAGACGCGGCGATGATGACGACTTCCGCCTGCGGCAATATGTCGCTAGTCGGCGCCAGCGGGATGCCAGCGAGAAGAAAATGGGCCTGGACATTCATGCGCGATCAGCGATATCCAGCAGGGGGCCGGGTCGCAGGTACGTGTCACATGTAGTGAGATCGCTAGCGATATCGCTACTGCGTCACAAAATCGGTGACACTTTTGCAATATCGCTAGCGATCTCGCTATGTGTGAAAGGGGCTTAACTCTCTTAGTACAGATAATGTAGTATGTGTCACCTGCAGTCATATGTAGCAATACAGATAACACAGTGATAACTATATACAGATAATGTAGTAGATGTCACCTGCAGTCCTATGAAACACCACAGATAACACAGTGATAACTCTCTCAAAACAGATAATATAGTACATATCACCTGCAGTCCTATGTAACACTACAGATAACACAGTGATAGCTCTCTGAGTACAGATAATGTAGTAGATGTCACCTGCAGTCTTAAGCCCCCTTTACATTTAGCGATGCACCAGCGATCCGACCCGGTCAGGATCGCTGGTGCATCACTAAATGATCGCTAGTGAGCTGTCACACAGGCAGATCTCACAGCGATGCAGCAGCGACGCAGCGCACGATACTCACCTTTCACACACAGCGATCCTGACGTCCTCCCGCCTCCAAGCGTCGCTCGTCGTCACAGCAGGAAGTCTCAGCAGGAAGCGCCCGACGAGAAATGGAGCCGGACATTTTCGCGCGATCAGCGATGGACAGCGGGGGAGCCGGTCGGAGGTAAGTATCACACATAGCGATATATATCGCTATAATGTCACAAAATCGGTGACATTATAGCCATATCGCTAGCAATATCGCTATGTGTAAAACCCTCTTTAGGTAGCACCACAGATAACACAGTGATAACTCTCTCAAAACAGATAATATAGTAGATGTCACCTGCAGTCCTATGTAACAATGCAGATAACATAAATGAATTTAAAAAAACAATGCAGATAACACAGTAATAACTCTCTATATACAGATAATGTAGTAGATGTCACCTGCAGTCCTATGTAACACCACAGATAACACAGTGATAACTCTCTGAGTACAGGTAATGTAGTAGATGTCACCTGCAGTCCTATGTAACACCACAGATAACACCGTGATAAATTCTCAGGATGAGTACAAGATAAAAAATATAATGTATGTACCCAGTGACTGCACCAGCAGAATAGTGAGTGCAGCTCTGGAGTATAATACAGGATGTAACTCAGGATCAGTAATGTAATGAATGTACACAGTGACTGCACCAGCAGAATAGTGAGTGCAGCTCTGGGGTATAACACAGGATGTAACTCAGGATCAGTACAGGATCAGTAATGTAATGTATGTACACCTTGACTGCACCAGCAGAATAGTGAGTGCAGCTCTGGAGTATAATACAGGATGTCACTCAGGATCAGTAATGTAATGTATGTACACAGTGACTGCACCAGCAGAATAGTGAGTGCAGCTCTGGAGTATAATACAGGATGTGACTCAGGATCAGTTATGTAAAGTATGTACACAGTGACTGCACCAGCAGAATAGTGAGTGCAGCTCTGGGATATAATACAGGATGTAACTCAGGATCAGTACAGGATCAGTAATGTAATGTACTGTACTCTGTACAGTTATGAGGCAGTGACCCAGGAAAGTTCAAAACAAAAGTCTCTTTAATGTACAACTAATAAAAATACAGCACATGATGTCCTCCGGATCGCAGCCGGGAACCTTATCCTCCAGATTGCAGTCAATAAACACGCCAGTCCACCTCTAGATTGCAGCTGGGCACAGGACAGTCTACCTCCGAGTCTGGTTGCTGTTGGCGACTGCACAGCCGTGTACGCTGTGGGTGCCGGGCCTTTCAGCTCCACTTGCCTGTGTTGCCTCAAACAGATTGAGCTCTGCAGAGTCTTCTGCTCTGGACACTTCCCAGAGCAAACTAACACACTGACAATGACATACACAAACCCTTTCCTGCTGGGTTTTTAACTAGAATCTGAGGCCAAAGGCCACATGGAAAACGTGGGCCGTGAATTAAACAGGCTGCAAAACTACCATTCTGTAATGCATTTCAAAACACAAAAACCCAAAGCAGGATTTCCCTAAATCTGCCTTGGACAACCAGCATGTCCAAGACCAACTCACTTTTATTCTGCATTGCAATCACAGCTACGCCTGTGACAACAATGCACTTCCGCGGCCTTAACACGCCTCCGTGCACAGCTCTCTCACATGTAACACCAGTCACTGCCTCACAGTACACAGTGACTGCACCAGGAGAATAGTGAATACAGCTCTGGAGTATAATACAGGATGTAAATTAGGATCAATAATGTAATGTATGTACACAGTGACTGCGCCAGCAGAATAGTGAATGCAGCTCTGTTCAGCTGTTGCTGGCTGCGCTAATTGTGGATGTATTCACTACTGATCTTGCTGTGTGCTCCTGAGCTCCAGAGATCCACCAACTCTCCACCCAGGGACCTGCTTTCTCTCTTACGGGGGGGGGGTTTCCCGAAATGAGTGAAGGAGCCAGGTCCAAGGCTTCTGTTTCCCAGACCAGGCCAGCAGGGGGCAGAAGAAACCAGCAACCGGCATGGACATCTGAGGACTCGGTGAGACGATCCACCAGGAGTCGCAGCAATGTGGCTTCTACTCCCCCAAGTCTGCAGAGACCCAGAGAAGCCGCAAGGCTTCCAACATGGAGAAGAAGCCTGCTAGCAGAATGCAAGACGGCGGTCCTTCCAGAGGAAAGCTGAGTGCTCACAGAGGTGACGCCGACCTCACTAAAGAATGTTGGGGACTGCAGAGACCCCGGAAGTCTGTGTCTACCTATGGTTCCCGGCTCAAGAGCCACCTCCTTGAGTATGAAGAGGCGAGCAAGACCATCAGGAGGCTCCAGGAGGTTCCTCCAAACCCAGGAAGACCCAACTCCAGGCGAAAGTAATGAGACTTAAGCTTGAAATTAATGAGCTGGAGGTGAGGAAAGCTTTTATTATAGAAAAAAAGTGGACCAATTAAAGAAAAACTGCTCAATGAAGACAGGTTCAGAGATATGGCTGACACCAGAAAGCAAAGGCAGATGGGGCTGCAGAGTCAGCTCGCTGTATAAACCCCGTGGCCCAGCCTAGTCTGGCTTCTGCTGTGGATCTAGTTCAAAGGCGCAGGGAGATTACAAAGCATCGTAGTGAGGCACAGAGCTCCGTCTTTGCTTGTAGTAGCAGAGACATAGCAGGAGGGGCATCAGCCAAGAGGCTGGACAGTGAGGGTGGCCCGATGGCGGGCATATGTTCAGGCCATGACACTGTGGTGCAATCCTCAGGGGAAGGGGGCGTGGCCCAGTGTCAGGGGCGCCTCCGGTAGTCTCGGCGCCCCTGAATGCTGTTGCCGCTGATCACTTAGTTGAGAAGCGGCGGCAGTGTGAGGGGGTTGCTGGGGCTGGGAGTTCTGGTCCTCCCAAAGTCCTATTCTGTGTTGGTGCCGCTGGTCAACAAGATACTGATATAAAGAATCAGCGATGCCTCACAGCAGCAAAAGGTCACCAGCATCTGGTGTCAACTGCGAAACAGCGGAAATTTCCAACTGATGATGCGGAGGGCACACGTAAGACCAGGGGTGAGGTCGCCTCCAGTTCTGTGGAGGAGACTAAGCCCCTTGTGCCTGATGATGCGGAGGTCAAAATGTCACCCCCTGTTGTCACTGATTCAGCGGGAGTGAATGTGGTGGTGGGTATGAATGAGGAAAATTCTTTCTCTATTGGTATGGTTGCTTGTTTGGTGGAGGGTGAGAGGGTTATGGAGGTGGGTAATAGTGGCACTGTTGGTGTTGATGTGATCACTGGTCCGGTTGCCCCCTTGGTGGTGGCAGAACCCGTCAGGAGTTATGCCACTGTCACCTTCAGGGGAAATAGGGTGTCCTCCTCACTTCCGGGCTTTAGGGATGGCATGTTGCAGCGGCGTCTCCTGGAGGTTCTGAAGGGGAGAGTTCACTAATGGTAGAGGATCGAGAGGTTGATCTATCCTTCTGGATTGAGAGGCATGGCCTCGGTGCTTTCCGAGAGCAAAAAGGGGGGATGCAGTGTGGTCCCTCCCTATAGTGAGGCCGGGTAGTGTGCATAGGAATGTGGTCCATCTTCGGTGGGCAGGGGCAGTGATGCGTGTCTTCCAAGGTCTAAGGTTGTGAAGCTCCTGCTGAGGATGGGCTTCAAGGCAATTGACATCTATGCCTTGATACATCCCTATTCCATGCCTGAGTTTGATGTCAGCTTTGTTCGGCCAGAGGGGCTTGAGCTCTTCTGGTCAAATTATGAGTTGGCAAAAAATGAGCCCGGCTGTTGAGACTTTGCCATTCAGGCAGTGTCTCACCAAAAACCAAGTCAAGAAAGTGACCATGCTGACTTGTAACAAGTCGCTTTCTTGTTATGACATGATAACATGGCTTGGCCAATATGAAGAGAAGGTGGAGAATCCAAAGAAAAATGAAAGGTGGTATGGTTTCCCACATTCCATCATCTGCCTTCCTGGGTAGGGATCATATCCAGGTCTTCTACCAGGGAAACCGAAGCTCTGTCAAAAGTGCGGTGACCCCACACACTTCAGTGCAAACTACACTGTGCAGAAATTTGCATTGTGTGGGGATATCGGCCATCTTGCTGCATCTTGTATGGAGATTAGGTGCCACCTGTGTGGTGAATTGGGTCACCCATTCAGCCGTTGTCCTCGCTCCTTCACTAATGCAGTCATGACCCTGGTGGGAGAAAGCTGTGAGGCTGATTCTGCTGGGGAAGGGACTAGCAGGGGTGAGGGAGATGAGGGGCCAAGGAGGAAAAGAAATAAAAAAACGCCTGCCTATCTGAGGCATCTAGACAAGCGCAGACAGGCAAGGGAGCTGGGCGAGCCGCGGGCTACAGAGGTAGCCCCTGTCCTGGATGCCAGTCTTGCTGCTGAGGCCCCAAGGGATGATGGGTTGGATGAGGAGGTCAGGAGGATAAGCAGGGAGTTAAGCACGACTGCCTCCAAATCCTTCCATTATGAAAGTATGGATGAGGATAATAGGCAGTGGTTAGAGGACAAGCGTAAGCTCGGCACTAAAAAGAAGAGAAAGAAGGAAGATAAAACATCTTCTGCCGCTCTGGCCAAGGTATCTAAGGAAGGAAAAACTGATTCCCCTCTGGTTGGTGTTTCTAACCGGTTCCAATCCCTTGAGAGCATCTCTTCCTCTGAGGAGGAAGCTGAGGGTGAGGTTCCTGCTACGGCGGAGCTTACAGGGGTTGCCGAGTCTCCATCTTCTGGGAATGTAAGGTCCTTGGAGGGAGGGACTGGCCCAGAGTCCGGAGACGAGGCTGACAAAAAGAAAAAACACGTGGGAATGGACATCTCTGTGTCGTTAAAGAGGAAGAAGGTTCCTCCTCTGAGGCAGAGGATCACGGGAGTGGGCAGAAGGAAGCCATCTAACTCAATCACCAATGATGGTGGGACCCACTCCGTTGATGCTGGCTTCCATTAATGTTGCCAGCATAAAGTCTTATTAACATCTATGGTCCTCAACCTAAGTGGGACCAGAAATGTCTCTTTATAAAGCTCAAGCCCTACCTTTTTACAAGCTGTCAGGTTGTCTTTGGAGGGGACTTCAATACTGTCACGTGGCCCCGAGATAAAGGAGGTTCCAGAGACAAGCTGACTTATGATAGTGTCGCCCTTAATAGTATAGCTAGTGAGGCTCCCCTGGTGGATGTCCACATTCGGCACACCCCAGGCCACGAGAGGTTCACCTATCATCGAGGTAACTGTTGGTCCAGAATAGATAGGTTTTATTTAAAGGAGGAAGCTGTCTCTTCAGCAGTGTATGTTGTTGAAGTGAAGTTCTTCAACCACTGTTAAATTTTATTTTCTCTGAATGTTACAGAGACCCTCTGGATGGGAAGAGGCTTTTGGAGGCTCAATTTGTCTGTCTTGGAAGAAGCGGAGATAAGACAGTCCTTGGAGGAATTTCTTCAAAGCCAGGTACCCTTACTGGATCTTTGTAGTAGTAAGTCAGAGTGGTGGGAGATGTTCAAGAAAAGGGTGGTGAGATTCTTCCGCCTGCTCTCGAGCCTCAGCAGTCTGAACAGGTACCGCCTGTATAAGGGTCTGAGGAGGAATCTTGAGCATGTTGTCTCAACTGGAGGTAGCCGCGAGGAGATCTCCAGAGTGAAATCTTTGCTTATGAAGTGTTAGTACGATAGACACGCATCTTTGGTTTTAGGGAATTACCACTCGCCCAACCCTTACAGAAACTGCAAGATGTCAGTGAATAGTAAAGTGATTACAGGACTGGTCGACACAACGGGGTCCCTGAAGTGATGCAGATCTGGGATCCTGGAGGTTGTCAGATCCTTTTACTCGCACCTCTTGGGGAAGAGGTATTTTGATTGGGTTGAGATGTCAACTTTCCTGGCTGAAGCCGTTCCTGAACCAGGGGTAGACCCCTCTCTTGATGTTTTGACAGAGATGATCAGGAAAGAGGAAGTTAAGTTGGCAATTGAAGGGTTTGCCCAAAAAATAAATTGCCCGGTCCAGATGGCTTAACATCTGAATTCTATAAGACCTTTAAGGACGCTTTGGTTCCCCTCTTGAGTAAGATATTCAGTGAGTGTCTTTCCTTGCCCATTCTGCCAAAGTCAATGAGGAGGTCTTCCCTGATCATCTTGTCAAAGGGTAAGGACCCATCTTGCATTGAGAATTGGCATCCCATAGCGCTTCTCAATGCAGACAGGAAGGTTCTGGCAAAGGTGCTGTTTAATCGGCTAGTGAAATTTGCACCCCAACTCCTTTCGGAGGCCCAGCATTGCTCTGTTCCAGGCGTCAGCGCATTTAGTGCTGTGCTCGGTGTCTGGGAGGCAGTGGAGCAAGGTAGGGCTAGTTACTAGAAGGGGTGCATGCTGTTACTGGACCAGGCAAAAACGTTTGATAGGGTTAATCATGAGTACCTCTGGTTTGTCCTTCTGAGATATGGCCTGCCGGAGGGGTTTGTTGATTGGCCTAAGACCTTGTACGGTGAGGCAGAGAGTTTCCCACTAGTTAACGGTTGGATTGGCTGCTCTTTTGAAGTTGGATCTGGTGTTCGCCAGGGTTATCCCTTGAGCCCGTTGCTGTACGTGTTTGTGATTGACCAACTTCATAGGAGGGTGGACCGTGGACCATTGGCCTGGATTGGGATGGACCGGGCAGCACCAGAAGCCACTCTGAGGGTGGTAGTGTATGCCGATGATGTTACTGTTTTTGTTTCCTCTCACGAGGACGCAGAGTGGCTCATTTCAGAGGTAGATCGCTACTCAGAGGCATCCAGGTCCAAGATCAACCAGCATAAGTGTGAGAGTCTCTGGCTGGGAGGATGTGATCCTGGTTTTCATCTCCCAGACACTCTTCCAGGACCCATAGTCTCTGCAAAAGTCCTTGGCATCGAATTTGGCCAGGGGATTACCCCAAACAAAATTGGGACAGCAGGCTAGAGATCGCCACTCAGGAGGTGAACCAATGGAAGTGTTGGTCTTTGACCCTAAGGGAAAGGGTAAACCTGATCAAAACTTACCTGCTCACTTTTCTGATTTTTCTGGGCAGTGTGTGCATCTTGTCGGAGTCTCTCTGGACTCGGGTCTACAGTTTGTTCTTCCAAATGTTATGGGGGAATAGACTGAACCTGGTCAAGAGGGAGGTTACCTACCATACGAGGAGACTAGGAGGGTTGGGTATGGTCAACCCTGTGGTATTCCTTGTGGATACCTTCATTAAGATCAATATTGCAAACCTCTGGAAAGAGAGGGCACCTCTGTGGGTATTCTAATGTAGGGGATGGTTTCAGCCTTTTTTCCAGAAATGAGACACAGGAGAGCAAGTGAATGATCTTCGCACACCGCATGGACATCTTTTGACTTATGCTACCTTGTTCTGAAGTTAATTCCCCTTTTGGGTATGGGTATGTGGGAGATCAGGACTCTGCCAAGGAAACTCCTTGACAATAGGGTTCTGTTGACCCATTTCCAAAGGCATCTGGAGCTCAGGGATTGCCCAAGTCGGGATCTTGGGGTAGGTTTGCATATTTTGAATTCTATCAGAAAGTTTTGGGACTTGGCTTGGCGGTGCTTCCATGAGAAACTGTGTGTGAGGGGTAATCTGAAGTGCAGGAGCTCTGAGGACAGGAACTGTCCTCGGGAGCATTGTGGTACCGTGCTGGAAAGCATGGACCACTTCTTTCTTCGTTGTCCCTTCAACATAGAGGTGTACAACAAGGTAGGCGCCTCCATTGGCTGGTCTCGGCTGGCCGGTCTCTCCTATGCGGAATGGGCCTATGGAGCATTCGGAGACGTGGGTGGTCGGGACCGCTGCACTTTATTTCTAGTTAGTGCAGTGGTTAGGTATCACACGTGGAACGCATGGTGCTTAGTATCGACGCAACGGAAAATCCTCTCAGTGGATGATGTGTTTAGGACCATACTCGTTGACCTGATGAATGTGCGCTCTCTGGAGTGTGAGAGACTGGGCACACGTAGGGCCGCTCTCCTCTGGAGGGGCTCTTCTTTTAGTGTGCCCTAGTCTGGTCATCTCCTTTCCTGGTGGTGGGCTGCTGATGACACTGTAGATTTTTGGTTTGTTTGATCAGTTTTTCAGTGACGTAGGGCTGCAGGGGCAAAACTTGGGCTTTGCGATTTGTGGTTATTGTAATGTTCGTTTCTGTACATATTTTATATAGGAATCTAGATTTAGGTGTAGGAGTTAGGTTAGGTGGTGGGAAAAGGG
The DNA here is from genome assembly GCF_039654945.1 of Dendrobates tinctorius. Classification (NCBI taxonomy): domain Eukaryota; kingdom Metazoa; phylum Chordata; class Amphibia; order Anura; family Dendrobatidae; genus Dendrobates; species Dendrobates tinctorius. The sequence continues at coordinate 22,352,044 of NW_027361782.1, read as the reverse complement.
GGGAGGTGGGTTTATCTTGTGGTATTATGGGACACTGGGGTGTTTGGGGGAAAAACTGGCACTGCCTGATCTGTCCTATGGATATTATATATATATATATATATATATATATATATATATATATATAATCTGTTATTATTGTTGTTATATTTTCCATTTTTATAATAAAAGATCTACAGGATGTAACTCAGGATCAGTAATGTAATGTATGTACACAGTGACTGCACCAGCAGCATACTGAGTGCAGCTCTGGACACACCCAGGAAGAGGAGGAGTGTCTGTGCTGAGCTCTGCAGGCTAGGGTTTTGCTAAGCTCCTGGGAAGGGAGGTTTTTTCTGCAAGGACTTTCCATCTGCCCCCTTCCCAGGGAAGATGACTCTCCCTGGGACTGAGCGCCGGGGCTGTGCCCCTGCCTCCCACCCCCCGACAGGCCAGCTGGGGGTAGGGGGCCTCATCCACCATCAGGAGGCCCAAGGCACAGCCAGCCAGTCCCAGGGATGGGGAAAAAGCGGACCCCAGGGGGCCGCAAGGCTCCAGGGTCCGGGACCCCTGAAGTGAAGGCTGTGGCTGGCCCTTCCCCCGAAGGTGCAGCAGCCGGCAGAGGTGAGGAGGGGCCCCCCTTAACATCTGGGGCTCCAAGGCTGCGGGAGAGCTGGCTACCACCTACGCCTCCCGCATCCATGCCCACCTCTCCGAATATGAGGAGGCCGGGAAGCAGCTGAGGAGACTTCGGGGGGAGTTGGAGGGAGCCAGGATAATATCTAAAAACAGGCTCCCTACCTCAAAGAGAGCAGAGGTCGCCGCCACAGTCTAGCAGCTGGAAGAGGAGATTCGGGCCCTGGAGGGCCGGCGAAGTGTCATCATGGCCGGCAGCGGCCCCTTCCAGGAGAAGCTGCGGAACGAGGACCGGTTCAGGGCCATGGCCGGTGGGTTTCCTGGGGATCAGGAGGCCCCACCCAGGTGGAGGAAAGTGAGGAGAAGGAAGAGCAAGATGGCGCCCACGCTACACCCGGGCCACCTCCACCTGAAGACCTGACGGACACCAGCAGGAGTCAGGTAACATGCAGCGGGATAGCCCCTGAGCAATTGGCCCTCCCGCTGGACTCCGGTAATATGGAGGAAAGCGAGGGGGAGGATGGAGGGAGCGGGAGTAATACCGAGGAGGGCTGCCTCATCCTCAGGCAAGTGCGGCAGATGGAATCCCCAGCACGGTTTGGCACGCTGTTGTTTGGGGATGAAGTCTGCCCGGAGGATGAGGCAACCGGGAAGAGGAGAAACAGGAGGCGCAGGCGTAAGGCCTCTGGCGTGGAGGAACAACTGGTTTTTGCTCCTCTTCCCGGGGCCCCTCTGTCCCGCTGTGTGGAACCCGCTACCCACCCCGGCTCGGTCCCTGTGGTGGGTCCGCAGCAAGGGAGCGGGGAGAGAGATGACTGTTGTGACCTGACTGTCGCATCTGGTGACAGTTCAGACCAGGGCAGCGACATGGAGGTCGGTGCTGGTTGTGGTGTTGGTGATGGTCTCCAGGCTCAGCCCTCGGTGGCAGGGGGGCTGGCCTGGCACCAGGTAAAGTTGGTACAGCCAGGGCCGCACCTTCGGCGGTGAGTGCTGGGGCTTCTGGACCCCCCACTCACGGATCCGTTAAGTCTGGATCGCTAGTGGGGGTCCAGAAGTCTAGGAAGGGTGAATAAAAAATCAAACGACAACTGAAGCGGTGCAAGGTGCTGGTCGCTCCCATGGTGGCGCCCGTGGTAAGAGCGGGGTCTCCGTGGCAAGTGGTGGGCACAGAGTGGCGGCGGTGGTCTGCGAGGGGGGCGGGGCCTCCCCGAGTGTTGCCCGGCCTGCAAAGGCTGTGGCATGTGGGGGTGGGCGTGTCCTCCTCGGCCACTGTCCTGCTCGCTACGTCCGCGTCACCTGGGGGCATGGCCTCGCAAGGGGCCACTGCCCTGCCCGTGGTGGCCGTGACTGGCGGGGTGGAGTGGCTACGGCAGGCCCGCTGCCCTCTGTTAAGCAGTGCAAGCAAGCTGCCCCCAAAAGCTGGCGGGGGGTTGTCGGGGTCCCCAGCCCACCTCCCTTCATCTGAGGGTGTGGGGACTCTGGCGCCCCCTGGCAGGCCGGCGGAGGGGGTGAAGAAGGATGCAGGGCAGGGAGCGGTGCCAGAGGCCGTCCCTGCCCAGAGCAAGGAAATCAAAAGAAACTCTGAAAAAGAAAAAAAAATGGTGCTGGAGAAACCAGGAGCTGCTGCTGCTCCCAGGCCCAGCCAGGGCAATGTGCAGTATGTTATCAGCGCTGAGGCACTTAAAGGGGCAGCAGCACTCTTGGCCAGTAAGGGCAATCATGGAGCACCTGGCCAGCTAGGGCCCCCAGCAGGAAGGAGGGAAAATTGCGGCAAAGGAACTGTTAATGCTGATGTAAATAAAAATGTAAATATAAATAAAATTGGTGCTGAGGGGTATGAGGAGTGTGTGAGTGAATGTGAGAGCGGGGTGACTGATATTTTTGAGGAGTTGTTTGCGGACGTGAATGGGGATGTGAGTGACATGGATGAGGGAGTGAATGTGGCTGAAAGTGCTGGAGTGAATACTGGGGTGAGTGGGAATAATAGAGTGAATGGGAGAGTGAGTGGGAGGACGAATGAGGGTGCAGGCACAAGCGGTGGAGGGAGGGCTGGCCCATCTGCCCCCCCGGCCGCGAGACCCCAACGTAACTATGCGGGGGCCGCGGCTGGGGGTCGGGGTGGTCCTTGGGGGGTCTCCTCGCCTCCGGGCTCCAGGGACGGCGCTTTGCACCACTGTTTCCTGGAGGCCCCTAAAAGGGGAGAAATGTTGGTAACAGTAGAGGGGAGGACAGTGGACCTGTCTTTCTGGATAGAGAGACACAGCCTTGCTGCCTTCCAAAATCAAAGGGAGGGACTGTTTGGTCTCTCCTCACAGCCGGGCAGGGGCCGCCAAGAAGGAATGTGGTCCGTCTTAGGTGGGGGGGCAAATCCACCCAGGAGCAAGGTGGTGGAGCTCCTCCTAAAGATGGGCTTCGGGGCAAATGACATCTTTGCCCTGATACATCCTTCGGCGTCCCACTTCTTTGATGTCAGTTTCGTGCGGCCAGAGGGGCTTGAGCTCTTCTGGTTGAACTACGAGCTGGTGCGAGAAGAGTCCGGATGGCGAGACTTCGTTGTGCAAGCGGTGTCTCGCCAAAATGCCGTCAAGTGAGTGACCGTGGTGACTTGTAACGAGTCGCTCGCAAGCGTGGACATAATGACGTGGCTTTCTCGTTACGGGGAAGTCACCGAGGTCCCGAAAAAGAACAGGGACGAATTTGGCATCTGGTCGGGGGGCTGGACCTTCATGGTAAAGCTGAAGGTTTCCAGCGGCACGGTCACCCACATCCCTTCCTCGGCGTTCTTGGAGAGGGACAGGATCCTGGTCTTCTACCAGGGGCAACCGAAGGTCTGCCACAAGTGCGGCAACCCCACCCACTTCAGCGCCAGCTGCAAGGTGCAGAAGTGTGCGTTGTGTGGTGGGGTAGGCCACCTGGCCGCCTTGTTCAAAGACATTCGGTGCCTCCTGTGTGGTGACCTAGGTCACCCGCTCAGCCGCTGCCCTCGCTCTTTCTCCAATACCGCTGCAGGCGGGGAGACCATGAGGGGGCAACCTCTGGCGGCGCTTCTGCCGTGGCAGGTGGTGGCAGAGGGGGAAGGGCTGATGGGCCGGTGAGGAAGGGCAATGCTATGGCAAGGGGCCCCGCGTATGAGCGGAGGCAAGAAAAACGCCGTGGAGGCAAGGGGCAGGTGGAGCCTCGGGAAACCGGGGTGATGCCTGCCCCTCCCTCTAGGCCCATGGCAAAAGCCTCTGAGGCCCTGGGGGAGAGTGCGGTGAGTGAGGAGATCAGGAGGATGGAGAGAGAGGAGAAAGCGGCTGACTCAGACGACTCCTCTCGTTATGAAAGTGTCGACAAGGATGTCAGGCAGCAGCCTACAGCATCAGGTTGCAAAAGCAAGCGTGCCAACCATAAATCGGGAGGGAAGAGGGCTGACAAGTCTTCAAAGTCCCCCCGCCCCCGACCACAAGAGTGCATACGGAAGGGCCCGCTGGCCCCCCTCTGATCAGACTCTCCAACCGGTTCAGCGCCCTCGGAGGTTCAGATGATGATCCGCAAGACGAGGGTGCTGGGCCGGGGGTAACACCGGAGGGTCCTTTGGGGGATGGTGGAGTCCGTCCCTCAGGGGGCACTGTTCCTCCTGAGGGGGGACGGGCCTGGAACCCGGGGGCGAGGACACCGGGGGGAGGGATGGACACATCGGGGGCTTCCCTAAAAGGGAAGGTGTCTGACCCCTCCCCAGGAGGAGGTGATAGCGGGGCAGGGAAGAAACTGGCCATCCAACTCGATCACCCATGATGGCTGAACTCACCCCGTTGATGCTGGCGTCCATTAATGTCGCCAGCATTAAGTCAGATGCTGCTCGCTTCACGGCCTTTGATTTTTTCTCCCGGATTGAGGCAGAAATTTTATTTTTGCAAGAGACCAGACTAACGGACATGGGGGCCATCTTTAAAGCACGGAGGGAGTGGAGGTGCGGGCCCTCATACTGGTCTCTTGCTGCCGAGCCGTATAGCGGGGTGGCAGTCCTTTTTAAGACTGCAGATGTTGAATGCCGACGGGATACTGAGTTGGAAATGGGGAGGTTCCTGATCCTAGATGTCTTCATGAGGGGACAAGCGCTCCGGCTCATTAATATCTACGGCCCACAGTCCAAGTGGGACCGTAAATGTCTCTTCCTGAGGATCAAGCCCTTTCTTTTTACGAGCCGACAGGTGGTCTTCGGTGGGGACTTCAACACCGTTACGGGGTCCCGTGACCGGGGGGTCCCGGAGACCGCCTGGCTTATGACAGCGTTGCACTTAATAACATAGCTAGTGAAGCTCGCCTGGTGGATGTCCACATCCGGCACACCCCAGGCCACGGGGTTTTCACCTACCATAGGGGTAGCAGTAGGTCTAGAATAGACAGGTTTCTTTTGAAGGAGGACGCCATCTTTTCTGCTGTGTCCACCGTTGAGGTGGAGTTCTCTGACCACTGTTTAATTTTCTTTTCTCTGAATGTTGCAGAGACTCCTCGGATGGGAAGAGGGCTGTGGAAGCTCAATTCGTCCCTGCTGGAAGAAGCGGAGGTGAGACAATCCTTCGAGGATTTTCTTCAGAGCCAGGTACCGCTGTTGGATCTCTGTAGTAGTAAGTCAGAGTGGTGGGAGATCTTCAAAAAGCAGGTGGCGGGGTTCTTCCGTCAGGTCTCGAACCTCAGAAGTCTGAACAGGCACCACTTGTATCAGGCTCTGGGGAGGAAACTCGAGCAGCTTGTCTCGACTGGAGGTGACCGTGAGGAAATCTCCAGAGTGAAATCTTTGCTCAAGAGGTGCCAGTATGATAGACACACATCTTTAGTTTTTGAGAGGGACTTCGGGAAGTACCGCTCGCCCGACCCTTACAGAAACTGTAAGATGTCAGTGAATTGTAAGATGGTGACAGGACTGATCGACAGTACGGGGTCCCTGAACAGATCCAAATCAGGGATCCTGGAGGTGGTCAGGTCCTTCTACTTGCGCCTCTTGGAAAAGAAGGATCTGGATCGGGATAGGATGTCGGCTTTCCTGGCTGAAACCGTCCCTGAGCCAGGGGGTGATCCCTCTCTTGGTGTTTTGGCAGAAGAAATTAGGGAGGAGGAAGTGAGACTGGCCATTGATGGGCTTCGGCCCAAGAAATCGCCAGGTCCGGATGGCTTAACATCCGAGTTTTATAAGACTTTTAGGGACTCCTTGGTCCCCCTCTTGACAGGGGTCTTTAATGAGTGTCTATCCTTGGGCACTCTTCCCGACTCAATGAGGAAGTCAGCCCTAATTATTCTGTCAAAGGGTAAAGATCCGTCCCGTGTCGAGAATTGGTGTCCCATAGCGCTTCTCGATACGGACCGGAAGGTTCTGGCCAAAGTGCTGTTTAATCGGCTGGTGAAGTTTGCACCCTGGCTCCTTTCAGGGGCCCAGCATTGCTCTGTTCCACGCCGCAGTACTTTTAGTGCTGTGCTCGGTGTTCGGAAGGCAGTGGAGCAGGGTAGGGCAGGCCACTGGAAGGGGTACTTGCTGTCATTAGACCAAGCGAAAGCCTTTGACCGGGTCAACCATGAGTACCTCTGGTCCGTCCTTTTGAGGTATGGTCTGCCTGGGAGGTTTGTAATATGGTTAGAGATCTTGTACCAAGGGGCTGAGACTTTTCCGCTGATGAACGGTTGGTCAGGTCGCCCTTTTGAGGTGGGTTCTGGGGTCCGTCAGGGCTGTCCGCTAAGCCCGCTTTTATACGTGTTCGCGATCGATCCCTTCCTAAGGAGGGTAGATCGTGGACCGTTGGTGGGAGTCGAGATGGACCAGGCGGGCTCTGGGTCCTCTCTGAGGGTGGTGGCGTATGCCGATGATGTTTCCCTTTTTGTGTTCTCGAGGGGGGAGGCGGATTGGGTCATCTCAGAGGTAGTGCGCTACTCTGAGGCATCCGGGTCCATGATCAACCGGGATAAGTGTGAAAGTCTCTGGCTGGGGGGGGGAGATCCTAGTTTTGATCTCCCGGACACCCTTCAAGGGCCCCAGGCCACCGCCAAAATTCTAGGCATCGAATTTGGCTCCGGGGACTACCCCCAGCAAAATTGGGAGGGCAGACTTAAGATCGCCGCCCAAAAGGTGGACCAATGGAAGGGTTGGTCTTTGACCCTAAAGGAAAGGGTTTCCCTGGCTAAAGGCTTTCTGCTTCCCTTGTTAATTTACCTAGGCAGCGTGTGCATCTTGCCAGAACCTCTCTGGACACGGGTCTACAGCCTGTTCTTCCAGCTGTTATGGGGGAATAGGCTCAACCTAATCAAGAGAGAGGTCACATACCGCACGGGGAGACTAGGTGGGTTGGGTATGGTCAACCCGGTAGTGTTCTTAGTGAACACCTTTCTTAAAGCCAACATTTCCAACCTCTGGCTAGAGAGGGCTCCTCCTTGGGTAGTCTCCTGCAAGGGTTGGCTTCTTCCAGGAATGGGAGACAGGAGGGCAAGTGAAGGACCTCCGCACACCTCATGGGCATCTCCCGGCTTATGCTACCCCGGTTCTGAAGGTAATCTGCCAGTGGAGTCTGGGAATGTGGGAAATCAGGACCATGTCGCGGCAATGCCTTGACAGGAGGTTTCTGTTCATGGAAATTATGGAAAATGGACCATTTTTGAGCACATCGGGGGCAAATGGGTGAGGGTTTTGCTTGTGGGCATAAACTTTCGTGCTCATCAGGCCTAGACGTGATAAGGCCATGGACATTTATGGACCTGTGGTGTGGGTGGTGGGAAAAAATAATTAAAAAAAAAAAAATTATATATATATATATATATATATATATATATATATATATATATATATATAGGTGTTAAGCTGGTGTAGGTAATTTTGCCAAAAAAGAATTGTCTAGGTTTATTTAAGACAGCATGGGCCAAGAATATTATTTTTGTTTTCCTGTATATAGGTATGGGTGGAAGTGTGAATGGGGAGTGAAAGAGAGTGAATGGTGGTGAAAGATTAAAAAGTGTTTTTCATTATTTTATGGGAAAAGTTTTCTGTTGGAAAGTTCCTGCTGGGGGTCCGTTAAGCTGGAAAGCTTGGGGACTATAACAAGTTGCGGTTTTGCACAAGTTTCTGTATGTCCTAAGTGTATGATTAATGTGTGTATTTTGGTTTATGTGTTTTCTTTTCTGGAATGTTGTGTTGTATTGTTTTTGATATTTTATAATAAAAGAGATACAGGATGTTACTCAAGATCAGTAATGTAATATATGTAAACAGTGACTGCACCAGCAAAATAGTGAGTGCAGTACAATGCAGGATATAACTCAGGATCAGTACAGGATCAGTAATGTAATGTATGTACACAGTGACTGCACCAGCAGAATAGTGAGTGCAGCTCTGGGGTATAATGCAGAATGTAACTCAGGATCAGTAATGTAATGTATGTACACAGTGACTGCACCAGCAGAATTGTGAGTGCAGCTCTGGGGTATAATACAGGATATAACTCAGGATCAGTGATGTAATGTATGTACACATTGACTGCACCAGCAGAATAGTGAGAGCAGCTCTGCAGTATAATACAGGATGTAACTCCGGATCAGCACGGGATTAGTAATGCAATATATGTACACAGTGACTCCACCAGCAGAATAGTGAGTGCAGCTCTGGAGTATAATACAGGAGATAACTCAGGATCAGTACAGGATAAGTAATGTAAAGTTATTGTTTTATTCTATACCTTATCTGCAAAGTACAATTAGTGTTTGGTGATTAACAAATGTAACATAAATTACTTAGCCAGAGAATAATGATGTTTCAGAGAATTTTCTCAGTATCTTAGAATTTTTTGGGGATATTCTTAGTGTTTCGCTGTATGGGGATTAAATCCAGATGGTGAATTAATGAATCCTCCATGTCTCGAGTCCTTTATGCCTTTCATTATGTGCAGGAATTGAGTGGCAGTTGAATAAGTGTTAGCGCCCTCGCTTCATCGTTCACACTGACAAACAATGAATAGAAGGAACATTATATTTCTTGGCTGACACTTAAGAAACAACTTGAATAATTGTGTGGTTCAGAGGAAACAATATTTCCTTATGATAAAGTAGAGGTCTCATCATGGCTGCAATCGAGAGACCGACATAAAGGGAGAGATTGGTGCAGAAGCTCCGGAGGCAGCAGCCAATGCTGGTGGATCTCCAAGCTGCTCCCTTACTCAACTTTATGGATCATTTTATTGAATCTTTGTACAATTGTTCGTTCTGGACCTGGTGTAAAAATTCAAAAAGGTTTCCAGAAATTGTAGTTCCACTTACACACTTGAAGCACGTAAATTCACAAGCCACATGACCTGAATACATTTAGATTACCCCTGGTTGGTTCAGTGTCTCCTTCCCAGATGCCATAGTAAGGAATGAACTGGCCCCATACTCTCAGGATCAGTGGGGTCCTGAAGATATGTTAGAATTGGAAATACTTCTGTATTTTATGTAAAACGGCTGTTAATGAGTGCGTCTGACTGTGCGGCACCAGCGCTGCACTGTATACCTGCCTGTGACGCCAGCCATCAGCCACACTCTGGCACTCTTGCTTCTTGGTAACCCAGATGAGGCACTCGCAGCTTTGATATTCCGCTCATGTGGATGTCTCTCGTGGACTCAGAGGCTAAATATGAAACGTTTCATTTCTGGGTGAATGATCACGCGGGGAGCGATTCAGGTTTATAGACAAGAAGAGATGTTATAACTCTTTCCCTCCCTGATGTCAGCTCTGAACTGACAGCTCCAGACCATCCGCCTCCAAACTTAACCCCTTCACCCCCAAGGGTGGTTTGCACGTTCATGACCGGGCCAATTTTTACAATTCTGACCACTGTACCTTTATGAGGTCATAACTCTGGAATGCTTCCATGGATCCCGGTGATTCTGACATTGTTTTCTCGTGACATATTGTACTTCATGCTAGTGGTAATATTTCATTCAAATAACTTGCGTTTATTTGTGAGAAAAACGGAAATTTGGTGAAAATTTTGAAAATTTCGCAATTTTCCAACTTTGAATTTTTATGCCCTTAAATCACAGAGATACAGCACACAAAAAACTTGATAACTAACATTTTCCACATGTTTACTTTACATCAGCACAATTTTGGAACCAAAATTTTTTTTTGTTAGGAAGTTATAAGGGTTAAAAGTTGACCAGCGATTTCTCATTTTTACAACACCATTTTATTTTTACGGACCACATCACATTTGAAGCCACTTTGAGGGGTCTATATGATAGAAAATACCCAAAAGTGACACCATTCTAAAAACTGCACCCCTTAAGGTGCTCAAAACCACATTCAAGAAGTTTATTAACCCTTTAGGTGTGTCACAGGAATTTTTTTGAATATTTAAAAAAAAATGAACATCTAACTTTTTTTCACAAAAAAAGTACTTCAGGTTCAATTTTTTTTATTTTACCAAGGGTAACAGGAGAAATTGGACTGCAAATGTTATTGTGCAATTTGTCCTGAGTACGCTGATACCTGATATGTGGGGGGGAACGACTGTTTCGGCACATGGCAGAGCTCAGAATGGAAGGAGCGCCGTTTGACTGTTTCAATGCAAAATTGTCTGGAATTCAGATCGGACGCCATGTCACGTTTGGAGAGTCCCTGATGTACCTAAACAGTGGAAACCCCCTACAATTGACCCCATTTTGGAAACTAGACCTCCCAAGGAACTGATCTAGATATGTGGTGAGAACTTTGAACCCACAAGGGCTTTACAGAAGTTTATAACGTACAATTAAAAAATCATATTTTTTCCACAAAAATGATCTTTTCACCCCAATTTTTATTTTCCCAAGGGTAACAGGACCCTAAAAGTTATTGTGCAATTTGTCCTGAGTACGCTGATACCCCACATGTGGGGGTAAACCACTATTTGGGCGCATGGCAGAGCTCGGAAGGGAATCAGCACCATTTGACGTTTTTGGCTGGAATTGAGATCGGACACTATGTCGCGATTGGAAAACCCCTGATGTACCAAAACAGTGGGAACCCCCCCACAAATGACACCATTTTGGAAACTAGACCCCCTAAGGAACTTATCTAGATGTGTGGTGAGAACTTTGAACCCCCAAGGGCTTCACAGAAGTTTATAACATAAAGCCGTACAATTAAAAAATCATATTTTTTCCACAAAAATGATCTTTTCACCCTCAATTCTTATTTTTCCAAGGGTAACAGGACCCTAAAAGTTATTGTGCAATTTGTCCTGAGTACGCTGATACCCCACATGTGAGGGTAAACCACTATTTGGGCGCATGGCAGAGCTCGGAAGGGAAGCAGCGCCATTTGACGTTTTTGGCTGGAATTGAGATCGGACACCATGTCGCGATTGGAAAACCCCTGATGTACCTAAACAGTGGAAACCCCCCACAAATGACACCATTTTATAAACTAGACCCCCCAAGGAACTTATCTAGATGTGTGGTGAGCTCTTTGAACCCCCCAGTGCTTCACAGAAGTTTATAACGCCCGGGCATGAAAATAAAAAAATCATATTTTTTCCACAAACATGATCAATTAGTCCCCAATTTTTTTATTTTCCCAAGGGTAACAGGAGAAATTGAACCCCAAAAGTTGTTGTCCAATTTGTCCTGAGTACGCTGACGCCCCATATGTGGGAGAAAACTACTGTATGGACACACATCGGGGCTCGGAAGGGAAGTAGTGACGTTTTGGAATGCAGACTTTGATGGAATGGTGTGCGGGTGTCATGTTGCCTTTGGAGAGCCCCTAATGTACCTAAACAGTGGAAACCCCCCACAAATGACCCCATTTTGAAAACTAGACCCCCTAAGGAACTTATCTAGATGTGAGGTGAGCACTTTGAACCCCCAAGGGCTTCACAGAAGTTTATAATGCCCGGGCCTGAAAATAAAAAAATTGTATTTTTTCCACAAACATGATCAATTAGTCCCCAATTTTTTTATTTTCCCAAGGGTAACAGGAGAAATTGAACCCCAAAAGTTGTTGTCTGATTTGTCCTGAGTACACTGACGCCCCATATGTGGGAGAAAACTACTGTATGGACACACGTCGGGGCTCGGAAGGGAAGTAGTGACGTTTTGGAATGCAGACTTTGATGGAATGGTCTGCGGGTGTCATGTGTGTTTGGAGAGCCCCTGATGTACCTAAACTATTGAAACTCCCCACAAGTGACCCCATTTTGGACACTAGACCCCCCACGGAACTTATCTAGATGTGTGGTGAGCACTTTGAACCCCCAAGTGCTTCACAGAATTTTATAACGCTCAGACGTGAAAATAAAAAAATCATTTTTTTCCACAAAAATGATATTTTTGCCCCCAATTTTTTATTTTCCTAAGGGTAACAGGAGAAATTGGACCCCAAAAATTGTTTTGCAATTTGTCCTGAGTAGGCTGATACCCTACATGTGGGGGTGAAACACTGTTTGGGCGCATGTCAGAGCTTGGAAGGGAAGGAGCACCATTTGACTTTTTCAACTCAGAATTGGCTGGAATTGAAATCAGACGCAATGTTGCATTTGGAGAGCCCCTGATGTGCCCAAACAGTAGAAACCCCCAATTCTAACTCCAACCCGAACCCCAACACACCCCTAACCCAAATCTCAGCCCTAGCCCTAACCCTAGCCCTAGCCCTAACCCTAACCCTAGCCCTAACCCTAACCCTAACCCTAGCCCTAATGGAAAAATGGAAATAAATACATTTTTTTATTTTATTATTTTTCCCTAACTAAGGGGGTGATAACGGGGGGGTTGATTTACTATTTATGGCGGTTTTATGTTTGGCGGCTGTCGCACGCTAAAAGACGCTTTTTATTGTAAAAATAGTTTTTGCATCACCACATATTGAGAGCTATTATTTTTCCGTATTTTGACCCACCGAGTCATGTGAGGTCTTATTTTTTGCGGGACGAGTTGACGTTTTTATTGGTACCATTTTTGGGCACGTGACATTTTTTCATCGCTTTTTATTCCGATTTTTGGGACGCAGAATGAACAAAAAACAGCGTTTCATGAATTTCTTTTGGGGGGGTGCGTTTACACCGTTCCGCGTGCGGTAAAATTGATAAAGCAGTTTTATTCTTCGGGTCAGTATGGTTACAGTGATACCTCATTTAGGTCTTTTTTTATGTTTTGTCGGTTTTATGCAATGAAAACTATTTTATATAAAAAATAATTATTTTTGCATCGCTTTATTCTGCGAGCTATAACTTTTTTATTTTTTCGCTGATGATGCTGTGTGGTGGCTCGTTTTTTGCGGGACAAGATGACGTTTTCAGCGGTACCATGGATATTTATATGCGTCTTTTTGATCGCGCGTTATTACACTTTTTTGTTTGGCGGTATGATAATAAATCATTATTTTTTGCTTCGTTTTTTATTTTTATTTTTTAAGGGGTTCGCTAAAGGGGTTAACTAATGGGACAGTTTTATAGGGCGGGTCGTTACGGACGCGGTGATACCTAATATGTGTACTTTTATTGTTTTGTTTTTTTTTATTTTCAAAAAATGGATTTATTTGGGGGAATATTTTTTTTTTTTGTAATTTATTTGGCGATTTTTTTAAAATTATTTTAACACTTTATTTTTATCTTTTTTTCACTTTATTAAATAGTCCCAGGTGGGACATCCCTGTTCTGTGACAGATCACTGATCTGTCACATCACAGATCACTGTGACAGGTCAGCGATCTGTCACAGGCAGTGCACAAGGCTTCCTCATGCCTGCGCTTTGCAGGCACTGAGGAAGCCAGCTTCCTGCAGGCCTCCGAAGGCCCCCATCGCCATCTTGGATTCGGGGGCCTGCAGGAAAGGAGCCCCCGGCAGCAGCGCTGCACATTGCGCTGCCGTGGGGGGCTCAGGGAAGCACGGAGGGAGCCCCCTCCCTGCCGATGCTTCCCTTTAACTCCCGGTACACCGCGATCATGTTTGATCGCGGTGTGCAAGGGGTTAACGTGTCGGGGCGGTCCGTGACCGCCCCTGACATATTGTGCCGGGTGTCAGCTGTGATAATCAGCTGACACCCGGCGGCGATCAGCGGCGCTCACCACGTGGGCGCCGCTGATCGCTGTAGACGTACTATCCCGTCCATGGGCATAGGGGCCCGGGTCCCATGGACGGGATAATACGTCTGATGTCAGGAAGGGGTTAAAAGAAATTGAAACCGCGTCCCTCAGTCCTCACAGATCTTTACATTCTGTGTTCAAATGATGGTTATCAGATGTCTACACCCTTATGTGAGCCATCAAATGAGAGCGAGACATGAGCCAAGGACTAATGGATATGAGAAGCTCAAAACGCATGGGCACAAATTTCCATCAGTTCTCTCATCATAATATCGAGTCATATAGACCTGGGGTAATCAGAAGAACACTCCTTGGTCACTCGTGGTTTATTTTGCTTAACTGGAGGAACAGGTAGGATTGAGAAAATTCCCCTATTCCTGCACCTATGTATTACCATTTTCATGTTGCCATTACAGATGAATGAACCAATTTGATACAAATTCATGTCAAAAGTTAAGAAATTCGCTGAATCCAGCAAATTCGGATAATTTGTTATTTGAGTCAAGAGAATTGAAAAAAAATGCATGCCGCCATTTTATACAGTGCAGAAGATTACACGATCCAGAGAAATCTGACGTGACCTCAGGGGCGGCCTTGAAGTAGCATTCCAGCAATGTTTTTAAGCTATCATATTTTATTGCCAACTAGGATAGAATATTGGAGCCTGTATGAAAGCTGAGGCAGGGAATGCAGCAGATATACTGTATACTGGTGAATCTGGATAAAGAGAGAATATCACAGCTCACACCGGTGCTATACAGATAGAATGGGAAAGCCATAAATGACTGAATAAACATTACAGTTAGTGTGTGACAGCACTGTAGTGAAGAACAATTACCATACATTTATATGTAGATATGTGGAGCTTGCTTGAAAGGGATTGGATACAGTGCTAGGAGACCTCACAGTGTTACACATGTGTTTTCAGGACAGTTGGGGGTTTACAGTATTTTCAGTCTCCAGTGAATCTATTTGATTTGAACAGATTTTTTGCAAAAATTTGTTAGATCTTGAGGATTTGTATCTTAAAAGATTCTCTCAATTTTATTTGCCATGGTTGAAATGTGCCGCTTTCAGGGTATGTTTCCATGGTCATTAAACACTGCGTGCTGGACACTGCGTGCAGCCTCAGCGTCCAACCCACAGCGTCCAGATGTTACAGCATAGTGGAGGGGATTTAATGAAATCCCATCTCCACTATGCGTGCAGTGACGCCTCCGGCTTCCCTGCGTAGACGCACATATGGCGCGTCTTTACAGACCCCAGCATGTCTATTTATCTTGCGGAGTTGCTCAAGAAATCTACTTTAGCTGTGAGTCATGAGCTGGAGTCAATTTCTGCTTTCTTAACTTATAGTGGATCTGCTGACTTGTTCCTTATCCTTAACCTCTACGCCCCAAAAAGAGAATCACCCCTAAAAATTTGTGCTGTAGAAATCCTAACGAGAATACATGACATTAAATTTCCTCCTGGACTTTTCCATGTCTGGTTCAGCAGGGCTGGGATCAGACATAAGCAAATTGATCTATAATGTATTAATTTGATACACATTTTTCCAAAATTTTTAATTGGAAAATTTCAGGATACGCTTAGCACGATTCCATAAATCCAGCCAATTAATTACCAGCCAGCCGCCATTTTGCTAGTTCCTTTTGAGAACCAGCTAGGGATGAAAAATGCTCACATTAGACTAAAGTCAGCTGAATGCGTTGGCTTAAACAGATTTGGCCGATGGTCTTATGTGCAGGGGGTCGTCAGACGACTGATGGTCAAGATAAATGATGATCGGACAGCCAATTGCCTAGTTGTCCCTGAGATAAGCAGCTGGTCGATGTGTCAGCTGGCGGCTTTCTCACAGAGAACACAGGAGCACTGAGCCGAACTTAAGCCCCCGTTACACACTGCGATATCGCTAGCAATATCGCTGTAAAGTCACCGATTTTGTGACGTTGCAGTGATATTGCTAGCGATATCGCTACATGTGATACTTACCTCTGACCGGCTCCCCCGCTGGCTATTGCTGATCGTGCGAGAAGGTCCTGGATCATTTCTCGTCGTCAGCTTCCTGCGGCGCTTCCTGCTGTGACGACGAGCGACGCGTGGACACGGGCGGGAAGACGTCAGGATCGCCGTGTCTGACAGGTAAGTAGCGACCCCCGACCCCTGCGATGTCGCTGGTGAGAGCTGCCTGTGTGGCAGCTCACTAGCGACCACTTAGCGATGCACCAGCGATCCATATCGTTGTCGGGATCGCTGGTGCATCGCTATGTGTAACGGTACCCTTACACTCCCGTCTATGGGAGAGTCAGTTGAGATGGCCGTCAGCAGAATGATCGGCCAAAGCAATCAGTCAAGAGCTTAACATCTCCAATAATCTCTGGAAGGAAGATGCACAATCGATCTGTTCTAATTTGACAAAATCCCATCAATTTTGAATGATGTGTTTTTGAGAGTTTATATTCTAATGGAGCAGATGATCATTTGGTTCTGTGGACCCTACTTTTCAGGACTTGGTAGTACTGCAGTCCTAACTCTGGGCTGGACCGCCATCGATGACATCCCATTATAACTCTCAGGGTGGACACATGGGATATAGTGTTGTGTTTGCACTGAGTAGTGAAACAAGACAGTAAAGCATTCTCCATTATTCTAGCCGAAGACAACACAGGAGCCTCTAAATATATATACTGTTTTCTGGAAGTGACAGTGCAGCGAGCTGTAAATCACCGGAGTGGCCCGGTGTATCGCCATCATTTGTCAATATGACAGCTGTGTATTCCTCTGCACAACCTTGTGCGTAAGGACAGGAGGTTTTCAAGGTCGTTTTTTGGCTGAGCTCCAGCGTTCGTCACTTCTTCCAGATGTCAGTTAGTGAAGGTCTCTGACTTCTTCTGAGCTCCGTCCTTTATGCCTTCAGGGACTTATATTCCGTTATGTTCTCCCTTATAAACTTCAGGCCAAGTCTCGATCTGATAGTTAAGTCCGAGGACATTTCATATCTGTTGGTCAGGTTGAAGGTTTTTCTATTTAACATGAAATTTATATTTAATATTGATAAAAGCTTCCTTGGCTGTGTCACTACCCAAAAAAGTCCTCAATAGACTATATTATGTTTAATGAACCTATCCTGGCTCCAGTGCTGGACCTCATAACCTTCACCTATGGGTGGATCCCTCTGTACTAGTCTGCACCGGTTTACTTTGGTAACCCAGCAAACATCTCTGATGCCATCATCAAAAGCCTTTTATTAACAGCTATGTGTTCAGGAAGGCATAGCACTGTCTTCATCATCCTCTTGACAAATCATCGACCCTGCAGCTCCTGTATGTAGAGTTGAACGAAACGGGTCGGTCATATTCAAAAGTCGCCGACTTTCGCAAAAGTCAGGTTTCATGAAATGAAACCCGACCATAGCGTGAAGTCGGCCACGAGGTCAGCAACCATGGAGCCAAAGTCGCGTTTCAAATGATGCTTCAGCGCCCTTTTTCAGCCAATGATGGAGGACGCACACTGTGGGCAACGCAATGACATAGGCAGGGGTCACCACCATCTTTGAGAAGGGCATGCAAGTGATTGGCTTGCTTTGTGTGGTGTCACAGGGGCTATAAAAGGGCGTGCATGCCGACCGCCATCTTACTTCTGCTGATCTCAGAATAGGGAGAGCTGCTGCTGATTCTGTAGGGAGAGCGTTAGGCAGGTAAGAAGATACAAAAAACTGCTTCTGCTGCTAGCGATTTTGCCTGTACAACACACCAGTTAGTGTGCAGTACAAGGGGAGGCTATATTTTGGTGCATCAGCTCTGTTGGTTATTAGGCTGCCTTATAAGGCTCCCTGATAGCTGCATTGCTGTTTTCACACTGCTGTGCAAATTGCTTTTTTAAAAGCAAAAATACTTTTCATCCTCTTTTTTGCCCAGTTACCAAGCGTTCATTTTTCCACACTTTTGTGTGCAGCAGTCCTGCTTATTAGGCTGCCTGCTGCCATACTTGGGACTGAGAGCATCATTGTCAGCTTGCTAAAATCTCTAGGGAGATTCAAATTCTCCCCAGTCCTATATAGACATTTTATACACCATCCAATTTCAGCCTGTTATATTGAGGTGTAATCTACACTGGGCCTGAGATAATAGTTCAGTGTCCTCAAGTCTGTAGGGAGATTCAAATTCTCCCCGTCCTATATAGACATTTTATACACCATCCAATTTCATCCTGTTATATTGAGGTGTAATCTACACTGGGCCTGAGATATTAGTTCAGTGTCCTCAAGTCTGTAGGGAGATTCAAATTCTCCCCAGTCCTATATAGACATTTTATACACCTTCCAATTTCAGCCTGTTATATTGAGGTGTAATCTACACTGGGCCTGAGATAATAGTTCAGTGTCCTCAAGTCTGTAGGGAGATTCAAATTCTCCCCAGTCCTATATAGACATTTTATACACCATCCAATTTCAGCCTGTTGTATTGAGGTGTAATCTACACTGGGCCTGAGATATTAGTTAAGTGTCCTCAAGTCTGTAGGGAGATTCAAATTCTCCCCAGTCCTATATAGACATTTTATACACCTTCCAATTTCAGCCTGATATATTGAGGTGTAATCTACACTGGGCCTGAGATAATGGTTCAGTGTTCTCAAGTCTGTAGGGAGATTCAAATTCTCCCCAGTCCTATATAGACATTTTATACACCATCCAATTTCAGCCTGTTATATTGAGGTGTAATCTACACTGGGCCTGAGATATTAGTTAAGTGTCCTCAAGTCTGTAGGGAGATTCAAATTCTCCCCAGTCCTATATAGACATTTTATACACCATCCAATTTCAGCCTGTTATATTGAGGTGTAATCTACACTGGGCCTGAGATATTAGTTCAGTGTCCTCAAGTCTGTAGGGAGATTCAAATTCTCCCCTATACTATATACACCTTGTACCTTGTTTTACAGTACCATATTGCTGGTGGTATTTTGGGTACATTTTCCCAAAAATAAGGAAGTGTGTTGGAAGAGTCCGTGGAAGTGGGCGTGGGTTGCCAGCTGATAATGATGGTGGTGGTGGAGGATCTGCTGGTAGTGGCAAAAGCACAATAGCACCTAATGCAGGAGGTGTTGAGCCTGCGTCATCGTCTGGCTCCACAAGGCTCCCTTTTCTGGGAGTAGGTAAACCGCTTTTAAAGCCGGAGCTTCAGGAACAAGTTTTGGCTTACATTGCTGACACAGCCTCCAGCTCTATCGCCTCCTCTTCTGAACTTTCAAAAAATAAAAGCACTGAGTCGTAATTGGAGGCTCATGGTCAGGAACCACACCTTTCCTTGTGTCCTTCACCCCTACCAAAAGTAAAGGATGCGGCAGGCCACACTACAGATTACTCAATGGAGCTCTTTTCACATACCATGCCTGGGTTATCAAGTTAAATCGTGAATTACCCAGTCCAAGAAGAATCTGACATGGAGTGCACTTGGGTCGCCCTCCCAGGGCTGTGGGGTACTCAGTACCGGGCCGGTGTCGGTGGGATGTGTCACAGCAGCGGTGACCCG
Organism: Dendrobates tinctorius; assembly: GCF_039654945.1. NCBI lineage: Eukaryota > Metazoa > Chordata > Amphibia > Anura > Dendrobatidae > Dendrobates > Dendrobates tinctorius. The sequence goes on along the minus strand of NW_027361782.1, from coordinate 22,332,838 downwards.
GTCCGTGGCCCTGGCCGCCCAAGTGTTAGGGGAGATTGAATGGTTGAATGTAGTTAATGGAATAGTTCGTGACGCCACCTGTGGTGTTCGGCAAGTGAGATGTTAAGCCGACGCTGCAGACAGATCCTCTGGGACAGATGGTGTGGTGCAGCAGTGATGTTATAGCCCTCCACAGGCAGGGCTGTAGTCCCAGGGCAGAGTAGGTGAAGTGACACGTAGATGATGTAGTGTCAGGCGCAAGGGATGAAGCAGTGCTGGGCATGTTGGCGCCGGAATAAGTAAAGTACACCTGGGAATGTAGTTCCAAAGCTTTACTCACAGTCTGTAATACACAGGTGCCTGCCTCCGTGCTGTTTCCTCCGGGTCTGGGACCCAGTCAACCTCCAGGCAAGATGGAATGCTCCCTTCCAACACTCCGCCAACATGTGCATTTCTGAACGTCTCCTCTTATAGCGCCTTTGGTGTGAAGTACTCCTAGTACTGAGTTACACTGGAGTTTCTCCTGACAGATGTTCCCAAGAACTATACTTGTACGGCAGACAGCCTGCTTCGGGGACTCCTTACTCCTGAGTCCCGGCTTACTATCCAAGTTGCTGTTGTGCCCTCAAGTCTGATATGGAAGTAGTGCATTTACAGCTCACTACTCCACCGGTGTCTGCTGTTGGACCATTAGTATCCATACAACCTCGGGGACCGGGCCCCGGCCTTGTGCTTAGAACTTCTAGGCAGGGTTCTCTCCTAACCCACGTCCTCTGTTCCCTTTTACTCTTTCGTTCCGTACTAGTCTCTCCATCTTATGGAAGATCAGGTTTCTGTTCAATGTCTTTCTCCTTCTTTCCTTTCCCATGCCAGCAGACCCAGGTCACTGAGGTCTGCTGCAGCACCTCCTTCCTCCATCCCTCTCCCAGGGATCTTCTCTCCTCACTCCTCTCTACTCACCGACTGACCTGAAATCCTAAACCTTCCCGCTCTTTATGTATTCTAACTCCACCCCCCTCCCAGCACGTTTCGTGTTCCAAGCAGGGAGCCACCAAAGGTGCTCTGCTACACTCCAAGCAGGGAGCCGCAGTGTGGCTTTGCTGAACTACTGTGTTGTGTGGGATGCAGGTGTTGGAGCGTGGTCAGGAGCCTCCAACCTACCTGGATGGTGGGGTACCACACCTCAGGAGGAGGTGCAGTACCTCTGTGGCAACTGAATCCTCAGGGGCACCACACACTGATGCACAGCCACTGCTAGATTTATCTGCTGGTACATTCACTTAGAGCACTACATTGTCCTCGCAGTGTACTGAGCCAGAATCTGACCCTGATGAAACTCGGGTGCCTCTTCCCGCATACTATACCACCTTATATGGTGACACAGAGGAAGGTGCACATGACATTGAAGAGGATGTGATGGATGATCCAGTTGCTGACCCAGATTGGCATCCATTGGGGGAAGAGGGTGCCGCTGCCAATAGCTCAGAGGAGGAGGAGCATCCGCAGCAGGCATCGACATCGCAACAGCTGTTATCTGGCAGGCCCGGAGCAGTCCAAAAACGGGTTGCAGGACAGCTAGTCCAGACGGTCAAATTAGCACAGCGTGCAAGGCCTCAAAATGTCTTCCATAGTAGGAAGAGTGCAGTATGGCACTTTTTTGAACAAAATCCTAATGATCAGGCAAAGGTTATCTGTAAGAAGTGCACAAAGACCTTTAGCCGAGTAAAAAATCTGAAAAATTTGAATACCAGTTGCATGCTTAGACATTTAACCACCATGCACTTGCAACCGTGGATGGACTACCAAACCTCACGTACCACATGTGCAACTGTTCCCAATGAAGGTAGTCAGCAACGCTACATCGTTTCCCCCACTGTAAGCCCACCGGTTAGCACACCACCAGCAGCAAATATTGAGGTGTCATTGCAAGGCCAAAGCAGTCAGGGAGTCACAATGTTATTGCTACGAAAGACTGAATCTAGGCCATCAGAAAGAACACCAACCCCATCACCATCATCAACCCTCTCTCAGTCCGCCATGTCCACCGCTAGTTCCACCTTATGCAGCTCTCAAGTCCAGCTCACCCTACCAGAGACTATGAGTAGCACAAGAAAGTACTCATCCTCTCATCCGCGTACACTGGGTTGGAACACCCACATTGCCAAGCTAATTTCATTAGAGATGATATCCTACTGGTTGGTTGAAAGTGAAGCTTTCCGCGAACTCATGGCCTACGCAGTACCACGCTATGACCTACCCAGTCGGCACTTCTTTTCTTGCAAAGCCATCCCAGTCCTCCACCTTCATGTGAAAGACCGCATTGTCCATGCACTCAAGCAATCAGTGAGTGGAAAGGTGCACCTCACAACAGATGCATGGTCCAGTAGGCATGGCCAGGGTCGTTACGTGTCCATCACTGCACACTGGGTTAATGTGGTGGATGCAGGGTCCACAGGGGACAGTGGTGGTCTGATAGTGCTGCCTAGCCCACGGTATAGGAAACAGTTGGATGTAGACGTTCGACCCGCCTCCTCCTCCAGAAGCGAAAGCTCGTCCACAGAGCGAAGTCACACGAGCACTCCATCCGCAGCTGCCAGTGTTGCACACTCGGTGTCCCACTAATGAACAGCTAGTGGTAAGCGTCAGCAGGCTGTGTTGAAGACGATGTGTTTCGGCGACAACAGACACACCGTGGAAGTACTGGCCAACTACTTGCAGCGACAAACTGAGTCATGGCTGGGCAGTCTACATCTTGAGGCAGGCAAGGTAGTTTGTGATAACGGCCGGAATTTTGTGGCAGCCATAGCCCTTTCAAAACTCCGACACATACCTTGCCTGGCTCACACCTTGAACCTGGTGGTGCAGTGCTTCCTCAATAATTATCCAGAGTTAACAGGCCTGCTCCAGAAGGTCCGAAGACTGTGCTCGCACATCTGCCGGTCGCGCGTACACTCCAGTTGTATGCAGAAGCTGCAGCGATTGCTCCAACTTCCCAAGCACCGCCTAATTATTGACGTTGCAACAAGGTGGAACTCCACCCTGCACATGGTTGAGAAGCTGTGCGAACAGAGGCAGGCTGTAATGCATTTGTGGGAGGATACACAGCCAGGCACTTTGAGGGCAGACATGGAGTTGTCGTGTGTGCAGTGGTCGAAGCTGAAAGACCTCTGTAAAGTCCTTCAGTGTTTTGAGGAATGCACACGACTTGTAAGCGCAGACGACGCCATCATAAGCATGAGCATCCCACTTATGCGTCTGCTCATGCAAACGTTGATGCACATTAAGGAGCAGGCATCTGCAGCCGAGGAGGATGTGGAAGAGGAGGAGGAGGAGGATGTCTGCCATTGTCTGCTCCAGGATCTCTCCTGGACGAGGTGGAGGAAGAGGAGGAGGAGGATGATGATGGGGATGATTATTTAGGGGAGGAGGATGCTTATCATGGGGCAAGAAAAAATGTTGGCGTGGCAAGGTCTGATACAGGGTTTGTGCGTGACTAGAGGGATGTGGATTTGCCAGAAAGTGCTCCTCCACCCAGCACTCGCAGTGCATCATTGACACCTGGAACATTGGCCCACATGTCAGATAATGCCTTGCAGATCCTAAAAAGGGACCCCTGCATTGCCAAAATGATGAACGATGACGACTACTGGTTGGCCAGCATCCTGGATCCACACTATAAAGGCAAATTCCAAAACATCATGCCACAGGAGAACCTTGACCTACTATTGGCTAACAAACAAGCAACTCTGGTAAACCGTTTGTTTGAGGCATTCCCTGCACACAGCAGCGGTGATGGTTCTCCAATGAGCCGTAGGGGGAAACATGGAAGAGGTGTTCGTGGTGCACACATCAGAAGTGGCGTTGGAGACAGGGGTTTCATGACCATGTTGTGGACTGATTTTTCAAGTCCTGCTCACACGACTGGTAATACTGCATCGATTGAAAGTGACTGGAGACAGCAGATGTCAACTATGGTTACAAACTTCTCCCATATTGATGTTCTCCCTCACAGGTCATTCCCCTTTGACTATTGAGCCTCTAAGCTGGATGCCTGGCCTGAATTGGCACAATATGCCTTACAGGAGCTCGCTTGCCCTGCTGCAAGTATGTTATCGGAAAGAGTCTTCAGTGCTGGTGGCTCAATCCTGACAGAAAAAAGGACCCGTCTGTCGACCCAAAATATTGATGATCTAACCTTCATTAAAATGAACCATGCATGGGTTTCAAAGGATTTTGTCCCACCTTCCCCTGATGACACATAGGTTGCCAGAAAAATGGCTCGCTTTTGTCCTCTTCTTCCTCGGACTTCTCCGATTCCTCCATTTGCAGCTGCTGAATGTCCAATATCAACATATGTCATTTTTTAAACCTCCCTAACTGGGCTGCCTCCCCCCCATGGCCGGGGTCACCATCTAGCGCACGCAACCGTGCGAGTGCCATTGCCCTGGACAGGTGGGTGGGCCGACTCTTGGGCGCCGGCACTGGCACAGGGTCCCTCATAGTGCAATCAAGTGTCTCTGACGGTGGGGGTGCACACGCGCCGTCAGACACACCGGCGTACTATGAAGGTCCCAGTGCCAGTACCGACGCCCACGAGTGGGCCCCCCCTTGCATGGGCAGGGCCCCAGCATTTGCAATATTTACCTCTCCCTGCTCCTCCGCTGTGTAGTCTGGGCTGTCAAATTCTTCCCTGGGACTGCCACTACAAATTTGGTGAACTGATAGATGATGGTTAAGACGTAGCTATGCCCTGTCCTGCTGGCCGGGCTATAGCTTCAGATGATCAATGGCTTCCATTTCTTATGGACGTCGACTCACAATAAGATGCAGTGGTGGTTTATCATCAGCTTTCACGGTTTTCCTACTCACAGAAATGTGCCCTCTCATGCCAATCCAATAGAATCGCCTACAGCCTGTGGCTTCTGTCTTTTGCACTCCAAAGTTACCTGACAGATCATGATAGGCAGTGAGGACCATGTCTACATCTCTCCGTGTGATCAAAATTTGATGGAGATGAGTAACGGTGATGGGATCAATGGTACTGCGATACAGCAATCCTTTATTCACAAAGAACTGTTTTCGCTGTCTCCACACACAACGTAATTGAGGGTCAGCATCGCCTCTGAGAATTTTCCCGGGAGTTTTTCCCATGATTAGTATTTCCTAAATTTCTGCAATCACTCGACTTTATGTCTGTACTTTTATCCATCTCGTTTCCTCTTGCAGAGAGTCTGGACTGTCTTACTGAGACAGAAATATATATGAAGATTTAAAAATACCCCAACAGTGTATACTGGTGTACGCTTCAAAAACATTTCCTTTTTTCTACTTTTTAGATTGTTGTCGAATCCATACTGAGGCTGTGAGTGTCTTTGTCAGACTCCGGAAATAAACACGGAGATTTTAAATGTTTAAACTATGCTATATATACCTGTTATCCGGTGATACTGTACCCTTTCTCAACTTTCTGCAATCTTGTCAAATCCATACTGTGCCTGAGACCGTCTGAGTCTGCCTCCTGATTACAGATGAGTGGTGTTTGAGTGGAACTGTTGGCCAAGTTCAAATTCTAGCTGTTTTGGGCGGTGTTAGATCCGTTCGTCGAACCACAACACTTTGATTAAAATTCGGCTGCCGAGTTTCCGTTCGAGAACGTTTCGTTAAACAAAAGCGTATCTTTTTTTTTCACATTAATAATGGTTTTCAATGTTAATAGACAGTTTTAGGGCATAGTAGCAGTGTCTGGTAGCCAGCGGTGTAGTACACTTGTGAAGGAGCTACACCGTGTGTGTTTCTAATAATTTTTTACCGCATATTGTCCTGAAAATCCTTTTGGGCCTAGTAACTGTGTCTGCTACTCAGAAGAGGAGCCCACCCGTGAACCGAGCTATGCCGCCTGTTTATGAAAGAACCTGTTTTTGACTGCATTTACACCACTTAATACTTTGGCCCTAGTAACTGTTTATGCTACTCAGCAGAGTTGGCCACCCGTGAACCAAGGTATGCCGCCTGTTTATGTACGAACTGTGTGCTACTCAGCAGAGGAGCCCAGCTGTTAAGCAAGCCACAGCACCTGTGGTTTGGACACTTAATTTTTTCACATTCTTTCTGGAATGCCGTTTAGGCCTAACTCCGGAATTACGGTTGACCTGCACTTACTGGGAAATGCTTGTTTGTGGGGAAAAATTGTAATCCCAGATCCCCATCACTAAAGGGGTTCAGCATTTTATCCGCACCGGTAAGCGATACACGCTGGTCCTTTCATTGTAGCACGCGTGTAGCTCCGGACATGTAAGGGCATGACAGACCTGTTATTGGCCGATCTCATGTGCCAGAGCCTCGTGTGTCCCTGTAGTAAGCTGGACGCGGACCGCGGGGGGCATGCCTGAGTCTCATTCGTTAACGGAATTAAGCTTGCAATAGGTGCTGCTTTTTTGTGGATGGCATGATTGAGGTTGCCCGTGTTGAGTCCAATTAAGCCGCAGGCTCCACTCCTGGTGGTGTCCTTCTGGACATTCCTTTAAGGTTCAGCTTTGCAACCATACTGCCCCTGGAAACCAAACACTTTTCCTGACAGTGACATTCTGGTCAAAGAGCGCGATGACATCACGTCTGTACGCCCTCTGCCTAAACAGTCCAAGTGCAGAGAGATGGAAGATGGGGATGACGAGGAGTCCAGAGTACAGGGATTCCCTAGCGAGGAGACTTATTTAATTTAAACATTGGAAGCAATTTTTGGGGAGCACGATGCTCTGAAGAATGATATCTGGGGCCCACCATACACTGGAGCATTTCAAAGGTGGACATCAGTCACTGGAGCAGCATTTACAGGGCCCATTATACACTAGAGCATTAGAAATGGGGCCCATTATATATGGAGCATTATTTGGGCCCATAAGACACTGGAGCTTCATCCATGGTGAAGAACATATACTGTAGCATTATGTGGAGCTCATCATATACTGTATGGAACATTATATGGGACCAATGATTCTGTATGGAGAAATATATGGGCCTCTTTACTCTGTATGGCGCACTATGCGGTGGCCATAATACTGTATGGAGGAATATACTGTCTGTTTTTGGAGCTATTGGAGAATTTGAAATGGATATCAGTCATGTGATATAAGAAATTAAATATTTTTCATTGTACTGTACCGCTATTTCTCTGCCATATCAAAGGATCATGAATTTTGTCATGTGTTCAAGGAGCCCAGTGACACTCTTTGGCCCTGGGCCCACAAAAATCTGGAGCCAGCACTACCCCCCCACAACTTTAGCCAAATAACCCCCAGTTTTCAATGCCTAACTATTATTATAAAGTAAATTAAGGTTGACAAGCTTAAGGAATAAGAATTGATGTTTTTGGCATTAAAATGGGCACTATAGGTGTGTTTCCTGTCCTCCACTCATTGCCCACTTTTCTTCCCCATTGACTTACATTGGGTTTCGTGTTTCAGTCGGACTTCGACTTTTCACAATAATCGGCTGATTTCGTTCGACCCGACTTTTGCGAAAGTCGGGTTTCGTGAAACCCGACTCGACCCGAAAAAAGGCAAAGTCGCTCATCTCTACCTGTATGCTTTCCAGCCTTATACTTCTACAATTTGTTCATCCCAATGAATTTTGCTGCTATTTCATCTCTCCTAAATCTACCTTCAAACTGCAATTGGATATACAATTCTATTTATCCTAAGGTTAACTATTTCCCTGCTGCAAGTTCATGACTGCATACATCCTGTGGTTAACCATTTCACTTCTGTAAGTTCCTAATTTCATCTAAGTCTCTGCTTTTGTTGTTGCTTTCTATAACTCTGCTGCAACTACATGATTACCTGATGCAACTTCATTATTCCAAGCACATTATGTGTCTACTAATCCTGTGGTTAACTGTATCACTGCTGGAAGTTCCTTTATACCACTATTCTCCAGCTGCATCCACTGCTTTCAGCTTTGCTTATACAACTGTTGTCATGTATACTCTGCAGTCCTTGTCCTCAATGATACACACGCAGTCTATTTCCACTGCACCATCACCTCTGTTCTGTGTTTTTCACTGTGGCCTATGGTTTCCACCTTACCAGCTGAAACCAAAATTTTCTTAATTTTTGTGCTTCCGGTACTCATTCAAACTCACAGCTCCCAGCCATGTTAATTTACATGTGCTACCTCCAACTGCTAATTAATCAGCTAAACTGGGATTGCATATGTTGTGTAGTCTTAAGTGAGCATTCAGGCAGAGACTAATGACCACACAGGTCAGATACACATTACCGGATTGAATTTCTATGTCTGTTTCCAGTGCATTCCCTTCACCTCCATTTATTAACAGTGCTTTCTATGCTGATTGGTGACACAAGAATCACACAGTTAACTTCCCCTAACATTTCCCAGCCCTACCTTGAATCTCCCCCCTCACAGAATCTTGAATCTCCCCCCTCATCCTTGGAATAACTGTACATTTCTTTGGAAATAGGCACATGTGCCAGAGTTGGGCTGTCACTGTCAGGTCCACACCTAGTCTCGAGAGGTGACAACCTCAGACCCTGTGAGTGAGACACTGGAACTGATTACATATCACAGTCATTCAATGCAGCGTGTGCAAGCCTGGACTCAAGTTGGAAAGTTTTTACCTACACTGATACAATGTAATAAGCTCATCCATCACGTTGACTGTAAATACAAATAAAAACAATGATTCAGCCTTTAAATATAAACAATGAATGTTCTATACACAGACACCAAGAAGAGATGTGATACCGATAAAGAAGGCCGCTTTCATCATCCTACGAAAGCGCTGGGCGTCCGCAGTGTATTATATCTGGATTATTTCTTTGTGCTGTTATTATTCTTAAATGCAAATGTTATTAATTCTGCCTGATTCATCTTGACTGTATAAGTAAGTACCCCCTGTGGCTCCAGATCATGTACAGACCAATTATCAAGAATAATGACACTTGGCGCACTGCCAGATGGGCAGGGAACGTGCGGAGCAGAGAAATGTCACAAATTTCCTTCACCAAGTAGCTAATTATATCTTGTTTATCACATTTACCTTGTTTATTGCTCTCTGCAGTCAGCCGCATTCACTTCTCCATGAGGGAAAATTATACAAATATAAACAGCACACAAAAAAAGATTTCTAAGACAACAAAAAAAATGGTCTGTTACCTGTAGATAAATAGAGTGGAAACTGTGACAATCGCAAGCTCAACGCTCTGACCAACCATGTGGTTAAACTACAAACCCTACTGGAACAGCCAGGGGCATTTGTGTAGTTCAGGCAGGAAAAAACTTTGGGAGCCATTAAATGTGGGTCCAGGAGCCAAAGATGCACCAACAGGCCATGGAAGGGGCAGAACTATTATTATTATTATTATAATTTTATATACCTCTGGATACACAGAACTCATCCTAGTGGTTACTGCAGAAAGAATCTTATATATCTCTGTATACAGGGAGCGCCCTCTAGTGGTGGCTGCAGACAGGATCTTATCATGTATCTCTGTATACAGGTAGCTCCCCCTAGTGTTGACTGCAGACAGAATCTTATCATAGAATCATAGAATCATAGAATCGTAGAGTTGGAAGGGACCTCCTGGGCTATCTGGTCCAACCCCCTGCTCAAAGCAGGATTCGGTAAATCATCCCAGTCAGATGTCTGTCCAGCCTCTGTTTGAAGACTTCCATTGAAGGAGAACTCACCACTTCTCGTGGCAGCCTGTTCCACTCATTGATTACTCTAACTGTCAAAAAGTTTTCTCTAATATCTAATCCGTGTCTCCTCCCATTCAGTTTCATCCCATTGCTTCTAGTCTTTCCTTGTGCAAATGAGAAAATGTCATGGGAAGCCTAGGTAACTTTAGGCTGAAACCCCGGGGCCCCTGCGGTGTCCCTCAGACTAGGGGAAACCCTGTCTGTCCCTCAACCCAGGGTTTACACTGAAGGTTTGCCTGCCTGGGCCTCCACCCTGTCCTTGTCTCCTGTCCAGCCCTAAGCTGAACCCACCACCCTCCACCCAGTGAGGAGACCAAACACCAGACCCCACAAATAAGTATGGACAGGGATAACGGAAATGCACCACACCGCGTACACACAGGGGAATACAGTAATGTGCAAGGGCAACCAAATAATACAACACAGGGAGGCAAAATGGCAACAATGGAATATACTACACCAGCAACCGTATGCTCCTTAGACCACCACTCCAGACCGGTATCGCTTAGCACAAGGCAAGAGCTATAGTCGGCGACGCCCATAGTCACACAGGGCAATTTAAAGACAGAGGGTGTGGCTAAGCCTTCAGCCAGAATGACAACCTGGTTAACCCAATCCAAGCCGGATCAGAAGACCAACCAGCGCCGCTGAGAACCATATGGTAGGATGGGGTATTACCGCTGTCTGCCGGACACCCTGGTGCGAACAGTGTCCGACATGACAGCACCCCGCCTTCTACGAGGGACCCCAGGAACCTCACAATGTTGAGGACCCGGCTTGTCCGGATGGCGGCGATGAAACACTGTAATCAGTCGGTCCGTATGTATGTCCGAGGCCGGCACCCAAGTCCTCTCCTCAGGACCATAGCCACGCCAGTGGACCAGGTACTGTAGAGTGCGACGCACTACCCGAGAGTCAACCACCTTGGACACCTCAAACTCCAACGTGCCATCCACCAAGACGGGAGGTGGTGGCACGGGAGAAACATCAACAGCACCCACGACTTTCTTAAGTAACGCCTTGTGAAACACATTATGTATCTTGTATACGGCAGGTAACTCTAAACGAAATGCCACAGGGTTGATAATTGCGGAGATCCTAAATGGACCAATGAACCTGGGCCCCAACTTAAGCGATGGTATTTTGAGTTTGAAGTTCCTTGTAGACAACCACACCCAATCACCCACATACAGGTCCGGACCAGGCACACGTCTACCGTCAGCTACACGTTTATACCTAGAACCTACATTCAGCAAGCGCTACTTTACACTCCTCCAAACGGATGACAATTGTGCTCCCAACTGGTCCTCCTCAGGGACGCCCGCAGAGCTCCCTTGGCGCAAGGTACAGAATTGGGGATGTTGACCATAAACACAAAAGAAAGGAGATTCGCCAGACGATTCCTGGTAATGATTGTTTATCGCGAATTCAACCAGAGGAAGAAACGCCGACCACTCTTCCTGATTGTCAGACACAAAACAGCGTAAGTATTGTTCCAGGTTTTGGTTCATACGCTCAGTCTGCCCATTCGACTGAGGATGGAAAGCCGATGAATGAGACAATTTAATCCCTAGGCGTGAACAAAAATCTCTCCAAAATTTTGCCACAAATTGTGTACCTCTATCAGATACAATGTCAGACGGGACACCATGAAGTCTCACCACCTTGCGAATAAATACCTGAGCAAGGGTCTTCGCATTGGGCAAAGATGGCAAAGCAACGAAATGCGACATTTTAGAGAACCGATCAACTATTACCAGAATGACCGTGTTCCCAGCCGAGGAGGGCAAATCCGTAATGAAATCCATGGAAATCTCAGTCCATGGCTTACTGGGCACAAGGAGAGGATGCAATGTGCCAGCAGGACGGGAGCGTGGTGTCTTGGCCCGTGCGCACGTGGTACAGGCTGACACATATGAGGCCACGTCCTGCCGTATTTTGGGCCACCAAAAACGATGTGATACAAGTTCCAAAGTGCCCTTAACTCCTGGGTGACCCGCCAGGACAGTATCGTGATGTTCCCCTAACACTTTTAAGCATAGGTGTAGTGGCACAAATGATTTATTAGGAGGCAGATCCGGCGGTACCTCCTCCTGAGCATCAGCAATCTCTGCCTCAACCTCTGTCGTGAGAGCCGAGACCACAACTCCCTTTTGGAGGATAGGCACCGGATCCTCACGTGGCTCTCCACCCGGAAAACATCTGGACAAGGCGTCCGCCTTAGTATTCTTAGAACCTGGTCGGTATGTCAAAAAAAAATTGAACCGGGTGAAGAATAACGCCCAGCTAGCCTGTCTGGGGGACAGGCGTTTAGCAGACTCTAAATAAAGCAGATTCTTATGGTCTGTTATAACAGTAATCTGATGGACAACCCCCTCCAAGAAGTGTCGCCATTCCTCAAATGCCAACTTGATGGCCAACAATTCCCTGTTACCAATATCGTAATTACGCTCGGCCGGCGACAGGTTCTTGGAGAAGTAGGCACACGGATGCAATTCGCCCAAGGATGGACCCTGAGACAGTACCGCCCCCACTCCAACCTCAGATGCATCCACCTCCACGGTAAATGGTAGGGAGACATCAGGCTGAACCAGGATGGGAGCTGAAGCAAAACTGTTTTGGAGGAATTCAAACGCGCGCACAGCAGCCTCAGACCAGTCAGAAAAATTGGTACCTTTTTTTAGTCATGTCGGTGAGCGGCTTAGCAATCATAGAAAAATTCTTAATAAATTTCCTATAATAGTTGGAAAAGCCCAGGAATCGCTGAAGCGCCTTGAGATTATCAGGCCGATCCCACTGCAGCACCGCTTGCACCTTAGCGGTGTCCATTTTAAACCCTGAGGCGGAAATTACATAACCCAAAAAAGGTAATTCTTGGACGACAAATACACATTTCTCAAGCTTGGCATAGAGCTTGTTTTCCCTGAGCAACTGCAACACCTGCCTAACATGCTCTATGTGTGCATCACAGTCACGTGAGTAAATAAGAATGTCATCAAGGTATATAATAACAAATTTCCCCAAGAGATGAGAAAAGACATCATTTATGAAATGTTGAAATACTGCTGGCACGCCCGTCAACCCAAATGGCATTACCAAATTCTCAAAATGACCCTCAGGGGTATTAAATGCTGTCTTCCATTCATCCCCTTGACGGACTCTTATGAGATTGTATGCCCCCCTGAGGTCAAGCTTGGAAAACCATTTGGCACCAGACACCTGGTTGAACAAATCGGGTATCAGTGGCATCGGGTAGGGGTCACGAACCGTAATCTGGTTGAGTTCCCTGAAATCCAGACACGGGCGTAATCCGCCATCTTTCTTCTTGACAAAGAAGAACCCCGCCACCAATGGAGATGATGAAGGCCTGATGTGCCCTTTGCTTAGACTTTCTGCAATGTATTCTTTGAGAGCTTGCCTCTCAGGACCTGAGATATTAAACATCCTGGCTTTTGGTAACTTGGCCCCCGGTTTTAACCTAATAGCACAGTCATAGGGTCGGTGCGGTGGCAGCTCTGAACAACCTCTTTCAGAAAATACATCAGCAAAGTCCAGCAGTGGCTCCGGGATGCTGGGAGTCACAGCGGAGATGCACGTGGCCAGACAACTCTCCTGGCAGTATCTGCTCCACTGAATTATGTCCTGGGTTTTTCAATCAATCACAGGATTGTGCATAGACAACCATGGAAACCCCAGAACTACCTGAGCAGGTAAATTACTGAGCACCTTACATGTTACCCGCTCAGAGTGTAGGACCCCAATGTGGAGTTTTACATTAGCCACAAACTCTTTAATCTCCCCTTGTGAGAGAGGGGAGGCATTGATGGTAACCACCCGGATAGGATTAGGCAGTGTCTCCACCTTAAATCCCGCAGTACGCGCAAACTTTTCATCAATGAGATTAGCGGCTGAACCACTATCTACAAATACAGTAATCGACAGCTCTTGGCCCCCGATAACTACCTTGGCAGGGAGCATACACTGAGAGACCACCACGGAGGATATGCAAAGGCTCAGACTAGACTCCTCCAAACCCTCTGAGCCTAGCAGTTTTCCGCCGACACGTCTTTCTTAGGTACCCGGGGGCAAGCATTAATAAAATGTCCTTTTTTGCCACAAAAAAAACAGACCCCTTGCTTTCTGGGCAAGGGACATTTATGCTTGTTATTATGTGTATGTGATATACTAGCGATCTGCATAGGTTCCACGGATTCACCTGAGGCGACCTCACCAGAGACTGCCCCTCCCCCCACAGGCAATGTCTCCTGCGACCTCTGACGAAAACGGTGATCAATGCGTACTACAAGCACCATAGAAGCCTCCAGAGAAGCAGGAGTCTCATACATTAGCAGAGCTTGTTTAACCCTTTCAGAAACCCCATGCAAAAATTGACTCCTTAGTGCAGGGTCATTCCATTGCGTGTCCACAGCCCAGCGACGGAATTCCGTACAATAATCCTTCGCCAGTCGCTCACCCTGGAGTAGAGAGCGTATTTTAGACTCTGCTAATGCCAGTCTGTCAGGATCGTCATAGATTAAACCCAGAGCAGAAAAAAAAAGGTCTACGGACTCAAATGCAGTTGAATCAGAATGTAGTGAAAACGCCCATGCTTGTGGATCACCACTCAGCAAGGAAACTACCAAGCCCACACACTGAGCCTCATTTCCTGAGGAGAGTGGACGCATATGAAAATACAATTTGCAGGATTCACGAAATACAACAAACTTACAGCGATCACCAGAAAATCGGTCAGGAAGAGGCAACTTGGGTTCAGCTGCCCTGACTGCTGCCTTAGTTTGCACAGCAGGAACTGAGAGGCCTTGATGTTGGACCGCCCCCCTCAGTTCAGTGACCTGTATGGACAGAGCCTCCAGCTGCTTGGTTTTGGAGACTATAGGATCCATGGTAAATAATTCCCTTTTTTTTCTTTTTCTTCTTTTTGGGCCGACTATAATGTCATTGGAAGCCTAGGTAACTTTAGGCTGAAACCCCAGGGACCCTGCGGTGTCCCTCAGACTAGGGAAAACCCTGTCTGTCCCTCAACCCAGGGTTTACACTGAAGGTGTGCCTGCCTGGGCCTCCACCCTGTCCTTGTCTCCTGTCCAGCCCTAAGCTGAACCCACCACCCTCCACCCAGTGAGGAGACCAAACACCAGACCCCACAAATAAGTATGGACAGGGATAACGGAAATGCACCACACCGCATACACACAGGGGAATACAGTAATGTGCAAGGGCAACCAAATAATACAACACAGGGAGGCAAAATGGCAACAATGGAATATACTAAACCAGCAACCGTATGCTCCTTAGACCACCACTCCAGACCGGTATCGCTTAGCACAAGGCAAGAGCTATAGTCGGCGACGCCCATAGTCACACAGGGCAATTTAAAGACAGAGGGCGTGGCTAAGCCCTCAGCCAGAATGACAACCTGGTTAACCCAATCCAAGCCGGATCAGAAGACCAACCAGCGCCGCTGAGTACCATGTGGTAGGATGGGGTATTACCGCTGTCTGCCAGACACCCTGGTGCGAACAGTGTCCGACATGACAGAATAAAGTTGATCCTTCTACAATGTGACAGCCCTTTAGATATTTGTAGACAGCTATTAAGTCTCCTCTCAGTCTTCTCTTTTGCAAACTAAACATTCCCAAATCCTGCAACCTTTCCTCATAAGACAGGGTTTGCAGACCGGTCACCATTCTGGTCACTCTTTTCTGAACTTGCTCCAGTTTGTTGATGTCTTTTTTAAAATGTGGTGCCCAAAACTGGACACAATATTCCAGATGAGGTCTGACCAAAGAGGAGTAGAGGGAAATAATGACTTCACGTGATCTAGACTGTATGCTTCTGTTAATACATCCTAGAATTGCATTTGCCTTTTTTGCTGCTGCATCACACTGTTGACTCATATTCAGTCTGTGATCTATTAGTACACCCAAGTCTTTTTCACATGTGCTGTCACTTAGCCCTATTCCTCCCATTCTGTATATGCTTTTTTCATTTTTATTGCCCAGATGTAGTACTTTGCATTTCTCCCTGTTAAAAACCATTCTGTTAGTTGCTGTCCACTTCTCCAGTTTATTTATATCTTTTTGAATCCTCTCTCTCTCTTCTCTAGTATTAGCTATCCCTCCTAGCTTTGTGTCATCAGCAAATCAGCTAATCAGCTAATCAGCTAATCAGTTTACCCTCAATTCCTTCATCTAAATCGTTGATAAAGATGTTGAACAATACAGGGCCCAGGACAGAGCCCTGTGGTACCCCACTTGAGACATTCTTCCAACTGGATGTGCAGCCATTTACGACCACTCTTTGGGTCCGATCACTAGGCCAGTTATGAATCCACCTAACAGTTGCCTTGTCCATTCCATACTTAGTCATTTTTTCAATAAGGATTGTATGAGAGACTTTGTCAAATGCTTTGCTGAAGTCAAGATATACTATATCTACAGCATTTCCTTGATCCACCCAATCAGTGATTCCGTCATAGAAGGAAATTAAGTTAGTCTGACATGACTTATTAGTTACAAACCCATGCTGACTCTGTTTAATCACTTCATTCTTATCCAGGTACTGACATACATGTTGTTTAATAATTTGTTCAAAGATCTTTCCTGGTATAGAAGTCAGACTCACCGGCCTATAGTTGCCTGGGTCCACCTTCTTCCCCTTTTTGAAGATAGGAACAACATTTGCTCTTCTCCAGTCTTCTGGCACTTCTCCTGTTCTCCAAGAATTTTCAAAGATTATGGAGAGGGGTTCAAAAATTTCTTCTGCTATCTCTTTCAGTACTCTGGGGTGTAATTCATCTGGACCTGGAGACTTGAATTCATTTAGGTTAGCTAAGTGTTTCCTCACTATCTTTCTGTTTATAGACATCCTGGATTCTTCTATTCCCTTAATAGGACTGTGAAGAACAGTTGATGTTACATTTCCTTTCTGAGAGAAAACAGATGCAAAATAGGAATTTATTAGTTCAGCCTTCTCAACATCCTGTCTTACCATTTCATCATTTTCATCCTGTAAAAATCCTATAGCATCTTTGACTTTTCTTTTACTTTTGACATATCCCCAAAATCCTTTATTATTGCTTTTGACTTCTCTTGCAAGCCTCAATTCATTTTCAGCTTTAGATAATCTGATTTGTGCCCTGCAAGTTCTGCAGACAGCATTATATTCTTCTTTAGATATGCCTCTCTCTTTCCATTTTATAAACATTTTTTTCTTCCTTTTTAGCATGTGCTTAAGTTCTGTGTTCATCCATCCTGGTTTCCTTAAATGCTTCCTATTCTTCCCTCTTTTCGGAATTGTTAACAACTGTGCTTTGAGAATTTCATTTTTCAAGATTTCCCATCCATCCTGAACATTTTTTTCTTTAAGGATATCCAGCCATTGGATCCCTCCAATTCTCTTTCTGAATCCCTTAAAATCTGCCTTTCTGAAATCTAACCTTGATGTCTGAGTCTTCATAGGTCTTCCGCCTCTAGTTATCCAAAATTCTAAAATAGCATGGTTGCTACCTCCTAGGGTCCCAGCCACTTTTACCTCCTCAACCATTTCCTCCCTGTTTATAAGGATTAGATCCAAGGTAGCAGTTCCCCTTGTTTTCTCTCCTACCTTTTGGAAGATAAAGTTGTCAGCAAGAGAGGATAAGAATTTCCTTGACCTGTTAGTTTTGCCTGAGAGAGATTCCCAACAAATGTCTGGATAGTTGAAATCTCCCATGACAACTATGTCAGATTTTTTGGAGAACTTGGCCATTTGATGCATAAAGAGTTCATCCATATCTTCAGCTTGCACAGGCGGCCTGTAGTAAATGCCTACAATGGTGTCCTTTCCATTGTTCTGTCCTTGTATTCTTACCCAAACAGTTTCCACAGAACTCCCAGTCTCTGAAGCTTCAATCTCTGTGCAGATATACGCATTTCTAACATACAATGCGACACCTCCTCCTCGTTTATCAAGTCTGTTTCTTGCAAATAAGTTGTATCCTTCTAGTCTTGTATTCCAATCATGTGTATTGTCCCACCAAGTTTCAGTGATTCCAATGACATCATATTTCTTTTCCTGTGTTAGTAGTTCCAATTCTCCTTGTTTGTTGCCCATGCTTTGTGCATTAGTATAGAAACATTTTAGTTTGTGATTGGTTTCTCTTTCTCCAATATTTTTATTAATTAGATTCTTTTGTCTTTGTTCTTCCTTTCCACTTCTAATAGCAGAGTTCTCAAAAGCATTTGTCAGGTGTATGGCTTTTTCTGGTCTTTTGCTTCCCTTCCCATGTTGTTCTAGTTTAAAGCTCTCCTTACAAGTGTAGCAAGGCGACTTCCAAATACATGTTTTCCAGTCTTCGTAAGGTGCACCCCATCTCTAGCAAGTAGTCCATCGTATAAGTAATTCACTCCGTGATCCAGAAATCCAAATCTTTGCTGACGGCACCATCGACGTAGCCAGTTGTTCACCTGCAGAATCTTATTCCACCTCCTTGTTCCATGGCCATCCACTGGGAGGATGGAAGAGAAGACCACCTGCGCTCCCAGTTCTTTCACTTTCTTGCCTAAGTCTTCAAAGTCTCTGCAGATGGTTTCCAGGTTGTTTCTTGCGGTGTCATTTGTCCCCACATGTAGTAGCAGGAATGGGTAGTCATCTGTAGGTCTGAAGAGTCCTGATATCCTGTCAGACACATCTTTAATTTTTGCACCTGGAAGACAGCACATTTCTCTTGAAGTTATATCCGGTCTGCAGATAGCGGCCTCTGTTCCTCTCAACAGGGAATCCCCCATGACCACCACTCTCCGTTTCTTCTTTACAACATTTTTCTTTCTCCATCCAGGAGGACTCTGAAGGCGTACAAGGTTGCTGTTTGTTGGCAAAGTCTTATCCTGATGTATTTCTTCATTGTTTTCCTGCGTGAGAGCCTGGTACTGGTTCCTGAGCAGAATGGGTGCTGACTGCCTCCTGATCCTCCTGCTTCTCTGGGTCACATGTCTCCATTCCTCTGTTTCTTCAGGTGCTCTTCGAATTTCTTCTCTTTCTGTAACATGAAGAGATAATTCTGCTCTGTCCAAGAACTCTTCACCTTCCTTAATGATCTTCAACGTAGCTAACCTCTCTTCGAGATTTTGCAACTTTTCCTCCAACAGGGACACAAGCTTGCATTTGTGGCATGTGAAGTTGGGCTTTTCCACTGGTAAGTCTGTGAACATGTAGCAAGAAATGCAGCTCACCAAATGGCTCCTGGCCTCTTCCATATTGAGATTTCTTAAAAACGATGAAAGATGAGCCAAAATTCGCACGCCGATAGGCGCGCGGTTTTCCGATTTCCTCTTTTCAGGTGCAACGGCCAAAACCCAGTGATCGTTGAGCTCGCGGAGACTCTTCACTTATCCCAGAAGGCACTGGGAATATGCAAATGATCTCCTCAAAACTCTTCCCCTGGTTTTCCGATGTCCTCTTTTCAGCTGCAAAGGCCAAAACCCAGTGATCGTTGAGCTCGCGGAGACTCTTCACTTATCCCAGAAGGCACTGGGAATATGCAAATGATCTCCTCAAAACTCTTCCCTCTGTATACAGGGAGCTCCCCCTAGTGGTGTCTGCAGACAGGATCTTATCATGTATCTCTGTATACAGGAACTCACTCTAGTGTTGGACACAGAAGGAATCTTATTATGTATCTCTGTATAGAGGGAGCTCTACCTAGTGGTGGCTGCAGACAGGATCTTATCATGTATCTCTGTATACAGGGAGCTCCCCCTAGTGGTGGCTGCAGACAGGAATTTATCATGTATCTCTGTATACAGGGAGCCCACCCTAGTGGTGGCTTTGGACAGGACCTTATGTATCTCTGTGTACAGGGAGCTCCCCCTAGTGATGGCTGCAGACAGGATCTTATCATGTATCTCTGTATACAGGGAGCTCCCCCTAGTGGTGGCTGCGGACAGGATCTTATGTATCTCTGTATACAGGGAGCTCCCCCTAGTGATGGCTGCAGAAATAATCTTATCATGTATCTCTGTAAGAATGTTATAATGTATCTCTGCATACAGGGAGCGCTCCTAGTGGTGACTGCAGACAGCATCTTATCATGTATCTCTGAATACAGGGAGCTCCGCCAAGTGGTGACTGCAGACAGGATATTATCACGTATCTCTGTATACAGGGAGCTCCCCCTAGTGGTGGCTGCAGGCAGACTCTTATCATGTATCTCTGTATACAGTTAGCTCCCCCTAGTGGAGGCTGCAGACAGACACTTATCATGTGTCTCTGTACACAGGGAGCTCCCCCTAGTGGTGGCTGCAGGCAGACTCTTATCATGTATCTCTGTATACAGGGAGCTCCCCCTAGTGGTGGCTGCAGACAGACTCTTGTCATGTACAGCACAGACCAAAAGTTTGGACACACCTTCTCATTCAAAGAGTTTTATTTATTTTCATGGCTATGAAAATTATAGATTCACTCTGAAGGCATCAAAACTATGAATTAACACATGTGGAATTATACAATTAACAAAAAAGTTTGAAACAACTGAAAATATGTCTTATATTCTAGGTTCTTCAAAGTAGCCACCTTTTGCTTTGATTACTGCTTTGCACACTCTTGGGATTCTCTTGATGAGCTTCAAGAGGTAGTCACCAGAAATGGTCTTCCAACAGTCTTGAAGGAGTTCTGTTGTGAGTTCATTTTCCCCTTCACCATTGAGGTCTGATGAACTCCCTCTTCTGGTGAAGGAAGGTAGTGAGGCTGATTACAAAGCACCTGAGCAGAATGATGATGATTGGGTGACTGGGATTGCTGACTGGATATAAGGCAGCCGACGCCCTTCTGCCTTGCGGGTGATTACTCTGAGGGATTCTTGGAGACCAGTCTGATTCCTGCTCCTCAAAAGCTAAGTTTTCTGCTCTACTTTTTGCATTTGTGTTTTGGTTTTGTTTTGCATTGTTTTTCTGGATTTCTGCCTTTCCCAGCTGGGTGAGCTGAATTCCTTTTTGCTCTGTCTTCAGATAATACCTGAGTACTGATATAGTCTTTTTGAAGCCTAGCATCTTCAGGGCTTTTTTCCCTATCAGTCTGTTGGCTCTTGTTTTTGAGAGGGTTTTGGCAGATTGCAGACAGCAGCTTTTCTATTTTGTCCTATTTAGTTAGCTTGGGCCCCATCATTTGCTCAGCCTATCTTTCTATCTGTGTGAGTGTTTTTTCATCTTGCTTCACCGTCATTATATGTTGGGGGCTGCCTATTGCTTTGGGGCAGTTTAGATTTCCCTTTCTGTCTTTAGACTATGTAGTTCTCCGGCTGTGATCAAGGGGTCTAGGGCACCGTAGGAACCCCCCACGGCTACTGCTAGTTGTTGTTGTTAGGTTCAGGGTTCTGCAATCTGATAGCTGCCAACTTCTCTTGTTTTCTGGACTTAGCTAGTATTTCTGTTTTTGCCTCCTACGGTGCTCATTCATAACAGAATCACCCGCCATACCGCAGATCCAAGGGTACTCAATAGCAGGAAAGAATTGTAAAAAAAAAAAAAAAAAAAAGAAGTGTGTATATTTTTTCCTCTATATCTCTGAGGCCGTAGGGGGAATTTTTTCTCTCTCAATGGAGATAAAGCAATTGTCTGATCGTGTGGAGCAGCTCGCTGCAGAAGTGCGGGGAATTTCCGCCTTCCTTGCTCATTCACATGCTGCTGAACCAAAGATTCCTACTCCTGATGTGTTTTTTGGGGATCGGTCTAAATTTTTGAATTTCAAAAATAATTGTAAATTATTTTTTGCCATGAAGCCTAACTCGTCAGGGAGCTCCGCGCAGCAGGTTAAAATTGTCATCTCTTTGCTGCGTGGCGATCCCCAGGATTGGGTGTTTTCTTTGAAACCAGATGATCCTATTCTGACTAATGTAAACGCATTTTTCAAGCCTTGGGGTTGTTGTATGACGAACCTAATGATATTGATCAGGCTGAAAAGACCCTGTTGGCATTGAGCCAGGGTCGAGATTCTGCAGAATTGTACTGTCAAAAATTCCGAAAGTGGGCGGTCCTTACTACCTGGAATGATAATGCCTTGGCAGCTCTCTTTCGGAAGGGTTTGTCAGAAGCCGTAAAAGATACTATGGTGGGATTTCCTGTTCCCTCTGGTCTTGACGATTCTATGTCATTAGCCATTCAGGTTGATCGGCGTTTACGTGAACGCAGGACTGCACGAGAGGTGTTACCACCTGTTGAACAAGTGTCTGAACCTATGCAATGTGATAGAGTTTTGTCCAGGGAGCAGCGTCAGGAGTTCAGAAGGCGTAATAAGCTGTGTTTTTTTTATGGAGATGCCTCGCATATTATTTCTCTCTGTCTTAAATGAGAGAAACGTTTTGCACACATGTTTTCTGTGGGTGGTGTTCAACCTAAGTTTCTTCTGGCAATTACTCTGATCTGCTCCCTGTCCACATTTTCCGCCAAGGCTTTTGTGGATTCGGGAGCAGCCCTGAATCTAATGGACTTGGATTTTGCTAAACGTTGTGGATTTCCGATGACACCTCTGCGGACGCCTATCCCTTTGAGGGGGATTGATGCTACTCCTTTGGTGAAAAATAAACCTCAGTTTTGGACCCAGGTGGTAATGCGGGTCGCCCCAGACCATCAAGAAAATTGCAGATTTTTGGTGTTGCATAATACCATTGTTCTGGGGTTTCCCTGGTTGCAAATTCATAATCCAGTTTTGGATTGGAAATCTGTGTCTGTGGTGAGTTGGGGTTGTCGGTGTGCCCTTAGTGAGGCTCCGTTTTTTTCCACCTCTCCTCAGTCGCATGATGTTCCTGACTATTTGGCGGACTTTTATGATGTATTTAGTGAGAATGAGTCTGGGTCTTTGCCTCCTCATAGGAGTTATGACTGTGCAATTGAACTGAGCCCGGGGTGTAAATTTCCTAAGGGTCGGCTCTTCAATTTATCTGTACCCGAGCACGAGGCTATGCGATCCTATTTTAAGGAGGCGTTGGAGAAGGGTCATATTAGACCATCCTCTTCACCCTTAGGTGCCGGGTTTTTTTCGTGGCCAAAAAGGATGGTTCATTAAGGCCTTGTATTGATTATCGTGCCCTCAACAAAATTACTATTAAATATCAGTATCCGTTACCCCTGATTTCGGATCTATTCTCCAGAGTTAAAGGTGCTTGCTGGTTTACCAAGCTTGACCTCAGGGGGGCGTATAATCTTATCCGCATTAAGCATGGGGATGAATGGAAGACGGCGTTTAATACTCCGGAGGGACATTTTGAGTACCTGGTGATGCCTTTTGGGCTCACTAATGCCCCTTCTGTCTTCCAGTGCTTCATGAACGACATTTTCAGAGACTTTGTGGATACATTTTTGATTATCTATCTGGATGATATTTTGATCTTCTCCAAGGATTGGGATTCTCATGTGGAACATGTTCGGACTGTGTTCCGGATCTTGAGGGAGAATTCCCTGTATGTCAAAGGATCGAAATGCCTTTTTGGGTACAGAGGATTTCATTTTTGGGACTTGTTTTGTCTCCGTCAACTATTGAAATGGACCCGGCCAAGGTACAGGCCATTTATGATTGGGTTCAGACCACTTCTTTGAAGGCCCTCCAGAAGTTTTTGGGTTTTGCTAATTTTTATCGGAAATTTATAGCAAAATTTTCTAGTATTGCCAAGCCATTGACTGATCTGACTAAAAAGGGTGCTGATGTGTTGAATTGGTCTCCGGAGGCTGTTTCTTCCTTTCAGGAGCTGAAGCGAAGATTCACTTCTGCCCCGGTTTTGCGGCAACCTGATGTCTCACTCCCGTTCCAGGTAGAGGTGGACGCTTCTGAGATTGGTGCAGGAGCTGTTTTGTCCCAAAAGGATCCTGTAACATCTAAAATGAATCCCTGTGCTTTCTTTTCCCGAAAGTTCTCTCCATCTGAACGTAACTATGATGTGGGGAATCGGGAACTGTTAGCCATGAAATGGGCATTTAAGGAGTGGAGACATTGGTTGGAGGGAGCTAAACACCAAGTCGTGGTCCTCACTGACCACAAGAATTTGATTTACCTGGAGTTGGCCAAACGCTTGAACCCTAGACAGGCTAGGTGGGCCTTGTTTTTTACACGTTTTGATTTTGTGGTCTCTTTTCTTCCTGGCACTAAGAATGTCAAGGCAGACGCCCTCTCTAGGAGCTTCTTTGCTGATTCTCCTGTGGTGACCAAGCCTGCTACAATCTTAGGCGAAGGGGTAGTTCTTTCTGCCATCTCGCCCGATTTGAGACGTGCTCTGGAAGAGTTCCAGGAGGACAAACCTGAGCGTTGTCCCAGTGGAAAGTTGTATGTTCCTGACCAGTGGAAGAAGAGAGTGATGTCTGAAGTTCATTGCTCTGCATTGGCTGGTCATCCAGGTATTTTTGGTTCTAGAGATCTGGTGAGTCGGTCTTTTTGGTGGCGCGCCTTGTCTCGTGATGTCAGGAATTTTGTGCAGTCCTGTGGGACTTGCTCCCGGTCTAAACCTTGTTCTCGCTCTAGTGGGTTGTTGATGCCTTTGCCGGTCCCCAGGAGGCCATGGACCCATATTTCAATGGATTTCATCTCTGATATGCCTGTCTCTCAGAGAATGACAGTTATTTTGGTGATTTGTGATAGGTTCTCTAAGATGGTTCATCTTGTACCACTCCCTAAGTTGCCATCTTCCTCTGAGTTGGTGCCCCTGTTTTTGCAACAGGTGGTTTGCTTGCAAGGGATTCCTGAGAACATTGTATCTGAAAGAGGAGTTCAGTTTGTGTCTAGATTTTGGAGGACTTTCTGTTCCAAGCTGGGAATTCAGTTGTCCTTCTCCTCTGCTTTTCACCCTCAGACCAATGGGCTGACGGAGAGAACAAACCAGACCTTGGAGTCGTATTGGAGATGTCTTATTTCCGCTGATCAGGATGATTGGGTTTCATTTTTGCCCTTGGCGGAATTTGCTTTAAATAAAAGAGCTAGTTCTGCCACTTTGATGTCACCTTTTTTTTGTAACTTTGGGTTTCATCCTCGATTTTTTTCAGGGCAGGTGGAGCCTTCTGCCTGCCCAGGTGTTGACACTGTGGTGGAGAGAATGTACCAGATCTGGGACCAAGTGGTGGATAAGTTATCTCTCTCCCAGGAAAAGGCCCAGCGGTTTTCCAACCGACATAGTTCCATTGGTCCCCAGTTTAAGGTTGGTGATATGGTTTGGTTATTATCAAAGAATATCGCTATGAAGGTGGCTTCTCCTAAGTTTAAGCCTAGATTTATTGGACCTTACAAGATTTTGGAGATTATTAATCCGGTCTCTTTTCGTTTGGCTCTTCCTACACATATCTCTGTATACAGGGAATGTAAAACTACACGAGAGGTGTTGCCGCCTTTTGAACAAACATCTGAACCCATGCAATGTGATAGGGTTTTGTCTAGGGCGCAATGTCAGGAGTTTAGAAGGCGTAGTAAGCTGTGTTTTTCTGTGGAGACGCCTCTCATACTATTTCTTTCTGCCCTAAATGAGAGAACGTTTTGCACGCACATTTGCTGTGGGCAGTGTACAACCTAAGTTCCTTTTGGCAATTACTCTGATCTGCTCCTTATCTACATTTTCCGCTAAGGCTTTTGTGGATTCAGGAGCAGCTTTGAATCTGATGGATTTGGACGTTGCTAAACATTCTGGTTTTCCCATGATACCCCTGCGGACTTCTATCCCTTTTAGGGATATTGCTGCTACCCCTTTGGTGGAGAATAAACCCCAGTTTTGGACCCAGGTGATAATGCGGGTCGCCCCGGACCACCAAGAAAATTGTAAATTTTTGGGGCTGCCATTCTAGGTGAGGGGGTAGTTCTTTCCGCCATCTCGCCCGATTTGAGACGTGCCCTGGAGGAATTTCAGGTGGACAAACCTGAGCGTTTCCCTATTGGAAAATTGTATGTTCCTGACCAGTGGAGGAAGAGAGTAATGTCTGAAATTCATTGCTCCGCGTTGGCTGGTCATCCAGGTATTTTTGGCACCAGAGATTTGGTGAGTTGGTCTTTTTGGCAGCCTGCCTTATCTCGTGATGTCAGTAATTTTGTGCAGTCCTGTGAGACTTGTTCTAGGTCTAAACCCTGTTCTCATTCTAGTGGGTTGTTGATGCCCCTGCCGGTGCCCAAGAGGCCATGGACCCATATCTCAAAGGATTTTATTTCTGATCTTCCTGTCTCTCAGAGAATGACTGTTATCTGGGTGACTTGTGATAGATTTTCTAAGATGATCCATCTTGTACCACTCCCAATGTTGCCATCTTCTTCAGAGTTGGTGCCCTTGTTTTTAAAACAGGTGGTTCGGTTGCATGGGATTCCTGAGAACGTTGTGTTGGACAGAGGAGTCCAGTTTGTTTCCAGATTTTGGAAAACTTTTGGTCCAATCTGGGAATTCAGTTATCTTTCTCCTCTGCGTTTCATCCTCATACCATTGGGCAGACTGAGAGAACAAACCAGACTTTGGAGTCCTATGTGAGATGTTTTATATCTGCTGATCAGGATGACTGGGTCTCATTTTTGCCCTCATTTTGCCCTTGCCCGAATTCGCGCTAAACAATAGAGCTAGTTCTGCCACTTTGATGTCACCCTTTTTCTGTAACTTTGGGTTTCATCCTCGATTTTCTTCAGGGCAAGTGGAGTCTTAGACATGCCCAAGTGTGGACACTGTGGTAGAGAGAAGGCAGCAAATTTGGGACCAAGTGGTGGATAAGTTGTCCCTCTCTCAGGAAAAAGCCCAACGGTTTTCCAACCGGCATAGGACCATTGGTCCCCGGTTTAAAGTGGGTGATATGGTTTGGTTGTTGTCAAAGAATATTCCCATGAAGGTTGCATCTCCAAAGTTCAAGCCAAGATTCATTGGACCTTATAAGATTTTGGAGATTCTTAATCCTGTTTCTTTTCGATTGGCTCTTCCAGTTACGTTTAAGATCCTTAACGTGTTTCATAAATCTCTGTTGAAGAGGTTTGTGGAGCCAGTAGTTCCTATGGCGGCACCTCCTGACCCTGTATTGGTTAAAGGCAATGTGGAATATGAGGTAGAGAAAATAATAGATTCTCGTTTGGCTAGACGGAGACTCCAGTACTTGGTCAAATGGAAGGGTTATGGCCAGGAGGATAATTCTTGGGTCTCTGCTTCTGACATTCATGCCGATAGATTGGTCCGTGCTTTTCTCCAGGACCATCCTGATCAGCCTGGTGGCATGGATGAGGGTTCGGTGACCCCTCCTCAAGGGGGGTACTGTTGTGAATTCACTTTCTGGCCTACCTCTGGTTACTGGTGAAGGTAGTGGAGATGGTTATATTGACAGAGGGATCACGAGTTCTCTTTCTGGGCTCCCTCTGGTGGTTGCAGGAGGTAATGGAGCTGATCTAATTAACAGAGGCCTGCCACCTGATAATGAGGAGGACGATTGGACATTGGGAGTTTCTGACTGGATTTGAGACAGCCGACTCCCTCTATCCCTGCTGGTGATTTTTTCCTGCCTCCTGAGGTCTTAGTTTCCAGCTCAGTCCCTGCATGCTCAAGCTAAGTGTTCTTTTGCTATTGTTCACATTTGATTTGGTTTTGTCTATTTCAGTTTTGTGTGGTCAGCCAGCCTCAGCTGGGGCTGTGCTGAATTTCCATCCTTATGTTACTGTTTGTGCCAGTTTGTTTTTGTCCCTTATTAGATTGGACTCTCTTTGCTCTGCTTTCAGAATATACCAGAGTACTGATATAGTGGGCGAAGTCTAGTGACTTCAGTATTATTTCTATCAGACGTGTTGGGCATTTTTGCAGGGTTTTTTGCATGATTGCAGACAGTGTCTTTCCTTTCCTGTCCTGTCTAGTTAGTTTGGGCCCCATCTGTCATGATCCATGTTGGATGATGACAGTTAAAAGCACATGTAACCTTTTGTTTCCTTAAGTTGTGTGCTTAAGTTTGGTTTTGCCCCCGGTAGCCATTAGGATTATTACACAATGGTGTCTTTTGTTCTAGTTTGCCCCCGGTAGTGGTTAGTGTTATTACACGGGAATCACTAACAGGTGTGATTCCTCTGGCTTAACTATAAAGGTGTGTCATGTGCTCTCACTGGTGTTGGTGATAGTGGTTATTTCCAATGCTCCTTGGAGAAAGGAGCTAGAGAGAGTTCCTTGCAGCACAGTCAGAGCCCTGGTGTGAAGGAGTCAGAGGGGATTTCCTTGCAGCTCTGACAGAGCTTGGTGGCAGCCATTCAGGAGGAAAGCTGCATTCTGGTGGTGGACTCTGTTGCTAGGAGCAAGAGTAACAGAGCAAAGCTAAGTGTTTTTTCCCTGTTTGTGCCTTTCCTTTTTGTGTGTTTCAGTGCAGTGGTGGGATCAGTCTCTGCACCAGCCATTTTACTAGAAAGGGGTAGGTGCAGGGCGAGCTAGGGTTTAAAGGTATCCTGAGTGGCGCCCGGTGCGGAACCGGCCTAGGGATCGGTAGGAGTGTAGAGACACTGACTCAGGGGAGTGCAGGAGGTCTCCACGTCCCCGTTCCCTATCGCAGGGCCCACCATTGTAATTGTTTCCCTGGTGTTTCCCCTTATTATTTAAATTCACCTTGCTGGAGGCGGTGTATCCGGTTTCACTTGTATTCCTGAAATTCGCCTGCTGGAGGCGGTGTATCCGGCTGCACGTCTTATTATTTAAATCATTACACCATCGTTTGCTCAGCCTATTTTCCTACCTGCATTTGTGTTTTCATCTTGTCTCACCGACAATATATGTTTGGGGGCTATCTATTACTTTGGGGTCTGCTCTGGGGCAGTTTAGATTTCCCCCTTCTTGCTTTAGGCTTATTTAGTTCTCCGGCTGTGTCGAGGCATCTAGAATCATCGTAGGTATGCTCCACGGCTACTGCTAGTTGTGAGGATAGGGTCAGGGGTCTGCAATCTGCTTAGTTACCAACCTCTCTGGATTTCTGTGGCTTAGCTTGGTCTTGCTTTCCTCCTTGGTGACCCAATCATAACAGAGCTCCTCCTAGTAGTGGCTGCAGACAGAATCTTATCATGTACCTCTGTATACAGGGAGCTCCCCCCAGTGGTGACTACAGACATGATCTTATCATGTATCTCTGTATACGGGGAGCGCCCCCAAGTGGTGACTGCAGACAAATGTTATCATGTATCTCTTTATACAGGGAGCTCTGCCTAGTGGTGGCTGCAGACAGGATCTTATCATGTATCTCTGTATACAGGGAGCTCCCCTTAGTGATGGCGGCAGACAGGATCTTATCATGTATCTCTGTATACAGGGAGCTCCTTCTAGTAGTGGCTGCAGGCAGGATCCTATCATGTTTCTCTGTATTTGGGGAGCTCCCCTTAGTGGTGGATGCAGACAGAATCTTATTATGTATCTCTGTATACAGGGAGCTCTCCCTAGTAGAGGCTGCAGATAGGATCTTATCATGTACCTCTGTATATAAGGAGCTCCCCATAGTGGTGGCTGCAGACAGGATCTTATCATGTATCTCTGTATACAGGGAGCTCCCCCTAGTTGTGGCTGCAGACAGGATCTTATCATGTATCTCTGTATACAGGGAGCTCACCTAGTAGTGAATGCAGACAGGATCTTATCATGCATCTCTGTATACAGGGAGCTCCTTCTAGTAGTGGCTGCAGACAGGATCCTATCATGTTTCTCTGTATACGGGGAGCTCCCCGTAGTGGTGGCTGCAGACAGAATCTTATCATGTATCTCTATATACAGGGAGCCCACCCTACTGATGGCTGCAGACAGGATTTTATCATGTATCTCTGTATACAGGGAGCTCCCCCCAGTGGTGACTACAGACATGATCTTATCATGTATCTCTGTATGCAGGGAGCTCCCCCAAGTGGTGACTGCAGACAGGATGTTATCATGTATCTCTTTATACAGGGAGCTCTGCCTAGTGGTGACTTCAGACAGAATCTTATAATGTATCTCTGCATACAGGGAACTCCCCCTAGTGGTAGTTGCAGACAGACTCATATCATTTATCTCTGTATACAGGGAGCTTCCCCTAGTGATGGGAGCATACAGGATCTTATGTAGCTCTGTATGTATGTATGTGGGAGCACCACAGTTTTAGTGGTGGCTGCAGACAAGATCTTATCATGTATCTTTGTATACAGGGAGCTCCCCCTAGTGGTGGCTGGATGCAGGATCTTATCATGTATCTCTGCATGCAGGGAGCTTCCCCTAGTGGTGGCTGCAGACAGGATCTTATCATGTATCTCTGTATACAGGGAGCTCCCCCTAATGATGGCGGCAGACAGGATCTCATGTATCTCTATATACAGGGAGCTCCTTCTAGTAGTGGCTGCAGGCAGGATCCTATCATGTTTCTCTGTATACGGGGAGCTCCCGCTAGTGGTGGCTGCAGACAAAATCTTATCATGTACAGTTAGATGCTGTGTTTCCTCCTTTTTGATGCTCTGCCAGGCCTTCACTGCGGTGGTTTTCAGTTGCTGTTTGTTTGTTGGCCTTTCTGTCTGAAGTTTAGTCTTTAATAAGTGAAATGCATGCTCAATTGGGTTGAGATCAGGTGACTGACTTAGCCATTCAAGAATATTCCACTTTTTTGCTTTAATAAACTCCTGGGTTGCTTTGGCTTTATGTTTAGGATCATTGTCCATCTGTAGTATGAAATGACGACCAATCAGTTTGGCTGCATTTGGCTGGATCTGAGCACACAGTATGGCTCTGAATACCTCAGAATTCATACGGCTGCTTCTGTCCTGTGTCACATCATCAATAAACACTAGTGACCCAGTGCCACTGGCAGCCATGCATGCCCAAGCCATCACACTGCCTCCACCGTGCTTTACAGATGATGTGGTATGCTTTGGATCATGAGCTGTACTACGCCTTCGCCATACTTTTCTCTTTCCATCATTCTGGTAGAGGTTGATCTTGGTTTCATCTGTCCAAAGAATGTTCTTCCAGAGAACTGTGCTGGCTTTTTTAGATGTTTTTTAGCAAAGTCCAGTCTAGCCTTTTGATTCTTGATGTTTATGAGTGGCTTGCACCGTGCAGTGAACCCTCTGTATTTACTTTCATGCAGTCTTCTCTTTATGGTAGATTTGGATATTGATACGCCTACCTCCTGGAGAGTGTTGTTCACTTGGTTGGCTGTTGTGAAGGGGTTTCTCTTCACCATGGAGATTATTCTGCGATCATCCACCACAGTTGTCTTCCGTGGGTGCCCAGGTCTTTTTGCATTGATGAGTTCACCAGTGCTTTCTTTCATTCTCAGGATGTACCAAACTGTACATTTTGCCACGCCTAATGTTGTAGAAATTTCTCAGATGGGTTTTTTCTGTTTTTGCAGCTTAAGGATGGTTTGTTTCACCTGCATGGAGAGCTCCTTTGACCGAATGTTTCCTTCATGGCAAAACCTTCCAAATGCAAGCACCACACCTCAAATCAACTCCAGGCCTATTATCTGCTTAATTGAGAATGACATAACAAAGGGATTACCCACACCTGTCCATGAAATAGCCTTGGAGTCAATTGTCCAATTACTTTTGGTCCCTTTAATGACAGGGTGGCACATGTTAAGGAGCTGAAACTCCTAAACCCTTCATCCAATTTTAATGTGGATACCCTCAAATGAAAGCTGAAAGTCTGAACTTCAACTGCATCTGAATTGTTTTGTTTAAAATTCATTGTTGTAATGTCTAGAACCAAAATTAGAAAAATGTTGTCTCTGTCCAAATATATATGGATCTAACTGTATCTCTGTATTCAGGGAGCTCCCCCTAGTGGTGGCTGGAGATAGGATCTTATCATGTATCTCTGTATACAAGGAGTTCTCCCTAGTGGTGATTGCAGACAGGATGCTATCATGTATTTCTGTATACAGGGAGCTCCCCCTAGTGGAGGCTGCAGACAGGACCTTATCATGTATCTCTGTATACTGGGAGTTCCCCCTAGTGGTGATTGCAGAAAGAATGCTATCATGTATCTCTGTATACAGGTAGTTTCCCCTAGTCGTGGCTGCAGACAGAATCTTATCATGTATCTCTGTATACAGAGAGCTCAGCCTAGTAGAGGCTGCAGATAGGATCTTATCATGTATCTCTGTATACAGGGAGCTCCCCCCTAGTAGAGGCTGCAGTTAGGATCTTATCTTGTATCTCTGTATACAGGGAGCTCCCCCTAGTGGTGGCTGCAGACAGGATCTTATCATGTAACTCTGTATACAGGGAGCTCCCCCTAGTGGTGGCTGCAGACAGAATCTTATCATGTATCTCTGTATACAAGGATTTCTCCCTAGTGGTGATTGCAGACAGGATGCTATCATGTATCTCTGTATACAGGGAGCTACAATTAGTGGTGTCTGCAGACAGAATCTTATCATGTATCTCTGTATACAGGGGGCTCCCCCTAGTGGTGGCTGCAGACAGGATCTTATCATGCATCTCTGTATACAAGGAGTTCTCCCTAGTGGTGATTGTAGACAGGATGCTATGATGTATTTCTGTATACAGGGAGCTCCCCCTAGTTTAGGCTGCAGACAGGACCTTATCATATATCTCTGTATACAGGGAGTTCCCCCTAGTGGTGGTTGCAGAAAGAATGTTATCATGTATCTCTGTATACAGGCTGTTTCCCCTAGTGGTGGCTGCAGACAGAATCTTATCATGCATCTCTGCATACAGAGAGCTCCCCCTAGTGGTGGCTGCAGACATAATCTTATCATGTATCTCTGTACACAGGGAGCTCCCCCTAATGGTGGCTGCTGACAGGATCTTATCATGTATCTCTGTATACAGGGAGTTTCCCCTAGTGGTGGCTGCAGACATAGCCTTATCATGACAGCAGTCTTTGTCATGAGTGCTTCATAGTGATGTGTGTATCATAGCTATATAGATGTATTCCTATATGATATTCAGAACTTACAGGTGGTGGCCAAAGATTGCTCACATGGTAGACATTCTGGCACTAAATTGAGAACCAGTGAAAAATGTTATAAAATCTTATTAAAATAATTTCCGTGTCCGTCATTGTGTTCTGCTGCCCAGCATTTCCTGCCTGAGAACAATGCTGGAATTTATAACGAGTATTCTTGCATTATTGTATCCTTGGTAATATCAAGATGGATAAACCAGTACACTGTAAATACACTGTGTGCAAAGCATGTAGTAGATGATATCTGCAGTCCTATGTAACAGTACAAAGAACACAGTGATTAGGGGGCAGTAAAACAACAATGCGAAGATCTGCCACCTCCAGGCTGAGTTTCTGCAGTTGCCCTACCAGAGCTGTAATTGGATCCATAATGGATCAGAAAATGGTATGGTATGATTCTCATACAGTCTGACGTCTCTCAGCCTTATTGTCTTCGGGGTTGACGCGTCTGAGGTGGGAGTGGAAGCTATATTGTCACAGGCTGCGTCTTCTGATAAATGGTGTCCATATGCATATTTTTTTTAAAAACTGTCGTATTCGGAGAGAAATTATGACATTGGTAACAGGGAACTCTTAGCTATCAATTGGGCTTTTGGAGAGTGGCGTCGTTTTCTGGATGGGGCAGTTCATCTGATTATGGTGATCACAAATCATAAGAATCTGGTATACCTGGAATCTGCAAAACGGGCAAGATGGGCATTGTTCTTTACCAGGTTTAACTTTTTTGTCACTTATAGACCGGGGAACAAAAATATTAAGGCTGATGCCTTATCTTGTTGCTTTCCTGGTTTCCTGGGCAGTTACCTATTCTTTAAAAATGGGTAGTGATGGCGCCTATAAGCTCCGATCTGGAAAGAGAGGTTATGGAGGCTCAGAGGGACGCCCCTGCTGCCTGTCCACTTGGTAAACTGTTTGTACCTATGAATTTTCATCTAAGAGTTCTTAATGAACAGCACATATCATGCGTTTTGCATGCGTTTGCGTTTTTTAGGCGCATGCATTTTAACCAGTTTCTAGCCATGCTAACTCTTAAAACACATGCGATTTCAAGCGCAGGCATGCTCATATCCACGCCTGCGTTCCCATAGTCTGTAATGTGTTTTTTTGACACATTCCGTGCGCATGCGTTTTTTTGACACCGCTTGGACGGACCCAAAAATGCAACAGATTGCGTCTGGCGCGCCTAGGCACACACTACAGAAAAACGCATGCGCACGAAAACACATACGAACGCATGCAAACGCTAGACCATGTGCCTGCCATGTCAAACATAGGGACGCATGGCGCATGCGCATGGACATGCACGATGCGCTGCTCTAAAAAAATCTAATGTGAAAGTAGCCTTACTCTGTATTTTTGGTGGCCAGGTGCTCATCAGGATGTTTCGGAGTATGTAGTCGCCTGCAGTGTCTGTGCACATTCTAAGACCTCTCATACTCGCATGTCGGGGTCTCGCTAACCATTGGTGATTCCCAGCAGACCATGGACTCATTTATCTGTCGATTTTATCTCTGGTCTACCTGTGTCGGTGGGGAATACTGTAATGCTGGTGGTGGTGGATAGAGTCACTAAAATGTCACATTTTATTGCATTACCCGCTTTACCCAATGATAAGGCCTTTGCGCAAATTTTCATCAGTAATATTGTAAGATTACATGGGATCCCTACATATATTGTTTCTGACCGGGGGGTGCAGTTTATTTCCATGTTTTGGAGGGCGTTTTGCACCCCTTTGTCGTTCTTTTCTGCATTTCACCAGCAGTCTAATGGGCAGACTGAACGAGTTAACCAGAATCTTGAGTCTTATCTCAGGTGTTTTGTGTCTGAGAATCAGGAAGACTTGGATACGTACTTACCTCTAGCTGAATTTGCAGTAAATAATCGCTTTCATGAGTTTACTTGTAAGTCCCCGCTATTCAGGGTGTATGGGTTTCATCCTCAATTCGGTTCATTTAATAGGAACAATTTTCATCATCTAATACGTCCGTGTGGAAGGGGGTTGATAATTTGAGAAAGATGGGACCCAAATATAAGAGTGTGGCTGGTCAGAGGCGTTTGATGAGTCCGGACCTGTGTGTTGGTGACTTGGTGTCGTTGTCCGCTAGGAACATTAAACTGAAGGTTCCGTCTTGGAAACCTTGTCCCAGGTTTATCAGTCCTTATAAGATTGTGGCTGTCATCAATCCCGCTTTGCCGCCTACTTTTAAGATTCATAATGTGGTTCATTGATTTCTTCTCATTAAATACATTGTGTCTTCTGTACCATAACTGCTACCACCATCTTCTGTCATTGTGGATGGAAACTTAGAATTTCAGATAGTAAAGATTGCTTATTCTCGCTTAGTTCATTGGTCACTTCAGTATCTGGTACATTGGATGGGGTACGGTCCTGAGGAGAGGATGTGGGTACCAACTTCTGACGTCCACTCAGTCATGCGGATCTGGTCTTGTCATGTGGCACACCCTGATAAACCCAGTTCTGAGTTTCCAGAGGTCCCTTGTAGAAGAGAGGGGTACTGTTAGGGGTTTACCGCGAGAGAGAGGAGTCAGAAGACCGCAGCATCTGAATTCTCCTACTCTTGCGCTAAATAGAAGCACTTCACTTTTATATTAAAAGGTGTAAATTTCTTTTGGCATTGCAGGGGTTAATCTGCTCAGCTGAGAGCACCGGGAGAGTCTAGGTTCTCAGCTGAGCATGGCTAGCTACTCCTATCCCCAATATAATCTGGGTCCTGTCTAGTAGTCAGAGAGATAGCTTATGCTGCTTGGCTAGTAAATGTTGGTGGTTATATGAGAAGGCATTTGGAGGATTCATCTGTGACTGTTGCTAGGTTTTGAGTGTGGCATAATTCCCTTTCTTCTCCTACTTTTGTTTAACCCCCATCCTCCACTACCCGTTGTTTTCCTCTGTTATACGTGAGTTTATATTTGTATGTTTGGTATTCTCCCTTACCCCTATTTATATTACCTTGTTAGTCTGGTTTGTGCATTACGGTACACTACTACTCCCCTCTTCCCTAGGTGGGAGAAGAGTACAGACTGAGGGAGGATTCAGGAGCTAAAGCAAGGCATGAAGCCCGGCATCTTCACCTTCAGATGTAAACCGGGGAACATTGCTACCTAGGGTGCCCCTAGCATTGGGGACAGGGAAGGATCCCCTGCTCCTGAGAAACCTGACTACAGTCGTGTTAATAATTCTCTGAGTACAGATAATGCAGTACATGTCACCTGCAGTCCTATGTAACACACAGATAACACAGTGATAACTCTGTGTGCAGATAATGTAGTAGATTTTACCTGCAGTCCCATGTAAAACCACAGCAAACACAGTGATAACTCTCTGAGTACAGGTAATGTAGTAGACGCCACTCGCAGTCCTATGTAATACCACAGATAACCCTGGTACCCCCAAGCTCCCACACACACCAAACTCTGTTGTTTTTTTCACTTTCTTTTGCTGTTTTTAGTTATATCACTTCTTTAGAAGACATGTAGAAATATCAGACAGATACAAAGTTTCCGCTCTGTGAATTCGCCCAATACTATTAATACTGATGAGCAGGCTCGGACCGGTCCTCAGCAGAACAGGAGAATCCTCCGGTAGGCCCCTGTGAATTAGTGCTAATGAGCAAGGCAGAAAAAAGTGTCATCTTATCATTTATTAATGAATCTAGCCATAATAATATTACATAGAAGCAAAAGTACATTTATATATTGGGGTCAGTTATTTTTGCATTTAGCTGAACAGTTGACTCTAGAAATACTGTTATTGGTGGGCCTTTGCCAACCCAGTCCGACTGCTCAGGAGAGTCAGGCTCCCCCCCCTTTGTACTTTTAAATGCTCATCGATGGCTGGAGGTTGACGCAGGAACAACTCTTCAGAGAGAAGACGGTAAATGAACTCTTAGTTCTTCACGTTTATCAGAAGAGACATCAAACACTCTCAGCATCGCCACATTACTCCTCGTCAGATGCTCTCACCTTCCTGCATTGCTCTCGGCGTTTCGTTCTTGCAATGTATAATTAGCAGATCTGACATTTTCTCCAAAATCTGAGAAGGTTTTAGCTCACGATATTGAAGAAAACATCACAGCAAAGCTCAGATTCTGCTTTGACTTTGCAGAGATGATTCTGATATCAGGCGGTGAGAATGGAAAGGATGAGCTGCAAAGTGGTGAGAGACGCAGAAATATTAAGGGGCGTTCCCCCGCACTGTGTCCACCGCTCAGGATCTCCGCAGTGACATCTGGTGTCTCCATGTATCTGTTACTTGCACAGATGTGAATGTCATAGTTTCATCTTTTGATGAGTTGGACATTTTTTCATGACTGATGAGTGCCGCCATATTGGTTGTCACCGTTGTATCTGCCCATCCAATGACCCTTCTGTTTGCACATGAAAGAACAGAGAGATCTGACAGAGATGTGACAATTTAGACGTGACAACAAGTGTTTAACCACTATAAGGCCGGGGTCACACTAGAAAGGAATACGGACGAGTGAGAGGCGTTAAAAGCACGCATGACACACGGACCAATGATTCTCTATGGGGCAGCTCCCAACAGCCGTATAATTCTCATCCGTATTCTACGCTCCGGGCCAATCGCAGCATGCTGCGATTGTCAGCGTACTGCGCCCGTAGTACACCAATGCAAGTCTATGGGTGCGCAAAAAATACGGATTACACATGGACCACACATGTGACTTGCGAGAAATACGCAGGTCATTTGGCAGGTGACAGGAAATGGTCCAATCCATCATCAGGAAGATTAGACATGCAAATGAGCTCAAAAAGCGCTCCAGACATCCAGAAAGTATGCCTCCATGGAGTCCTGCAGCGTCATGGCGCCATATTTTCTCAATATGGAGATGCTGATTGTCTTAGTGCAGGAGCAGCCAGAAATCTGGGACCAGCGTGATGCCAATTATGCCAACCGGGCAAGAAATGAGGCGTCATGGAGGCGCATATGTCACCAGATGTTCCACGATTTTAGTGATCAGCCACGTGAGGAGCAGCAGCAACTGAGTAAGTACAACCCAAAAACTGTTTAGAATTACTCACTTAAAAAAATGCATTTAGAATCAGCCCCCCCCCTTCCTGTGCTTGTACTTTCTGTCTCATGAGGCGGGTAGATTTTGATGTGACCCATGGTTTTACACTGCCATAATTTGGCCCAGGCCACAAGCTCATCATCCTCCTAGTCAACCAAGTTATTGAGTGTAGTTACTTGATACCTGAACTATTGTGACCCTGTGTATCTGGCCTGGATGCCACAATTATATATGCCACCCTGGGTAGAAAGCACACCCCAGAATGCCACATCCCTAGGCTACTGGTAGCAAATTTGACCTATCAAATATGTGAAATTGAGAATATTTCCTGTCACATTGCAGTGGAAGATGTGATGAGACGCTGGCGCAGCATCCGCGACCAATACAGGCGTGAACGCAGCAGCGATCCAGGAATGGTGATGCGGGCCACATAAAGAGGAAATACATCTATTATGACCGCCTCTCCTTCCTCGCTCCTATTCTGGATCTGAGACCGTAAGTAGATACCTCACACCTCATTACACAGATACTTTACAGGGCCAAAAAATTGATTTATTTTTGGCTCTGTTCTATTTCATAACAGAACTCAGTCCAACCTTACGGAGAGAGGAACTGGCTCAGATACCGAGCCCAGCATAGATCCTGGGTCTGTAGGGGATGAGGTGGCTGGCCCATCTTCTCCCCCTCCAAGAAGCATGGGTGAAAATTCCTCTCAGGAAAACCCAGTGCCTGCGCCACAAACCACACATCCACAAGCAGGACCATCTGCTGCTTCACCATCAGCCATACAGGAGGAGCAGGGCAACATCAGCAGCAGCCCAACTGCCCAGATCCGGGGCTCCCCACAGCCTGCTGGACCATCCCAGCGAGGAAGAAGAAGGCGCCATATCCCGGCCCAAGATACCCCTACCAATGTGGACACAGGGGTACTGAACTATCTGGCTAGAGTCAATAATGATGATGTCGAGGAGGCATACTCACGCAGCCTGGCCCTTTATCTCCGTGCCCTTTCCTGTGAGGTGAGGCTCCGTATTCGAGGATGTTTTCAGATCCTGCTTGATGCAAGCACACACTCCAATACCCCATATGAGTTATTTGAATATCTGGAGAGGTGGAAGCTTTCACCCAGAAATCTAATGCGCCTTAGACACCCCACACACATGCTTGCTCAAGCAGGGTCTGAGGATCCTCAAATACGTGGGCCTACACCTCACCCCCTTCCTCCCTCTACCCAACCTTTCCAACAGCAGCCACAAATGTCTGGCTCTAGCCAACCTCACCAATATGACCACTTGTTCTCACCCAGTGTTGGAGGCTGGTCCCAACCTGGTTGGGGACGACATGGCTATATTGGTGGGTATGAGACACGGGCCTACCAGACCCAACAAGAGGCCCCTCTCCAGTATCACTCTGGTCAGTACCAAGCACAATCCCAGGAGGCAGTACACTACCCACATCATAGGCAACAGTATGCCCCCACACAGGGCGATGGCCAAGTTGGGCAAAGTAGCCAGCAGCAAACACAGGCTGGTCTTCCACCTTCTCCTCCCCCGTCGTACCAAAATTTATAATATTGCCATTTTGTTATTGCCTAATGGTATTTTGTTTGTATTATATGTCCGAAAATGTTAATTGTACCCAATTTTCACATCTGCACAAAGGCCAATTTGGCCCATTGCCACATTTCTCATATGGCAATAATATGTTTTGCTTAAAAAAAAAAAGGCAAAAGTAAACATTTGTCTACTACATTTTACTTCTCTGTCTCAATTAAAAAAAACGGTGTCAGCATACTAACATATGCTTACCAATGCAATTAAACAGTCATAGAATCATAAAGGGTTTAAATATATATATTTAGACAGACATAAACCAAAAAATTATAACATAGACACAGCATGCTCTTGCCAAGAAGTTTCCCCCTCAGGTGACATAAAGTAATTTGTGAAAATATCACGCACTTTGAGCCCAGAGAGCGGTCTAGGTTGAGGGTTGACAGGTGGTCTTGCCCTACGAACATTGTCCGACCCACGCACAACACCAGCAGAGGAGGAACAATCATGTATCCTGGTGAAGTTATGAAGAACCACACAGGCTTTAACAACTTCATTAACATTTTGTTCACTCAGTTGAATGGCAGACTGGAGTACCCACCACTTGGCACAAAGAATGCCAAAGGAACACTCCACCAGTCGCCGAGCACGTGATAGGTGCAAGTTAAAAATTCTGCGCCGGTGGTCCAGGTTGCGCCGGGGATATGGCCTCATGACATTGCGCATTAACTGAAATGCCTCATCTGCCACAAGGACATAAGGGACTGATTCATGAGTGGAGCCTGGTAGCTGGCGTGGTGGTGGTAGATCCAACTGGTTGGTGCGTAGCCGCCGACCCATAATGGAAGTATTGAAGACTCTAGAGTCTCCCGTCCTTCCATAGGCCCCAATGTCAACAATACAACAGAAAAGTATTGTTTATAATTAAAGAATAGGGAGCCAGAGTTCGGCGGCTTACGTGTGGCGCCCCCAGGAGTATGGTCGCCACAGTGGCATTACCTTCCTCCTAGGGAGTGTGATGTCATGCTTGGAAGCAATAAAGGATGTCTCTGGCAGTTTACCACAACACACAACACAGTTCCCATTCCAGGCCAGCAGAGGGGAGCTCTGAACCAAAACTGGGGAAGAGCTACTCTCTGAGGGCCAGGAAGGGAGAATTAGGAGTTCGTGTGAGGAGGGCAACGTGTGTGGACGTGGAGGAGAAGAGCTGGGAGATTGAGCAGAGAGTTCAGGCTCATTCCCAGCTATAGCGCATGATCTGGAGCCCAGTATCCAAGGTTGTATGGATACTGATGTTCATGCAACAGAAACCGGAGGAATAGGAAGCTATAAATGCTCTATTCCCACATAAGACTCGGAGGCACAACAGCGACGTGTGAGCCAGAAGAAGAAGGCTACAGCTGTCTGCCATACGAGAGAGTTCTAAAGAGGATAAGCAAGTGGAATTTCAGTGTAACACAGTACTAAAAGTACCTAAAACTAAGCGCTAGGGAGGAGACTACACAACCCATCTGCCTAGAGAGATTCCTAAGTTGCTTCCAGGCTAGCCAGCTCCTGTTCCATCTGTAATCTGGACCCTGGACTGCATTTGCCAAGCAAAATAAATGTAAATAAACTGCACCCTGTTGTGTCCTTGCCTTCTTCCTGCAAACTCTCCAGCACTGCTGCATCTCTGTGCCAAACACTACACTCTCTTCCTCAACACCTACCCTCTTCATCTACTCTGCCCTGGGACTACAGCCCTGCCTGTGGAGGGCTACACCATCATTGCTGCACCCCACCATCCGTCCCAGAGGATCTGTCTGCAGCGTCGGCTTAACACCTTCATTGCCGAACACCACAGGTGGCATCACGAATCATTCACTCATAAACTTTATTCCATCACTTAATCCCTTTTACATGGGTGCCCAGGGCCACGGACCGGGTCACCGCTGCTGTGACATTCCCCTCTGAGAGACCGGCCTGGTACCGAGTACCCCACACCCCTGGAATGCCTCTCTCTAGGTGTTCCTAGTCTTTACTTGTATGACAGACAGCTGTAGCCTTCTTCGGGGACTCCTCACTGCGTCCCGGCTCTCTATTCAGCTGCTGTTGTGTCCCAAGTCTATGATGGGAGCAAGGCGTTAGTGGCTCACTACTCCTCCGGTGTCTGTTGCCGGACATAAAGATCCAATCAACCTCGGGGACCGGGCCCCGGCCTTTGCGCTCTCTGGACTGGAAGGGTTCTCTATCTTTCTTCAACCAGCTTTCCACCGTCCTTCTATTCTCCTTCGTTCCGATCTGTTCTCTCTTTCTTATGGAAGGTTAGGTTATCAATCTTATCAGTCTCTTTCTCTGGTCTTTCTCGTTCCCAGATCACTGGGACCTGCTGCAGCACATCCCTCAGACACCCATCTTCTCTCTCCTCTCTCCAACTACCAACCAACCAACTAA
Organism: Dendrobates tinctorius; assembly: GCF_039654945.1. Classification (NCBI taxonomy): domain Eukaryota; kingdom Metazoa; phylum Chordata; class Amphibia; order Anura; family Dendrobatidae; genus Dendrobates; species Dendrobates tinctorius. The sequence goes on along the minus strand of NW_027361782.1, from coordinate 22,291,205 downwards.
CCTCTTACTCTCACTCTTCCCACTCTTTTATATCATCTCACTCCACCCGCCTCCCAGCACATCTCGTGTTACAAAGCAGGGTTCCACGAGAGGTGCTCTGCTAACCCCCAGCCTAAAGCTGTTAGGTGGCCCCACTGAACTATCCTGTGTGTGGAATGCAGGTGTGGAGCGTGGTCAGGAGTTCCCACCTTACCTGGATGGTGGGGCACTACACCTTAGTAGAAGGTGCATTACCTCTGTGGTGACTGAAGCCTCAGGGGCACCACATCATCAAAGGAGAAGATCCAGCTGGCCTCCAGTCCAGAAGATGTCCCATGGCTACGGAAGAAAAGGATCCCGCCACGCCGAGGGAGAGACAACGATTGCTATGACCTGGACGGACGTCCCATCTGTCGTCACTGCCACAAGGCAGGCCACATTGCAAGGTTCTGTTATTTAAACGAGCAACCCCTGGGGCAGAGGGCCAACCCCCAGGAGTAGGACCATAAGCCCCAAGGAACTGACGAGCCAAGTATGTTGGAGGGTGACCAGTCCTCCCAGTGGTGATTGACGGCATACCCATGAACGCTTTGCTGGACACTGTCTCTCAGGTGACAACTATGCCATATATCCTTTAGAAACGTTATGGGACTGACTCTGAACTTACCCGTGGCCCAAGTGATGAACAGACAGTAGTTGCCAGCAATGGTCAGTCTTTGCCGCAAGTAGGATGTAAAGAGATTACTATTAAAGTGGGGCAAGTAGAGTTAAAATCTCAAGGTCTGATAGTTGTAGACATTGATCGACGAGAATGTAACCCAATGATGACCCTTGGTAATAATGTGATTCAAAATTGTCTTGCCGAGGTTATTGTTTTGTTGCAACAGGTAGCCGAGACTGCTGGTTCCAGTAAACAAAGAGTCCTGCAGAAGGAGATCAAGGCCCTGATGCAAAGACAGCAGGTAGAACTATCTGGTGGAGAAATTGGCAGCATCAGAGTGAGTGATTCTTTCCCCATTGCGATACCCTCCAGATGGGAAATGTTAATTTGGTGTCGGGCAGCCATAGGCCTCAGAGGAAAAGATTACCAAGCATTGGTAGAGCCAGTGTACTCTGATAGCCGGCCCACTGTCCTGACAGCCAGAGGGGTAGTTGATGTTCACAAAGGGAAAGTACCTGTACGCCTCTTGAACTGTGGGGAGGAGGAGGCCACAATACCTCGGTATGCCACAGTTGCTAAGCTGCTTACTGTCAGTAACAATGCAATACGGGCAGCAGAGCCCTTGGTCTCATCCAACCAGGTGGAGGACAGTGGCTCTGTAAAGCAGCTGGAGAAGTGGTGTCAGCAGTTGCAGGTGGGAACTGACTCCACCCCTTCATACCAAAAGAGTGGGGTTTACAGAGTGACTCAGAAGTATGAGCGGGTATTCAGTAAACACCCCCTAGACTTTGGGAAGGCAAAAGGGGTTCAACACCATATCCCCACTGGAGATCATCCACCCATTAAAGAAAGGTACCGGCCTATACCCCCAACACAATATCAATGTGCCAAAAGTATGTTGCGGGAAATGAAGGAAGATGGCGTGATTAGAGACAGTTGTAGCCCCTGGACAGCTCCAATATTCTTTGTGAAAAAGAAAGATGGTACCATGAGAATGTGTGTTGATTACAGAAAAATTAACAGTATTACACATAAGGATGCCTACCCATTACCCAGAATAGAGGAGTCATTAGCTGCACTTAAAACTTCTAACTATTTTTCCACCTTAGATCTCACTAGTGGGTATTGGCAGGTTCCCGTGGCAGAGGCAGACAATGAGAAAACAGCGTTTACCACACCAATGGGTCTCTGCGAGTTCAACTACATGACGTTCGGGCTCTGCACTGCCCCAGGGACATTTCAACGGCTGATGGAGTGCTGTCTTGGACACAAGAACTTCGAGACAGTCCTGTTGTACCTTGATGATGTCATTGTTTTCTCCAAGACTTATGAAGACCATCTGAAGCACCTGGCTGAGGTGTTTGAAGCCTTGTCCAACTTTGGCCTGAAGGTGAAGCCTTCCAAATGCCACCTCCTGAAGCCTAAGGTTCAGTACCTCGGTCATGTAGTGAGTGCAGAAGGTGTGGCACCGGATCCAGACAAAGTCACTGTCATCCAGGACTGGCAGAAGCCCAGCAACCTCCATGAAGTACGTCAATTCCTCGGATTGGTAGGCTACTACCGAAGGTTCATCAAAGGCTTCACTGAAATAGCCACGCCTATGCAAAATCTTCTGGTGGGCCAGCCCAAGAAAGCCAGGAAGAAGAGTCCTACATTTGAATGGAATGAGGAACTGGAGAGTTCTTTCACTCGACTGAAGATGGCTCTCACAGGAGATGAAGTCCTGGCCTACCCAGATTATGACCAACCATTTGTTCTGTATACTGATGCCAGCAACGTGGGACTGGGAGCAGTACTGTCACAGGTACAGAATGGCAAAGAAAGAGTGATCTCCTACGCCAGCAGGAAGCTTTGTCCCACTGAAAGGAACCCTGTCAACTACAGTTCCTTCAAACTGGAGTTCCTCACCATAGTCTGGGCTGTGACTGAACGATTCAAGCATTACCTAGCTTCAGCCAAGTTTACCATCTTCACGGACAACAACCCGTTGACTCACTTGGAAACTGCCAAACTAGGTCCACTGGAGCAGCGATGGGTGGCCCGGCAGTCTAACTATGAATTTACCATCAAGTACCGAGCGGGGCACAAGAATGCCAATGCTGATGCGCTGTCCAGAATGCCCAATCTGCCAGATGCAGGAGAAAACCCTGAGGCACTCGAAGAAATAGAGTTACCTGCCTTCCACTGGCCAATTGCGGCCCAACGCACCCAAGGAGTAAGAAACAGACGGTCTGTCATGAAAGAGGCCACCCTAAATCCATTTAGGTCCATCCTAAATCCATCATGACTGGGCAGAAACCCAGGATAGCGACCCTGCAGCCCGCCTGGTAAAGGAGCTACTGTCACAAGCTGACTCACGCCCAGCTCCAGATGCTCCTGAAGAAACCCAGCAGTTGTGGAAGGAAAGAGGCTGGCTGTTCATCTATGAGGGAAAGCTGTGCCGGAGGAGTATCAATGCCCGCACTCGTGAGTTGGTCTGGCAAGTAGTAGTCCCAAAGAGGGAAGCATCAATGGTCTTGAAAGCATACCACAAAGTAGCTGGACACTTCGGATGGAAGAAGTTGGAGGCCTTGCTCCGGAAGAGATTCTACTGGGCTTGTATGAGGAAAGCCATTGAAAATTGGTGCCGGGAGTGTGGACAATGCAACCTGCGCAGGAAGGACCGTAACAGCCAATGAGCTCCTTTGCAGCCAATAATAACCAAACAACCACTTGAGTTGGTCGCCCTGGACCATGTGAAGCTGGTCCCAAGCCGTTCAGGCTACATTTATGCTCTTACCATCATTGACCACTACTCGAGATTCCTGGTAGTCGTGCCTGTCAAGGATCAAACAGCCAGGACAGCAGCCAGAGCATTCCAACAGCACTTTTGTCGACCACATGGATATCCCGAGCGAGTGCTTACAGATCAAGGTCCAGCCTTTGAAGCGGAAGTGTTCCAGGAATTCTGTAACTTGTACGGTTGCAAGAAGATCAGGACAACACCATACCATCCACAGACCAATGACATGTGTGAAAAGATGGATCAAGTGGTGATCGACCTACTGAAGACCCTGCCTTTGGAAGAGAGGAATCTGTGGCCAGAAAAGTTGCCAGATCTGGTCGACCTCTACAATCACATTCCTGTGAATTCCACCAACTGCACTCCAGCCTACCTAATGAGAGTGAAGCCTGGCAAGCTGCCTATTGATTTGGATATGGGAGTCCTTACACCTGAGGTGACATCACCAGATGCTGACTGGGATACAGAGTGGCAGCAGCAGTACCGTAGAGTACAAGAGTGTGTAGACAAGAGTCTAGCTCAGGCGAGACAAAAACAAGAAAAGAACTACAATCAACATGCACCTGCGGTTCCCTTGTCACCAGGAGAACACGTCCTAAAGAGAAAAGAAGTATGCATAAATTGGATGACCAATGGGAACCCTACACCGTCTTACCATCAAGCTTTGACAAAACCAAAGTGTGCCTTATCAGTAAGGATGGAGGAGAAACATCATCAGCAGTATCGATGGATCATCTGAAACTGTGCCCTGACCAACTAAAGGACAGAATGGAAGAGCAAAACAACCTTCAGCCCATAGAGGAAGAAGAAGAAAAGGTCAGCACTGTACTCGGAGAATTCCGTGCAAATTGGACTAGAGCGAATCAAGCCATAGTGGTGCCAGTTTTGACCTTTCCCCAACTGGTAGTACAAGAAGAAGTGACTCAAGACCACTCTGAAAATCAGCAAGTACAAGCAGCGGATGCTGCTGCAGCAGTGGAACAAGAGAATTCTCACCCTGCCAGTGGTGAATCTGTCATGCCCACAGTGAGTCTAAGAGTTCGTAGACGGCTACTACCCAGTTTACCAACAGCAGTAACAGGCCCACTAAACCTAAATAGGCCATTAGAAGTACCCATGCTACGCAGATCTACCCGTAGTACAAAAGGTGAGATCCTACTTAGATATAGAGATTAAAGTGCAAATAGAAAATGTAAACTGTACATGTAAATATGCAACTGTTTAAGTTTATGTGCCTACAGAGACTCTGTAAGAACTTTTGAACAATCTCAGTTTGTTTTGATGGACAATTGGACCACAGGACTATGTGTGGCCAAAACGACACTTGTACATAGTTTACCAACTGCTCTGGAAATGGATCATGGACATTGACGCATGGACTAATCGTCAAAAGGACTATTTTTGAGATTTGCTTTTTTTGTAATTTTTCATTTTTTTTAAAATCTTGTTACAGTTATAATTGTTAATTGTTTATATGTTGTTTACATGTTTTATCTTTAGTCCGGGAGTACTGAATTGCACTAGGGGGGAATGTGGCGCCCCCAGTAGTATGGTCGCCACAATGGCATTACCTTCCTCCTAGGGAGTGTGATGTCATGCTTGGAAGCAATAAAGGATCTCTCTGGCAGTTTACCACAACGCACAACACAGTTCCCATTCCAGGCCAGCAGAGGGAGCTCTGAACCAAAACTGGGGAAGAGCTACTCTCTGAAGGCCAGGAAGGGAGAATTAGGAGTTCGTGTGAGGAGGGCAACGTGTGTAGATGTGGAGGAGAAGAGCTGGGAGATGGAGCAGAGAGTTCAGGCTCATTCCCAGCTATAGTGCATGATTTGGAGCCCGGTATCCAAGGTTGTATGGATACTGATTTCCTGCAACAGAAACCGGAGGAATAGGAAGCTGTAAATGCTCTATTCCCACATAAGGCTCGGAGGCACAACAGCGACGTGTGAGCCAGAAGAAGAAGGCTACAGCTGTCTGCCATACGAGGGAGTTCTAAAGAGGATAAGCAAGTGGAACTTCAGTGTAACACAGTACTGCAAGTACCTAAAACTAAGCGCTAGGAAGGAGACTACACAAGCCATCTGCCTAGAGAGATTCCTAAGTTGCTTCCAGGCTAGCCAGCTCCTGTGCCATCTGTAATCTGCACCCTGGACTGCATTTGCCAAGCAAAGTAAAGGTAAGGAAACTGCACCCTGTTGTGTCCTTGCCTTCTTCCTGCAAACTCTCCAGCACTGCTACATCTCTGTGCCAAACACTACACCCTCTTCCTCAACACCTACCCTCTTCATCTACTCTGCCCTGGGACTACAGTCCTGCCTGTGGAGGGCTACACCATCATTGCTGCACCCCACCATCCTTCCCAGAGGATCTGTCTGCAGCGTCAGCTTAACACCTTCATTGCCGAACACCACAGGAGGCGTCACGAATCATTCACTCATAAACTTTATTCCATCACTTAATCCTTTTTACATGGGCGCCCAGGGCCACGGACCGGGTCACCGCTGCTCTGACATTCCCCTCTGAGATAGACAATATAGAGTCACTGCACATGCTGGTTATGCTTATTATGAAATAAATTTATTGCTTGACGGTGAAGAAGCGACATCTGACGTTTCGGCCACATCGGCCTTTATCACAAAAGTCGCTGTAATAATAAAATACACACAGTAAAATATCAAAAATATGTACAAATTATACAGAATATATACATTCAGTATCAAGAGAAAGTGAAACAAATGCATTAGAATCACTTAGAGGAATATAAAGACACTCCAAGCCAGGAGAAAGAGAAAAAGAAACATGGCGGTAGATAAGACCATATAGAGAGAAAACATGAAAAATGCGGTCATACCCCTTAGATTGAATGAAGAATCTGTGTTCACCGAATAGATAGTGTCACTGCTAGGCAATAATAGATTGATAGCATATTTTGTAAGTAAGGATAAACGGACATGTCGTTAGGGTGGCATATAATGTTAAAGGGAACACAGTACAGGACAGGGTGTCTGGAGGCACAATGAATGCCTTGCCAGCGTAAATAATGTAGCCTTAGAGCTAATTATGCACGGCTGTGCCTACTTCCCCCACTGCGCCACCAATAACTGTAAGTACTGTCCCGTACAGGGACTACCGCTGTACCACCAACTTGAGTATGGTCCCATTTTAGGACCACCGCTATACTACCAACCCTGCTTTATACTTATTGGCCCCCTTTTTTTTTTCCATCTAGCTCTGGCATACTTACTAGTCCACCCCTCATCAGGAATCAGGATTACTGGCGACCTGGGTATATATCTCCCTTTTTGTTTTCCTACTATATACTATGCTCTTGGACATACCCCAACTATATACAAAGGCAGACCTCTCTATATTCATTTTTATTTTTACTTTTTGTGCATAATTAGCTCTAAGGCTACATTATTTACGCTGGCAAGTCTGGTCTCTTCATTGTGCCTCCAGACACCTTGTCCTGTACTGTGTTCCCTCTAACATTATATTTGTGATAAAGGCCGATGTGGCCGAAACATCAGATGACGCTTCTTCACCGTCAAGCAATAAATTTATTTCACAATAAGCAAAACCAGCGTGTGCAGTGACTCTATATTGTCTATACAATTTGGGGGCTATCCGTTCCTTTTCACTAGCACCATAAACTCAAACCTTCAGGCCGAGTGCTAACCATTTATGTTATCTAGTATTCCCCTCTGAGAGACCGGCCCGGTACCGAGTACCCCACAGCCCTGGGAGGGCGACCCATACGCACCCGGATATGTTTGCCATCAAGGGCCCCAATACAATTAGGAAACTGGCAATCTTCCTCAAAGTCCCTTGATATCCTCAACCAGTCTTCCATCCTGAGCTCGGGCTTGACGAGTTGATGTAGTCTTGACCATATTTCACTACATGTCGACCTGACTATGCCAGAAATGGTAGATCTTCCAATGAGAAACTCATGGTGGAGGGCGGCATAAGACAGGACAGTGGACAGGAAGCTGAAGAACAACAGAAATGTAACATTTTAGAATGCACAAATTAACTAAAAACCAGGTACATACATACCAAACTTGTTAATAATTCAGATTTACTAAAACACATATATTTCGTTGCACAGTGACTAAGTGATATTCAGTACATATTACACATAACATTCTGGTCAGTAAGTTTAAATATATCTGGAATAAGATGAGGGCATTAAACTTAGTCCAAGAAGCAAAAAATACATACTTTGGGCAACACATCATGAACATAGAGAATGTGGTTGTGTAGTACATACCGTATTATGAGTAGAAGTCGCTCCTCTGCAGATATGGCTTTGCGCATCCTTGTGTCCTGAAAGGTTATCCCAGGGCGCACTGTCTCCAAGAGTAGATCAAATGCTGCAAGGCTCATGAGACAGTATTGGTAGAATTTTTCAGGATGATCCCGCAGAGAAGAATAGAGGCGGTGAAAATGACCTCTTGCGAGTCGTTGCCTCAAAAGTGGATGTACCCACATGCGTCTCCTCCTCCGCGGATCCACTATCACTGGGTATTGTTGACCAAAGCGGCGTGACAAAAGCCAGTTGAAGAGAACCTGCTCAGTTGTGTTGAAACTCAGACTGTCTGCCATGTTGCACATACAACACCAACACACCTAGTCAAGGCAAGGTCACAAATGGACAGAATGGAGGCTGCCACCTGTTCCTGAGGCAATAAATAGGGTGCAGGCTAATGATTTAAATAGCAGGCCTCAAAACCGTTAAATGTCCATATTGCAAGCCTGCGAGAAAATCTCGCCATACGGATGGCATACGAATTACATACGGATGCTGACATGCGCAAAATACGCGACCACACCTTGCTTACGGATGACATACGGAGCACTATTTAGGGGTCATTCATCCGTATTACGCATGTAAACTACGGACCGTATTTTGCATCGGTTAGGCTGGAGTCACACACAACCATTAAAAAATCGGTCCCATTTTAACGGTACGAAATCGCACAAAGGTATCTTAACCAGTGATGCGTTTTTGATGCGATTTTTCTTCATTGATGCGATTTTAATCGCATGTAAGCATCCGTTTTACATCCGTCTGCCGATTTTTTCTCTGACCATTCCAAAACTGACAAATAACCGTTCTTAGGCCTGAAACTCATTTAAAAAAGTCATCCCTCCCTATATTTATGGCCTCTCCAACAGGTGTGGGGCTGCTACCTTTGACATACAGTCAGTGCTTGGATTTGGTTAGCTCTGCTTTGTGCTAAACATGACAGACAGGCTCACTTTTAACACCACTGAGCGTGTTCTTTTCTATTGGGTTTTATCCCGACGTTTTGGGGAGCAATACCCTGTGATTGTGGATCCGCGGAGGCGTAGGCGAATGTGGGTCCATCCACTTTTGCTCAGAAGGATATCTAAAGGCCATTTCCATCGTCTCTATACATCACTGCGGAGCCATCCGGAGAAGTTCTATCAATATTGTCGGATGAGCCTTGCGACCTTTGATATTTTGCTTGAGATTGTGCGCCCCGGGATCACGTTTCAGGACACGAGGATGCGCAAAGCTATTTCTGCTGAGGAGCGTCTACTCCTCACCTTACGGTATGTCTCAAACCAATATGTTGATGATGTGTGAAGCTGCATATTTATTTTACACACCTTTAATCATATTTCGTATTGCCCTATTATCTTAATTTATTTCCCAAACATTTAACAACAACAAATTTATGCTTGTGGCTTTCGTAACCAAGCCATGGCATGTAATGTAATCTTCATCATGCCTACTTTAGACTTCCTCGACTTTAAATGTGTTTGAAAAAATTTTTTTTTTTTTTTTTGGCAATGTCCTAATGTTTTGTTTTACTTTTTTTTTAGCTTCCTTTCAACTGGCCTTTCATATGCTGGTCTGCATTTAGAATTTTTAATAGGCAAATCAACAATCTCTGGCATAGTACGGTCTACATGCTCCGAAATCTGGACCAGACTCCATCATATGGTAATGCCGGAGCCCAAAATGCCTGACTGGTTGCGTATCTCCCATTGATTTGCGGACACGTGCCAGTTTCCACAATGTATTAGAGCCCTAGATGGGAAGCACATCCGTGTGCGTAAGCCGCCGAACTCAGGGTCCCAATTCTATAATTATAAACAATATTTTTCTGTAGTATTGTTGGCTTTGGTTGACACTCACTACAGGTTTATAATTGTCCTGTGAATCGTTGAAGTTAAAATAAAACTCTTTGGTTGCAATGATCAAAGGTATGTGCAGAGAAAAAATTGCATAGAATTTCAGGAAAAGAACATCTCTCCAACCATTAAGCATGGGGATGGATCACTCATGCTTTGGAGTTGTGTTGCAGACAATGGCACAGGGAACATTTCACAGGTAGAGGGAAGAATGGATTCAATGAAAGTTCAACAAATTCTTGATGCAAACATAACACCATGTGTAAAAAAGCTGAATTTGAAAACAGGATGGCTTCTACAAATGGATAATGATCACACACATCAAAATCCACAATAGACTACCTCAAAAGGTGATAGCTAAAGGTTTTTCAATGGCCCTCACAGTCCCCTGATTCGATCATCATTGAAAATCTGTGGCTAGCCCTCAAAATAGCAGTGCATGCAAGACGACCCAGGAATCTCACAGAAATGGAAGAATTTTCCAAGGAAGAATGGATGAAAATCCATCAAACAAGAATTGAAAGCCTTTTGGCTGGATACTAAAAGCGTTTACAAGCTGTGATATTTTTAAAAGGGAGTGCTACTAGGTACTAACTATGCAGGGTGCCCAAACTTTTGCATTGGCCTATTTTCCTTATTGTAATTTTTAAAATGACAATATATAATTTTTTTGGCCTAAAATACAGAGAAAATGTGTCATCTTTAACTTTAGCCCTTTTAGAGGTCATTCCATCTTCAACTTGCTTAACTGGTCACAATAACAGTAATTTTGACCACGGGTGCCCAAACTTTTACATGCCACTGTACATGACTACAATTAAGCTTTGAATCATCATTACTTTGTTTCTTGTAATCTTGTAAGTGTATTTTTTTTTTACCATGGTTGTGTATACTTATATTTTATTTATCTGTTTTTTTGTTTGTAATTTTATTTGCAGTTTATTTGTTTGTAGTTTCTATTATGGATTTGATCTGTCATACCTTGTTTTCTTCTACAGCGACTATGTGAATAAGACCCTGTGAGGGTCAAAATGTTAGGCTGTGTGCACACTCTGCGGATTTTGCTGCGGTTCCGCTGCGGTTTTGGCCGCTGCGGATCCGCAGCAGTTTCTGCTGCGGTGTACAGTACAATTGTTTTCTATGAGAATTCAAAACCGCTGTGCACATGCTGCGGAAAAAAACGTGCGGAAAAGCTGCGGTTTATTTTCCGCAGCATGTCAATTCTTTGTGCGTTTCTGCCGCGGTTCCGCACCCATAGGACTTCATGGACTTTGTAAAATCCGCATAAAAACCGCAGATCTAAAAAGATCTGCGTTTTTTCCTGCGGATTGGGTGCAAAAAACCGCAGCGGAATGGGGGGAAATGATGTCAAGGCGGGAGGAAGTGTAGTGTGTGGGCGGAGTATAGTGTGCAGTGACAAGATTTCTGGCAAGATGGACAGCTACCGTCGCATGGAGATGGACGTGGGGCATTTGATAGACTTGGTATGTATGTATGTGTGTATGTATGTATGTATATATGTATGTGTCTGTCTGTGTGCGTCTCCATGCGACGGTAGTGCGACAATTGTGCTCAATCGCCGCATGGGCCTGCTGCTCCCATCCGGCCATGTGATGGAAGAGTAGGCCCTGCGGCCACCGAGCACAATTGTACAGTGCTAAACACGTAACAAAACACATAACATACATGTAACAGACATTACATTCAACATACATGACATGACATACAACACAAAACATATACTGTATACTCACCATCCAGGCCCCGCCATCTTGTTCCCAGAAGCCCTCACTCCCCTCGTTCTTGAATAAAGTTTAAAAAAAACCTTTCCCCCCAAAAAATAAAATGTCAGCAGAAAATAAACAAAAAACAAAGGTCCCACGGCGATCGGAAGTATTCGGGCGAGTTTTCCGGTGTTCGGCCGCTCCGGGACCTCGCTTTACGGCTCTTCTGCTGCGTGTGACCTTTCCCACGCAGCAGTGCCGTAAATGAGGTTACCGGAGTCACTGAACTCTGGTAAACTGTAGGCACATGCGCAGTTACACACTGCAGGAGCAGAGCTCCTGTCAGTGTGTTTCTGGTGACATGGAGAATGGTCACATCTACTGATGTGACTGTTCTCCATGATTGATCGACGTGGGACACTCGTTTAAATGGACTGCGAAGGAACGGTAGGTATCTTAGTTGGTTTGTTTTTTTTTTTTTCTCTAGGTGATCGATGGCATCCCAAATGGATTGAGCGTGCAATAAAATTTTGTCAAAAACAGTGGTTTTTATTTGAATAAAAATTATTATTTAATGTGTCTGTGTGTTTTTTTCCATTCTTTATAATTGGATTAATAATGGATCGGCGTCTAATTGACGCCTCTCCATTATTAACCGGGCTTAATGTCACCGATCAAAGGTGACATTAACCCCCTTTATTACCCCACATCCCGCCGACGTGGTGCGGGATTGGGAAGAGAGGGGCTAAGTGCCAGAATTGGCGCATCTTATTGATGCGCCATTTCTGGGGCGGCTGCGGCCTGATATTTGTAGCCAGGGGGGGGGCAATATCCATGACCCCTTCCTCAGCTATGAATATCAGCCCGCAGCTGTCTGCGTAGCCTTTCTGGCCCTAAAATATGGGGGACCCCTGCGTCATTTTTTTTGGGGGGGTCCCCCTTTTTTTTAGAGCCAGAAAGGCAACGCAGACAGCTGTGGGCTGATCTTCATAGCCTGGGAAAGGGGACATGGATATTAACCCCTTCCCAGGTTGGAAATATCAGTTTGCAGTTGTCTGCTTAGTCTTTCTGGCCCTAAAATATGGGGGACCCCTACGTCATTTTTTTGGGGGGGGTCCCCCTTTTTTTTAGAGCCAGAAAGGCAACGCAGACAGCTGTGGGCTGATCTTCAAAGCCTGGGAAAGGGGACATGGATATTAACCCCTTCCCAGGTTGGAAATATCAGTTTGCAGTTGTCTGCTTAGTCTTTCTGGCCCTAAAATATGGGGGACCCCTACGTAATTTTTTTTGGGGGGTCCCCCTCTTTTTTTAAAGCCTGAATGGCTACGCAGACAGCTGCGGCAAGATATTTAACACCTGGTAATCATCCTGCAGCTGTCTGCATAGGCTTTGTGGGCCAAAAAAATAGGGGGAACAGCACGTATTAAGTTTAGTTTTTGGTAATTTTTTAAAATAGCAAGATAAGCTTCCCACAAATACCCTGTTCCCTGCCTTGAGAGGCCACGATCTCGTTTGCGAGATAGCTGCATAGTCACAACTTTTGTGACGTAACAGCGATCTCACCAGCAAAATCGCTGTGTGTGAGAGCGCTCAGCGAGCGGCACCCCTGCCGGTATCGCTGATCGCTCTGGGAAATCTATGGACATTTCTTTGGTCGATGGTCTCCCACTGGCCAGCACGCATCGCTGCGTGTGACAGGCTGGAGACCAGCGATCAGGTTTAAAAAAAAAAATAAAACTCGAAAAAATATTGTGATTCTCACCTTACGATGTCCCGCGCAGTCTTCCGGCCTCTCTCCACGCTCCGGTCACAGTGATCCTTTGCACGAATGAGCGCGAGACGTCGTTGCCGCGAGACCGTGACATTCTCGCGGTCATTCTCGCAAAGGATCACTGGTACCGTAGCGTCAAGATAGGCCGGAATACTGCGTGGGACATCGGAAGGTGAGAATAAAAAGATTTTGTATTTTAATACAATTTTTAACGGGTGGACAGCGATGCCGTCAGCTCGGCATCGCTGTGATGATCGCTGGTGAAGCTGCCTGTGTAACAGCTCACCAGCGAGCACATAGCGACTTACTAGCGATCCTGACACCTTGATATCGGTGTCGGGATCGCTGGTAAGTCGCTTAGTGTGACGGGGCCTAGGCCACAGCTGTCTGCCTTGCCTTTCTGAGCAAAAAATATAGGGGGACCCCACGTCAAAATTATTTTAGGCCTCCCAGGAATTTTACAGCCAGAAAAGAAACGCATACAACTGTGGCCAATCAGAGCCTCAAAACAGGTCATGTTTATGAACCCCAACCCAGCCTCCATTTAACATCCCATAGTTGTCTGCTATGCATTTCTGGCACCAAAATATAGGGTGGACGTTGCATCTACATACAAGTTTGCACTCAGAAAGGAAACACAGACAACTGCGGGTTGTTATTAATAGCCTATGAAAAGGCAATGAGTATTATCCCCTCACTCACATTCGAAAAATATGAAGCCGCTAACGTATGGCTACTTTTAGTAGCTATGCAATATCAGTGCTCACTACCTAAATTAGTTGTTATGGCTTATATGTAAATTTTTGTTTTTTAGATTTTTATTAGTGTAACTGATATAGTTCCTAATTCCATTTTCTATTTGTGTGTAGGTGCGTGATTACCCATCCCTTTGGGACCCGGCAGACAGGCTGTACAAAGATCGTGGCAACAGGGATCGTTGCTGGGCCAAAATTTTAAGTGATCTGTACCCTGACTGGCACTCCTTTACAAAAGCCACACAGTCACAAATTGGTAACTAACTTTTTCAGGATTATTTTTGTTCTCACTTGTTATTAAAGCAAAAAAGGTGGTAAAAATCTTGTTGTCTTTCTTTTGTAGACAGTGATGTCAAACAACGTTGGCGTTCGGTTCGGGACAGGTTTAATAAATTCATTGCCAGCTGTCAAAAAAGTGGCGCATCCCCAACCAGCAGAACATTTCCGTACTTCCAAGAACTTCAGTTTCTCATCACCAGCCGGACATTGCGAAGGTAAGTTTACGCCAAAAAAAAATACCGCATTCAAACAGTTTTCTTTATTTCAATTACTTCTCGGATATAGAAATTTTACATCTTTTTAATTTTCTGAAATGCTTAGCACACTGATGGTTCCAGTTACTCCTTGGAAATTGTCTTCCACCTGTCTTTAAGGAGTTTACACAGATGCTTAGCACTTGTTTGACTTCACTCTGCGGGCCAACCTCAACCCACACCATCTTGTTTGGGTTTAGGTCTGGTAACTGTGGAGGCCAGGTCATCTAGCGTAGCACCTTACACAGGCTGGAGGTGTGTTTCTGGTCATTGTCCTGTTGACTACACAAATTATGTCCCAACGAACAGCAAACCGGATGTAAGAGCATGCCGCCTAAAGATTCCGTGGTAGCCATGCTGGTTCACAATGCCATACATTTCGAAATCCACAACAGTTTCACCAGCAAAGCACCCCCACAGCATCACACCTCCTCCTCCATGCTACACGGTGTTAAACAAGCATTGCAAGTCCATCCGTTCACCTTTGTCATTGTATACTCCCTTCGTACTGATTCTACAATTTTCATTATAATGAAAATACATAAAAGTCTTTGAATGAAAAGATGTCTAAGAACTTTTGGTCTCTATTGGACATCTTCACTATGCGTTATAAAGTGCTTGTGAAGCTCCAATAAATTCTGACATGTGCAGCAGCTTCTAACAATACTGCATGTTTCGCTGCCATTTGTTGGCGCTGATTGACAGCAAAGATAATTTGCACTGTGTATATATAGCACGCACTGATTCCAAATGAGTAAAATACAAACATGCGTTATAATCATGCAATGTAAAATGGGGCACCGCAGTTGTCATGAAATTTTTTTGTAGTTGGCCAAACAGTTTGTCCGAATAAAATATGTAATTTTTAATCCTCATGTTTTTCTTTTTTCTCTCAACAGCACTCAAGGGAACATAATTGAAAACGTCAATGAATCAGAAGATGGAGCAGGGTCTTGTGAGGCAGGTGACATCTCGGCACCATGTCGCAACACAACTTCTGATGTAGCCCCATCTTCATCAGCTGCCGAAACATCTGTTTCTGCAGCTGATGAACCATTGGGTTCCTCAGAAGCATGTGTAGCCACTGCCTTTCCGGTGTCTGGAGAGCCGAGCAAAAAAAGAACCAAAAAAAAACACATTGACACCACCTTAAAGGCATCCTCGGACACACTAGATTTGATTAAAAAAACCACAAGCGAGGATGAATTTGATTTCTTCGGCATGACAATTGCCAATAAAATTCAAAGCTTGACACCGGAGAGGCAGTCTATATTAATGACAATGGTGCAGATGTCAATCAGTGCTTTACAGGACCCTGCTCCAATAGCATCATACACTAATATTTTAATGGGCGTTTTTAACCTGTTCCGACCCACACCACCCACCCAACAGCAGCGGCCAACGGAGTATAGGCCAACAAATAACACCAATTACTTTTCTGACTCAGGCAGCTCCCAGGCCAACTATCCGTATACCCCTGAGTACCACTATCTCCCCTAATAGTTACTGTCAATGGTGCACAAAATCCCCCAAAAAATTTGTGTTGTTTAAAAATGTCCGTTTTGGAGTTCTTCAAATGTAATAATATTTGGCTGTATTTCTAGTTTTTCGATGCCAACAATTTATATATTGTTTTCTAAATAAAAAATATTGTATTTACAATTTGTTAGTTTTTTTTGGGTCAGATTAATGTAAATGCAGTGATCTCTGCCTGTCATGTGTCGAGAATCAAAGGACTATGGGCGGGAGGGTCAAAAAGGTGGTTGATGCTGCAGAAACTGTAGGATTTCCAGCCAATGTACTGTGTGTAGGCTTTGAAGAATGAAAATGAGGTGAAATAAATGAAACACACACCATCAATACAGAATCAGAATTGGTTTTATTGATTAATACAACCAAATTTTTTTTTCAAAATTTTGAAAAAGTTTATCACTACAACTTGAGTGGTCCTTTCTTTTGTGACACTCTGTTCTTCCATCTTTCACTGCTGGTCAGGCTGCCCAACACCAGCACAGGAGTATTGCCAATGCACGGCACCTTCGGGACTCATAAAATAGTCAGTAAAGGTTTCTCTCACACGCACACCAGAGTTGGATGGTCTTCCCAGACACACGTTGCGCAGCTGATTACATTGTGGCTGCTGGTACTCCAAATCTACCTCTGAGCTGTACTCCCGAGCATAGTTATGTAGTACACAGCAGGCCTTAATCACAGCATCAACGGTGTCAGTATCCAACTGGATGGCAGTATGAAAGATTCTCCACTGACTAGTCATGATCCCGAAGGTGCATTCCACATATCTGCGTGCACGACTCAGCCGATAATTAAAAATCCTCCGCCGGTCATCCAGTCCCCTTCGTGGGTATGGGCGCAGCAGGGTTGTCGTTAAGGAAAACGCCTCATCCGATACCATCACAAAGGGCACTGGATCTGTGGAACCCGGCAAAGGTCTTGGGGCTGGGAGCGTTCCGCCATCTTGAAGAATTTGCTGACCAATCTGTGATGATCGCAACACCCGAGAATCCCCAGTACTACCATAGGCACCAACGTCAATGGCAACAAATTTGTAATGTGCATCAGCCACCGCCATCAGGACCACCGAAAAATACTTCTTATAATTAAAGAAGCGTGATCCTGATCGTGGTGGCTGCTGAACCCTCACATGTTTACCATCAACTGCACCTATGCAGTTTGGGAAATTGGCCACAGACTGAAAGCCTGCTGCGACCTGCAGCCAAGTCTCCTCGGTTGGGGAAGGCATCACCATGGGCTGCAATTTCTGCCAGATCACGTTACATGTGCACCTCACAATTTGAGAGATGGTGGATTTACCAACTCTAAATTGGAGGTGTAGGGATGTATAGCTCTCTCCTGTGGCCAAAAATCTGCAAAGAAAAAGAAAAACAATATTAGAAACGTTAGCAAAACAAGTAATTAAACATGTTTAACATATTCCCATTTAAGAGACTACATGAAAAAATGTTAAAAAGATATCAATGTCCATCTATGTGTAAGTGACGTGTGAAAGAGCCTCAATCACATACAAACCAAAAAATATATACTTACCGCAAGGTGATGAGCAGCCTTTCCTCAGCAGTGATCGCCTTCCTCATTATGGTGTCTGCAAAGGTCAGATGTGGTGCCAATATATGTAACAATCGGTCGAATGCCGGGATGGACAGCCGACAAAACAAGATGAATTTGTCCGGATAGCTGAAATGATATCATGACCAACATTTTAAATTCATAATGATAATATTTGAAGAGACGGATTAAAGATATTTTGAACTTACCGCCTCAAATCTTGGTAAAGGACATAAAAATGCCCCTTCTCCTGTCGCTCAGCTACAAGCGGGTGCACCCACATCCGTCTGTTCCTCTTCCTCCTTCGTCGCTCCTGCAACTAAAATACAAATAAATGTTACGCAAAAACAAAGAGGCAATGTGCACACATAGCATATTAGCTGGCCAAACTTCAGCACAACTTAAAGAAACTCGCACCGCTGCCTATTCTGCATCTGTCCTAAAGACAGCATGTTCCCAAAAAAAAAAAAACAATGTCCCCCACTAGACAAAACGGCAACTGAACGGAAGATGCCGTGAGCGTGGTGAGCGGCTCAAAGGACCACATAGTCCGACGGAGGATGAGTATATCACTGGGTTTTTTTTTTTATATATATTGGTTACCAGATTAATTTATCCTGGTCTGGAACACAGTAACCACTACTCCAGACCATGGGTACCATCCGAACATAAAGCAGTAAATTAAAAGGATGGTTTCCACTCCTATGGCAGAATTCTTGCCACCATTATGAAAAAAAGTGAGATGCTGAATATTTAGCCACTACCATAGGAGTGGTTCAGAAGCAATTTTGTCAAAAACCTTAGCCACCCTGGCGAGGAATACGGACGGGTGAGAGGCGCTTAAAACACGCATTAGACACGGACCAATGATTCTCTATGGGGTCCCTCGCACCAGGCGTATATTTCTCCTCCGTATCCTACGCTCCGTGCCAATGACAGCATGCTGCGATTGTCAGCGTACTACGCCAATAGTACTCCAATGCATTGCAACTGATGATTAACGCATGCAAGCACTATACCCTGCGGCCGCCATGGTAACGATAGGGAAGCATTGCAGATGCGACCTATAGCGCATGATGTGCTGCACAATAAAACGTAAGGTGAAACCAGCCTTACCTCCTCTCTGTGGCGATTAATGTTTTGCAGCATAAACCACATCAAAAGGATTCGATATGGCCTGCGGAGCAGGCACCGCTGTGTGATCTGGTTCTCGGCCATCAGGGCACTATACTGGGCACTTGAATGCTGGATGTTTGTGCTGATACTTGCTTTTGGCTAGCAAAATGGAGAATGGTGGGGGTTGGCCAAGGAAATGACATCACCTTTTTTTTTTTCCTCATTCAAGTTGCCATAACTTTATGTATGTTGTCTGCTTTGCAAAGCGCAGTCAAAACTGCACCAAAAACCGCACTCAAAAACCGCAAGAAAACCGCATGAAAACCGCACCAAAAACCGCATCAAAAATGCAAAAAACGCACCAGAAACCGCACATGCGTTTTCCAGCGATACGTGCGGTTTTCGATGATGAAAAAACCGCAGCAAAATCCGCAGCGTGTCCACACAGCCTTAGGTTCTTGTCGCCTCACCATTTCCTCTATCCCTGCACCTGAATTGTGTTTTTGCTGCATCTATACTATAAAATTTTCACAAGCATCTATCAAAAGTGTGCAGTGTTTGCACCTTTCTCTACTATGGTGTTTGCTATCCCACTTCACCAGCACCTAGGAGCTCTACAGGCAAGAGTGCTCGCCACACTATCTGTCTAATTATTTCTACTGGCTGATGCACCTGCCTCCAGATGACTACCAACTCAAACACCTTCGCCTATGACATTCCAACTTCTAACAGCATTCTGTCAACATCACGGGCTCCAGTGACATCCTTAGAACACCGGCTAATGATATCAAGACCAGAGATTACGAGAAAGCATGCCGTAAATACGTCTCATATGATCTGCACTGCACAACGCTGGTTGAATATTGTAGGCTGAAATAGCACAGAAAGAGGACTTAAAAATCCTCCAATAATAGAAAACAGTAAAAAAGCAGAAAGGTTTACCCGTCCAGGCCTCCAGACAAATGCACTATCAGGATGCAGTGGACCCATATAATTAGGATGGCAACACAGGTGCAAAAATACCGATGAAACAACCGCTCACAGCCTACCAATACATGGAGGGGGCAGTTGCCTGGTATGTTAATGCACAATAAAAAACTTGTATACGGCGCTGTTCACACCATGGCCCACACAGCATCCAGGCCAGCCTAGTAGTGACACCCTTCTATTAGCTCAGGCGGACTGCCCAGCGCTATCAAAATGCACGCCATGTGAACAGACACCGCAGTTTACAAGACCAAATGGGCCCAACTGCACCCTGAATAAAAAGTGCAAAAAACACATAAAAAATGTGGAGTATTAGCTGATATTTTGGCCAAAATACGTGAGCCCGTAACCTGCGCCAAAGGTCTCCACGTTTATGGGTACCTAACACTAAATCCTAACACTGAAATAGCACAGAATGAGGACTTAGCCAAAATATCAGCTAATACTCCACATTTTTTATGTGTTTTTTGCACTTTTTATTTAGGGTGCAGTTGGGCCCATTTGGTCTTGTAAACTGCGGTGTCTGTTCAAATGGCTTGCATTTTGATAGTGCTGGGCAGCCCGCCAGAGCTAATAGAAGGGTGCCACTACTAAGCTGGCCTGGATGCTGTGCATAGCCATAGTGTGAACAGCGCCGCATACAAGTTTTTTATTGTCCATTAACATACCAGGCAACCGCCCCCTCCATGTATTGGTAGGCTGTGCGGTTGTTTCATCGGTATTCTTGCACCTGTGTTGCCATCTTAATCCACTGCATCCTGATAGTGCATTTGTCCGGAGGCCTGCACGGGTAAACCTTTCTGCTTTTTTGCTGTTTTGAATACCGTAGGCAAAACAAGATCACAAGAGGCCTGAGAAGCAATCTACGTCTTACTCTCTTCTCTGAGAATGTAGAATATTGTGACAAATTTCAACACATTTTGAATAAATGCTCTCTGGACATTATAATCTTGACCATTGAATTTCTACAGAAGGAATAGACGACACATCTCTGCCATTAAGTTGAGATACAACGCTCCACTACCCTTTCAAGCATGGATTGAACCACATTAAAGAACAAAACCGACGCCATCCTGACTGAACACCGTAAGTATCTACAGGAGAAAAAAACCCTCTAAATTTCAGAGAGATACAGAGGATTACACCAACAACGGTGTCTTCCGATGGAATGAGTCGTCCGACTCAAGACCCTGGCACTCCAACACCAGACAATGACAATAGGACTCCTACAGTTTAGAAAGCAATACGTCCATTGGACACAGCCCCAGACGTCCTTGTTTAGGCAAACAGCGCAGAGAGTTTTCGAAAGGGAGGACCATCACATGCAGACCCACCCAACGATCCCAACGCAAGAATGACCACAAGATCCCAGGTAAGGAACCAAACCTGGTGGTGAATATTTCCAGTCACACCCTCTCACCTTCTGAGTTGGGGATTCTTCAGAAAGGATTGACATTCTGCCCAACCCCTAACTGGTATTCTTTCCAGTTAGAACGGGACTTGGAACGATTCTATTGGAACATCAGACTTAAAACACACTTTGGTCTTCAGGAAGGGACCTCTCCCAATAGAGAACCCTCAACAGGAGGCACCTCTATTCCGGAGATTTCTATCACTCGGCTGGGCTTACGCAATACCAGTTCTTTTCTCCCTCCTCAAACTTACCATGTCACTGAGGCCTTCATAGACCTCATTAATAGAGATGTGAAAAAATACATCCATGAGCAGACCTTGGGTTTTTATCCTACACACCACAACATTACCCCCTTGGAGAGACAAGCAATACATTCACTCAAGAAGAGCAATGACCTCATTATTAAGCAGGCTGACACGGGGGGTGCAACACTTGTCATGGATAACTCTCTTTACCTTAGAGAAGTACAACGGCAGCTTTCTGATGAAACCACCTATAGACAAATCCCTAGGGACTCTACATCTATCATCAGGGAAAAGATAAAAGAAACTATTAATACCTACCTTTCCAATAATACCATAGATCAACAGACAGCCACCTTTCTTTCAAACCAGTACCCCATCATGCCCATGTTCTACATTCTCCCAAAGATACACAAATCTCTTACAAATCCCCCCGGACGCCCGATCGTGGCCTCAACCGACTCCATTCTATCACCATTATCTATCTATCTGGAAAAATCCTCACACCTTTAGCCAAAACAAGCCGTTCTTACCTTCTTGACACCAGCTATTTCCTGAGCAACATCAGAAAGCAGGGTACTGTCCCTCCGGATAGCCTATTAGCTACTCTAGATGTCAATAGCCTCTATACCTCCATTATTCATGAGAAAGGTATATTGGCTACATCTGAACTTTTAACAAGGTCTAACCTGAGTCCCAATTTAAATACAACTCTGAATTGACCTATTAATCATGGTCCTTCAAGAAATTTTTTTCCTTTTCGGTGATCAATTTTACCTACAGACCCGCGGGACCGCAATGGGTTTGAACGTGGCACCGGCTTATGCAAACACGTACATGAGTCACTTTGAGGAGCTGCATGTATACAATCATGCACTCTTTCTTAAACACAGCAGATGTTGGTATAGATATATCGACGATATCTTTTGCATCTGGCATGGTTCACTTGACTCTCTCAATGACGTTTTTACAGTCCTGAATTCCATCAGACCGGAATTAAAATTCACACTTAACCACAGTAGCCATAGGATCCCACTCCTGGACACACTAATGTTCAAGGACAGTCAAGGCCACCTTTCAATAGATCTCTACAATAAACCCACCGACCGTAATAGTCTTGCCTGCCAGATGCCAAGAGATGTCAGAAAAATTCCTGGAAAGGGATTACCCACCTGATCTACTCAAAACCGAGACACAGAGAGCTTTGAATCCACCACTTTCGGACCCTCCCACAGACAAACCTGAACGCGTTCCTTTTGTACATACTCATCACTCTTTCATGTCCAAAATTCACTCCACCATGTGTCGACACTGACCCCTCCTAACTAAGGCTTATCCATCCACTGAAGCCTTTAAGTCTCAGGAAATTATGTGCAGCAGGAGATCTCAGAACATCAGTGATGACCTTATCAGGGCTGACATTGGTGGCACTCTTAAAAAAACAACCCAACAATTCCTGAGTACACCAAGATGGGGCACATTTCCCTGCCTCAACTGTGCTGCCTGTTCAAGCATCATTAAGTCTGAGATGGTCATCCACCCCAGGATGGGTAAGTCCTATCCAATCAAGGGCTATTACACCTACGAGTCTAATTTTGTGGTTTATGTGATGAAATGTCCATGTGGTCTATTATATGTGGGGGAGACAACCCAACACATCAGAGATAGAATCGCAAGTCACAAATCCACATTCAGGTGTGGTAAGACATGGCTTCTCTTACCATTCCATTTCTCTAATGCCAGACATACAGTCTTGCAACTCAGATTTCAAATCATCGAACAGGTAACAAGGCCAAGACGTGGAGGCAATCATATCAAGCTCCTTCAACAAAGAGAGTCCTTTTGGATACATACCCTACACTTTCCCCCAAAGGTCTGAACCGTGAACTCAATTTGTTGATCTAATTTCTCTTCCCTCCTCTCCTTGTTTTGTTTTTACCCCTTCCCTTTTGTCCCCTTGTTTCTACCCAATATCACCACATCACATTTCACATACACTTGTAACTAGATAATCTTATACTACTACAAGGTTACCCTGAACACCTCTATTTGCCAGGAAACTAGTATCTCTGCATTCTACATTAGTGATTATACCACTGTTCATATGCCACGATTCTTTTTGCATTTTTTTAAGTCTATTGTTTTTTTTACCATATGTATACTTGTATTTTATTTACCTGTTTTTTGTGTGTAATTGTATTTGTAGTTTATTTGTAATTTTATTTGTAGTTTCTATTATGGAATTGATCTGTCATACCTTGTTTTTCTTCTACAGCGACAATATGAATAAGACCCTGTGAGGGTCGAAACGTTATGTTCTTGTCACTTCACCATTTCCTCTATCCCTGAACCTGAATTGTGCTTTTGCTGCATCTATACAATAAAATTTTCACAAGCATCTATCAAGAGTGTGAGGTGATTGAATATTTCTCTGGGATCCTATAAACACCGCGCAATGGCAATATGATTAACGGAAAATTTATGTGCAGACACCTCGGTGTCCATGGTATAGCATGGGTCAAGTTTCCCAAGAAGGAGGCTTCACACGTCGGAGGAGGCTCAGACACAAGTTGGGGTCATCTGATCTCTGATCAGCGCCATTGTTACGTGGCTCCATACGAGCACATGACCACACATGGCCTCAATGATCGCCGGAGATCTTGATCTAGACATTAGCTTTTCTACATCCTCCATGTATAATTGCTCCCAACCTTCTCCTGAGCTGTAAAACGTGAGGAAACATTGCAGTAGCAGAAACTTCCTACATTGCAGGTTCCCATGCGGCCGCCATCATTACCGCGCTGCACTTTGCAAATGTAGCTAAGCTCAATTAACATTTTTTTTAATTAATACTTTCATGGAAATGAGAATGGAACAATTTCCTCTGCTTCTTGGGCTCCTTCCTCATATTTGTAAAGCTTTCTTGAGATTTAATTACATCTGCGGCATCAGACCTGAATGACGTCTTCCCAGCTGGAGCATGGCACCTTGCTGCCGTACAAGATGTGAACACAAAACTGTGAGCGATGTACAGCTGAGCGGAAAGCCATCTACACCATGACTATCATTCATCATAGCACCAGGCCCTGGTATACAAACACGGCCTGATCTCAATGCTCTGAAGCCTTCAGTCTCATAGTAAGGGGTCTCTGAGAGCTTCTTAGTGCAGTGAAGGATTAGTATAATATCCACTGTGGTTTATGACATTAAAAGGGTTAATATTATATCACTGGTGGTCTAGGGTAATGGAGATATTAATGTAACATCCCTGGTGGTCTAAAGTAGTGAATGAGCTAATGTAAGATCCATGGTGGTCTTGGATTGTGAATAAGCTAATGTAAGATCTCTGGTGGTCTATGGTAAAGAATGGGCTAATGTGAGATCCATGATCATCTAGAGTAATGAATGAGTTAATGTATGATCCCTGGTCGTCTAGGATAGTGAATGAGCTAATGTAAGATCCCTGGTCGCCTAGGATAGTGAATGAGCTAATGTAAGATCCCTGGTCGCCTAGGATAGTGAATGAGCTAATGTAAGATCCCTGGTCGCCTAGGATAGTGAATGAGCTAATGTAAGATCCCTGGTCGCCTAGGATAGTGAATGAGCTAATGTAAGATCCCTGGTCGCCTAGGATAGTGAATGAGCTAATGTAAGATCACTGGTGGTCTTGGATTGTGAATAAACTAATGTAAGATCTCTGGTGGTCTATGGTAAAGAATGGGCTAATGTGAGATCCATGATCATCTAGAGTAATGAATGAGTTAATGTAAGATCCCTGGTCGTCTAGGATAGTGAATGAGCTAATGTAAGATCCCTGGTCGCCTAGGATAGTGAATGAGCTAATGTAAGATCCCTGATCGTCTAGGATAGTGAATGAGCTAATGTAAGATCTCTGGTGGTCTTGGATTGTGAATAAACTAATGTAAGATCTCTGGTGGTCTATGGTAAAGAATGGGCTAATGTGAGATCCATGATCATCTAGAGTAATGAATGAGTTAATGTAAGATCCCTGGTCGTCTAGGATAGTGAATGAGCTAATGTAAGATCCCTGGTCGCCTAGGATAGTGAATGAGCTAATGTAAGATCCCTGGTCGCCTAGGATAGTGAATGAGCTAATGTAAGATCCCTGATCGTCTAGGATAGTGAATGAGCTAATGTAAGATCTCTGGTGGTCTTGGATTGTGAATAAACTAATGTAAGATCTCTGGTGGTCTATGGTAAAGAATGGGCTAATGTGAGATCCATGATCATCTAGAGTAATGAATGAGTTAATGTAAGATCCCTGGTCGTCTAGGATAGTGAATGAGCTAATGTAAGATCCCTGGTCGCCTAGGATAGTGAATGAGCTAATGTAAGATCCCTGATCGTCTAGGATAGTGAATGAGCTAATGTAAGATCTCTGGTGGTCTTGGATTGTGAATAAACTAATGTAAGATCTCTGGTGGTCTATGGTAAAGAATGGGCTAATGTGAGATCCATGATCATCTAGAGTAATGAATGAGTTAATGTAAGATCCCTGGTCGTCTAGGATAGTGAATGAGCTAATGTAAGATCCCTGGTCGCCTAGGATAGTGAATGAGCTAATGTAAGATCCCTGGTCGCCTAGGATAGTGAATGAGCTAATGTAAGATCCCTGGTCGCCTAGGATAGTGAATGAGCTAATGTAAGATCCCTGGTCGCCTAGGATAGTGAATGAGCTAATGTAAGATCACTGGTGGTCTTGGATTGTGAATAAACTAATGTAAGATCTCTGGTGGTCTATGGTAAAGAATGGGCTAATGTGAGATCCATGATCATCTAGAGTAATGAATGAGTTAATGTAAGATCCCTGGTCGTCTAGGATAGTGAATGAGCTAATGTAAGATCCCTGGTCGCCTAGGATAGTGAATGAGCTAATGTAAGATCCCTGATCGTCTAGGATAGTGAATGAGCTAATGTAAGATCTCTGGTGGTCTTGGATTGTGAATAAACTAATGTAAGATCTCTGGTGGTCTATGGTAAAGAATGGGCTAATGTGAGATCCATGATCATCTAGAGTAATGAATGAGTTAATGTAAGATCCCTGGTCGTCTAGGATAGTGAATGAGCTAATGTAAGATCCCTGGTCGCCTAGGATAGTGAATGAGCTAATGTAAGATCCCTGATCGTCTAGGATAGTGAATGAGCTAATGTAAGATCCCTGGTGGTCTTGGATTGTGAATAAACTAATGTAAGATCTCTGGTGGTCTATGGTAAAGAATGGGCTAATGTGAGATCCATGATCATCTAGAGTAATGAATGAGTTAATGTAAGATCCCTGGTCGTCTAGGATAGTGAATGAGCTAATGTAAGATCCCTGGTGATCTAGGGTAGTGAATAAGCTAATGTAAGATCCATGGTAGTAGAGTGTAGTGAATGAACTAATGTAAGATTCCTGGAGGTCTACGATAGTGACTGAGCTAATGTAAGATCCCTGGTGGTTTTGAGGTTAATGGTGACCTCCCATTTAATAGCATTTGGTGCAATGCTTAGTGTATTGTATATGTTGTTCTGGGATTATGAAGTGGTAAGAGGACCTGTCAGCTTTCTTGTTCTGTCTGTTTTAGTAAATATTTGTATTCCCTATGAAAATAACAATTCTGGAACGTCTTATCTCAGAGCTCTACATTGTGCAGCTCCTCTGTTATTCCTCCAAAAAACATAAATAAAATAAAACTGAGCGTCATCATTCTGATGATAAATGGGTGTCCCTACACCTACACTGATGCTGACAACGTTGACCAATCACTTTAGGACTGAGCAGGGACTCACAGCCTAGTGGTAACACTCAGTTCTTCATTTATTCCTACATTTCCAGGAGGAATAGCAGAGGGATGTCACAACATAAAACACTAAAACATAAAAGAGCGATGCTCCAGAACTTTTATTAAATGACAAATGCAAGTATTTATACAAGATCACCTTTAATAAATGATGCCCACAGGGTTACTCATGTCTCTAATATAGGAACCACATTGCAAAGTCATTCAGTGTATTGGGAATTTTGGGTGGGTTTTGGAGCATTACTTGTAGACTATGTAGATTTTTACCCATTTGGAAGAAAATGCTGCTATGGAACCATAAGGCACATGTTGCAGAATTGCCGCGGAAATTTCCGCGGGAATTACTGAATTCCATTCCGCGGGAAATATGCAAGCAAATCGCATTTTAATTTCCGCCTATTTCTCACGGAAAAACTAGCGATTTGCAAGTGTAATTAGCTTGCAGAATGCTAGCGCTTTCCAAGCGATCTGGAGCATCGTTTGGCAAACTGATTGACAGGTTGGTCACACTCGTCAAACATAGTGTTTGACGAGCGTGACCAACATTTTACTATTGAGGCCGCCTAAGCAGCATCAATAGTAAAAGATATAATGTTAAAAATAATAAAAAAAATAAAAAATCGTGTTTTTCTCACCTTCCGACATCTCGCGCAGCGTTCCCGATCATCGCGATGCTCCCAGCAGGTCCCGTTCCCAGTGATGCATTGCGGCAATGACCTTTGATGACGTCGCGGTCTCGCGAGACCTCTACGGTATCACTAGACCGCGATGTCATCAAAGGTCATTATCGCAATGCATCACTGGGAACGGAACCTGCCGGGAGTATCGCTGAGGCCTGGGGACGCTGCGCGGGACATCGGAAGGTGAGAATATGACAATTTTTTAAATTTAATTCTATTTTTTCCAGGGATATGGTACCCACAGCACAGAGGACAGTCTCCTCTCCTCCGGACCGTGGGTACCATCCGCAAATATTCTGCTTACTTTTCGCATGGTGGGCTGCGGTTCCGCCGCGGAAAAATCCGCAGGATTAGCATAGCATTACGGAATCCCATAGGATTGCATGGGATGCTGTTTTTTTGCGTTTTCGCTGCAAAATCGCACGTTTAAAAACGCTGTGAAAACGCAAAAAAAGCTACGTGTGAACACAGCCTAAAGATGAGCGGCTCAGTCTAAGTTGTCACCACTAGTTGTTGGTTTTCATTCTATACCTTTTGCAATATCAGCAATAAGAGAGTGTGAACCTGACCTCAGGGTAATGAGATGGGGAACATACAATAGCGTGAAAAAGTGTTTTTCCCCTTCCCGATTTCCTACTCGTTTACATGTTTGTCATACTTAAATATTTAAGATCTCCAAACTAATGTAAATATTAGACAAAGATAACACAAGTAGTCACAAAATGCAGTTTTGTATGAAGCTCTTTATTATTAAGGGAAAAATAAATCCAAACCTACAGGATTCTGTGTGAAAGTGTTTGCCATTCTTAACATATAAATTAACTGTGGTTTATCATCTTTTGGAAGCGAAGTTCAAATTTCCTAGCCACGCCCATGCTTGATTACTGCCACACCTGTTCTCAATCAAGAAATCACTTAAATAGGAAAAAGTGAGGTAGACCAAAACATCCTCAAAAGCTAGACATAATGCCGTGATCCAAAGAAATTCTGGTACAAATGAGAAACAAAAATGGCATAAACATGGAACAGTGGTAAACCTTCCCAGGAGTGGCCAGCTGACCAAAATTACCTGAAGAGCACAGCGACGACTCATCCAAGAGGTCACAAAAGACCCTACAGCAATATCCAAAGAATTAAAGGCCTCACTTGCCTCAGCTAAAGAACAATGTTCATGACTCCACCATAAGAATGAGACTGGACAACAAGGCCTACATGGTAGAGTGCCAAGATGAAAATAACTACTGAGCAATAAAAACATAAAGGCTTGTCTCAGTTTTTCCAGAAAACATCTTGATGATCCCCAAGACTTTTGGGAGAATACTCTGTGGACTGACGAGACAAAAGTTGAACATTTAGGAAGATGTATGTCACATTACATCTGGTGTAGAAGTAACACATGATTTCAGAAAAGGAACATCATACCAACAGTAAAATATGGTGGTGGTAGTGTGATTATCTGGAGCTGTTTTGCTGCTTCAGGACCTGGAAGACTTGCTGTGGTAAATGGAACCATGAATTCTGCTGTCTACCAAAAAATCCTGAAGGAGAATGTCTGGCCATCTGTTCGTGACCTCAAGCTGAAGCCCACTTGGGTTAGCAGGACACTGATCCAAAACACATCAGCAAGTCCACCTCTGAATGACTTAAGGCAAACAAAATTAAGACTTTGGAGTGGCCTAGTCAAAGTCCTGACCTTAATCCGATTGAGATGCTATGCAATGACCTTAAATAGACGGTTCATACTTGGTAAAATCTAATGTGGCTGACTTACAACAATTCTGCAAAGATGAGTGGCCAAAATTCCTCCAGAGCGTTGTAAAAGAGTCATTGCCAGTTATCACAAACGCTTGATTGCAGTTGTTGCTGCTGACAGCGGCCAAACCAGTTAGCAGGTTTAACCCCTTAACGACCGCCGATACGCCTTTTAACGGCGGTAATTAAGGGTACTAAAACCACAGCGCCGTTAATTCACGGTGCTGTGATTTAAGTGAATAGCGCCCCCCAGTGTCGGATTTTCTCCGGGGTCTCGGCTGCCAGGGGTAGCCGAGACCCCAGGGAACATGAATTGGTTGGTTTTTACCGACCCCCGCTTTTGCGATCGCCGTTATTAACCCTATAACGGCGACCGCAAAAAAAAAAGCCGCGATTTTACATTTAATTTCTCTCTCCTCTGATGTGATCGCACATCAGAGGAGAGAGAAATAGGGTCCCCGATCCCCCCCCGGTACCTCTCCGTGGCCCTCCGTCCCCTCCCGGTGGTCCCACGTCCCGCCGGCATCCTCTGATGGGCGCCGCCATCTTGAAAATGGCGGCGCATGCGCAGTGCGCCCGCCGGGAATCTGCCAGCTCCGGCTGGCAGATTCCATTCATTATTTTGATCACTATGATAAACGATCATAGTGATCAAAATAAAAAAAATAGTACATAACCCCCCCGTTTATCACTCCCTTATATAGGCCAATATAATGAAATAAAGAAAACATTTTTTTTTCAGTTTTCCATTAGGGTTAGGGTTAGGGTTAGGGTTAGGGTAGGGTTAGGGCTAGGGTTAAGGTTAGGGTAGGGTTAGGGCTAGGGTTAGGGTTAGGGTTAGGGCTAGGGTTAGGGTTAGGGTTAGGGTTAGGGTTGGGCTAGGGTTAGGGTTGGGCTAGGGTTAGGGTTGGGCTAGGGTTAGGGCTAGGGTTAGGCTAGGGTTAGGGTTAGGGTTGTGCTAGGGCTAGGGTTAGGGCTCGGGTCACGACTAGGGTTAGAATTAGGGTTAGGGCGAACTAGAATTAGGGTTAGAATTAGGATTAGGGATTAGGGTTGGGATTAGGGTTAGGGTTGGGATTAGGGTTAGGGGTGTGTTGGGGTTAGGGTTGGAGCAAGAATTGAGGGGTTTCCACTATTTGCCAACTTTGGGGGTCTAAAAATTGGGGTCTAAAAAATCACTTTTGTGGAAATAAAAAAAGACTTTTTATTTTCACGGCTCTGCATTTATAAACTTTTGTGAAGCGCTTGGGGGTTCAAAGTGCTCACCACACATCTAGATAAGTTCATTAGGGGGTCTAATTTCCAAAATGGGGTCACTTGTGGGGGGTTTCCACTGTTTAGGCCCATCAGGGGCTCTGCAAACGTAACATAATGCCCGCAGACCATTCCATCAAAGTCTGCATTCCAAAATGGCACTCCTTCCCTTCCGAGCTCTCCCATGCGCCCAAACAGTGGTTCCCCCCACATATGGGGTATCGGCGTACTCAGGACAAATCGCATAACAACTGTGCGGGTATGATTTCTCCTGTTACCCTTGTAAAAAATAAAAATTTGGGGGCGAAAAGATCATCTTTGTGGAAAAAAATAGATTTCTTATTTTCACGGCTCTACGTTATAAACTTCTGTGAAGCCCTTGGGGGTTCAAAGTGCTCACCACACATCTAGATAAGTTCCTTAATGGGTCTAGTTTCCAAAATGGGGTCACTTGTTGGAGGTTTCCACTGTTTAGGCACATTAAGGGCTCTCCGAACGCAACATGGCATCCGATCTCGATTCCAGCCAATTCTGCGTTGAAAAAGTCAAACGGCGCTCCATCCCTTGCGAGCTCTGCCGTGTGCTGAAATAGTGGTTTACCCCCACATATAGGGTATCGGCGTATTCAGGAGAAATTGTACAACAAAGTTTGTGGTTGATTTTCTCTTTTAACACTTGTGAAAATAAAAAAAATTGGTTCTGAAGTAAATTTTTTGCAAAAAAAAGTTAAATATTAATTTTTTCCTTCCACATTGCTTTAGTTCCTGTGAAGCACTTAAAGGGTTAATAAACTTCTTGAATGTGGTTTTGAGCACCTTGAGGGGTCTAGTGTTTAGAATGGTGCCACTTTTGGCTATTTTCTGTCATGTACACCCCTCAAAATGACTTTAAATATGATGTGGTCCCTAAAAAAAATGGTTTTGTAAATTTTGTTGTAAAAATGAGAAATCGCTGGTCAACTTTTAACCCTTATAACTTCCTAACAAAAAAAATTTTGCTTCCAAAATTGTGCTGATGTAAAGTAGACATGTGGGAAATGTTATTTATTAAGAAATTTGTGTGACACATCTCTCTGATTTGAGGGCATAAAAATTTAAAGTTTTAAAATTGCACAATTTTCAAAATTTTCGCCATATTTCCATTTTTTTCATAAATAAACACAAGACTTATCGAAGAAATTTTACCACTAATATGAAGTACAATATGTCACGAAAAAACAGTCTTAGAATCAGCGGGATCCATTCAGCGTTCCAGAGTTATAACCTCATAAAGGGACAGTGGTCTGAATTGTAAAAATTGGCCTGGTCATTAAGCTGCAAACTGGCTCTGTCGCTAAGGGGTTAAGGGGCAATCACTTTTTCACACAGGACCCTATAGGTTTGGATTTCTTTTTCCCTTAATAATAAACAAATTCATTTATAAACTCCATTCTGTGATTACTTGTGTTTTCTTTGTCCTAGATTTAGATTTGTTTGGTGATCTGAAACATTTAAGAGTGACAATAATTCAAAAGAATAGGAAATCAGGAAGGGGCAAACACTTATTCACACATCTGTATAAAAGCCCTATAATTCCAGATAGAGAGGGACATGCTATGTTGAAGAAAAGGGGCTCCATTACATAGGACCCCTCTTCATGTTCTACTCAGAGAAAAACTTAGCTGTCATTTACTTCCGACTTTAGAAGTGTTGTACTATATATTGCAACCTGCAACTGTACATCTATTCTACAGGCATACAATTGTTACATTTGTGTTAGTGATATTCTTATTGTGTAACTGTCACATTGTGTCTGCTGTACAATCGGCCTCGCTCTTCGGCTGTTTCAAGAGGAACCACGCATGATACAATGTCATTTTCTAATGAGTGCAGTCCAATTGTCCTAATCTCTTCATGCTATTCTCAGCAGAACAGAAGTGTCCTCAGCGATTTCTCTGATCTCACAATCAATACTTAGGTTTCCAGGGTAAATTACATCTGCAGAAATTACAACAATGCTCCATACAAGACAGCATGCAGAGATCTGCCCGGGGAAAGGGATACGACAAGCTCTAAGAATGACATAGAAAAAACATTATGATCACTTGACTGTTCGGTGAGCTTCCGGATTAGAAGATTTTCTACTAGCACAATTCTGCTTTAATATCATTTTACAGATTTTACTCAATTGTACAGAAATGGTTTAAGTTGCAAAGTGTTTGTGAAAACAGAAACCTTGTCGTTTACCTCTTATTAAAATTCTTCCCCACTCTCAAGAACAGGATGATTTTTAATTCTTTATGCTACGTTCCCACATTGAGTTTTTGGTGAGTTTTTTTATGCTGGGTATTTTGCAAAAAATGCATGTAAACTATTTTACTTAATGGATGCAGAAATGGTGCAGAAAATCTGCAACATCAAAAACTCACCAAAGCCTCATTGTGGAAACGTAGACTGAGGGTACTGTATGTTCCAATGGTCAGTAAACGCTGTGGGTTGGACGCTGCGTACATCCACAGCATCCAACCTGCAGCGGCAAAATGATACAACATAGTGGACGGGATTTCATGAAATCCCATGCCCACTATGCGTGCATCACCGCCTGCAGCTCACCTGTGGAGACGGACATGCGGCTCATCTTTCCAGACCGTAGCATGTCTATTTATCTTGCGGAGATGCGAGTCTCCGCAAGATAAATTTTACTCGTCCAATATATTGGGCGCAGTGATTCTGCACGGTTCAGTGAACAAATGCAGAATCACCTGTGTTCAAAAGCCAGCAGTGCTTTGGATGCAGCGGACATGTGCTGTGTCCAAAGCGCTGATTAAGGCTGGCGTCACACTACCGTAGAATACGGACAAGTGCTCTGAGAGAAATCATTGCATAGCACTCGGCCCAGTGTTAATCTATTGGGCAGCTCACATCACCGTTCATTTTCTCGGGTATATTCGGTATGCCTGTAAAATCGCAGCATGCTGCAATTGGCACTGAAACTCATCTGAGACTTGCCAATGCAAGCCTATGGGTGCGAGAAAAAAATCGCACAGCACTCAGACCATGCGAGTGCTTTCCGATTTTCACGCAGCGGTGTCCTTTGAAAAGCCGGCAATTCATATGCCGCATACAGTAAAATCACACTGACAGATTAGAAAAGAAAAGATAGAATAGGTATATACACATAGAATACATATATATATATATTTATATTGCATAGATATATAGATAGAAGAAAAGCTGGCAATTCATCTGCCGTGTTCTGTAAAATCACTGCAGGAGCAGACAGGATAGAAGAGACGGAAAATATACAGTAAATGCACATAGAATAGGTAGATATATAGATGTCAGTGACAAATACAATTAGTACAGTGTGTGTGCAAATTACTGTACATGTATTTAATTAGTTAAAGATTATTTTCCTGAGAAAATGGCGTGGGCTCCCGTGCAATTTTTGTAAACAGCACAGGGAAAGCGGACGGCTGGGGGCAGAGGTTTATAGCCTGGGAAGGGGGTAATACCTATGGAGCTTACCAGGCTATTAATATCAGATCACAGCTGTATAATAAGCCTTTACTGGCTATTAAAATGGGGTGCCCTCCAAAAAAAATGATGTTGGTCCCTCTATAATTAATAACCAGCAAAAGCTATGCAGACACCTGCGGGCTGATATTCATATCCTAGGAAGGGGTCATGGGTACTGGCCCCCCCAGCAAAAAACATCAGCTCTCAGCCACCCCAGAAAAGGCTCATCTCTAAGATGTGCCAATTCTGGCATGTTGCCTCGCTCTTCCAGCTTGCCCTGTAGCGGTTGCAAGTGGGGTGATAGTTGGGGGATTGATGTCACCTTTGTATTGTCAGGTGACATCAAGCCCAGAGGTTAGTAATGGAGGGTCGTGTATAAGACGCCCCCATTAGTAACATCATAGTCACATTATAAGAAAACACAGACACCCAGAAAAAAGCCCTTTAATTGAAAGAAAGACACAGACACCTTTAATATTCTTCATTAAACCATACTTATGACCTCACTCATTCCCCCAATGCCCTCATTATCTGCAAAAGAGGTAAAAAAACAAACAACAGTGTTCCTCACCTTTCCTCAGAGATGCTTTTAATCCATTAGTCCCAGCTGCATGGTGCTCAGTGTCTCTCTGTAAACTGCTATTCCCTGTCTGATGGCACTGCAAGCATGAGAAAGTTCTCCTGCTCGCAGTGCCATCTGACAGATCCTGCAAGTTGACAGCCTATGAAATCACTAAACCTTTCTGACGACAGTGCGAGTGCCATGGGAAAATTTATCTAAAATTTCCCATGATGCTCACGCTGACATCCCATAGGTGAAGTGAGTTCATTGGCCGTGAACTCGCAGGACCTGTCTGACGGCACTGCGACAAGCAGGAGAACTTTCTCACGCTTGCGGTGCCCTCAGACAGGGAATAGCAGTTCACAGGGAGACACTCTGCATATGGTAATCAGTGTCTACTGGATGACAGGCTGTATGAATGCATCATGCATCCATGCAGTCTTCCATCTAGATGTAGCAGAGCTGGACCTGTCATGGGACTAATGGATTAAAAACATCTGAGGAAAGATGAGCAATACTGTTTGTAAGGGTTCCAGATGTTCCTTGGAGCCTGTTTTGCCATTGTCCAAGATGGAGTCTGGTGCTTTGCCCTGCCCTTGAACTTCCTGTCTGTTCTGCTATTTTAGTCCGGGTCAGGAGATCCTCCTTGCCTGAGTAATTTGATATAGTTGGCTCCTGAGCTTCTGCCTGTTTGCTTCTGGACTCCCTGCTGCTGCTCATTACTTGGAGCTCTAACTTTCCTCGTACAGCAGACTTCAGTCCTCAGTGCAACTCTTTGATCCTGACCAAGGTTACCTATTGTTCCGGGCTTCTAGTGAGGAGCTACTCGCCTCTGAATCTGCTGTGGTCAGTAATAAATTCTGACATCATTATTTCTGCTTGGACTGAAGCTTTCGGGCTGCGGTGTTGGACGTGAGCGGGACTTTTCAGCCCAGAAAGGTACATTTGGAGACCTTCTTCTGTTAACACTCCACCTGTGTATTGCTGGACTTCCACGCTAAGTGCTGTGCACTCTCACTCATATTATTGCTGGACTTCCACGTTAAGTGCTGTGTGCACTCTCACTCATATTATTTCTGGACTTCCACGTTTACGTGCTGTGTGCATTCTCACTCATATTATTGCTGGACTTCGACGTTTAAGTGCCATGTGCACTTCTGCATCATTTTACTCCAGGACTGGTTCGTAATTGTGGTCGTGTCCCGCTATTCAGTTTGCTAAACATTTCCATATTGTGCTGTGCACTTTGTTACAATTGCAGGAAGATCTAATTTTGTTCCACTTCTTACTTTATTAAATACCTTTATTTGCCTCAGCTTTGGACTCAGATTTGTTTTATCCCACGCAATCAGATTCCATAGTACCCACATAATTGTTTCACTGTTGTTTGATTTTTTTACTTCTTTTGCAGGTGAAGGGGAATGGGTGAGACTGTAAGCATGGTTTAATTAAAAATATCAAAGGAGTCTGTGTCATTCTTTCAATTAAATAACTTTTTTCTGGGTGTCTGTGTTTTCTTACAATGTGACTATGGGGTTAATAATGGGGGCCTCTTAATGACACCTCTCCATTACTAACCTCGAGGCTTGATGTCATCTGACAATACAAAGGTGACATCAACCCCCCAACTATCACCCCACCTGCCACTTCTACAGGGCAAGTGGGAAGTGCGAGGAAAAGTGCCAGAATTGGTGCATCTTAGGATGGTTTCACATTAGCGTTTCAGGGCGCAGTAACGGCCTGCACACGGCCTCTGCTAAGCCCTGCCCACTGCTGCGCCTCCTCCGGTAGCTCCGCCTACGGGCACATGACGCTGCATGCGTCCTGCATCCCCTATCTTTATCACTGGGGATGCAGGCCGTGCGCAGTATGCATTTGGCAGTGCATGCGTCATTTTGACGGTGCACCAAGCGCAACCAAATTGCAACAGGTTGCGTTTGGCGCTGGTCGGCGTACCATCAAAAGGACGCATGCGCTGCCAAATGCATACTGTGCATGGCCTGTGTCCCCAGTAATAAAGATAGGGGACGCAGGACGCATGCAGCGTCATGTGCCCGTAGGCGGAGCTACCGGAGGAGGTGCGGCAGGGGTGGGGCTTAGCGGCGGCCGTGCGCAGGCCGTCGCTGCGCCCTGAAACGCTAATGTGAAACCACCCTTAGAGATGCGCCTTTTCTGGGGCAGCTGAGAGCTGATGTTTTTAGCCAGGGGGCCAGCATCCATGACCCCTTCCTAGGCTAAGCTCTATGGGTATTACCCCCTTCCCAGGCTATAAACATCTGCGCTCAGCTATCGGCTTTCCATCTGCTGGTTACGAAAATTGTGTGGGAGCCCACGCCACTTTTTTCAGAAAAATAATCTTTTATTAATTAAATACATGTATAGTAATTTACACATACACTGCACTAATTGAATTTGTCACAGACAATGATATATGTTGTGAGTTCATTTTCCCCTTCACCATTGAGGTCTGATGAACTCCCTCTTCTGGTGAAGGAAGGTAGTGAGGCTGATTACAAAGCACCTGAGCAGAATGATGATGACTGGGTGACTGGAATTGCTGACTGGATATAAGGCAGCCGACACCCTTCTGCCTTGCAGGTGATTTCTCTGAGGGATTCTAGGAGACCAGTCTGATTCCTGCTCCTCAAAAGCTAAGTTTTCTGCTCTGTTTTTTGCATTTGTGTTTTGGTTTTGTTTTGCCTTGTTTTTCTGGATTTCTGCCTTCCCCTGCTGGGTGAGCTGAATTCCTTTTTGCTCTGTCTTCAGAAAATACCTGAGTACTGATATAGTCTTTTTGAAGCCTAGCGTCTTCAGGGCTTTTTTCCCTATCAGTCTGTTGGCTCTTGTTTTTGAGAGGGTTTTGGCGGATTGCAGACAGCAGCTTTTCTATTCTGTCCTATTTAGTTAGCTTGGGCCCCATCATTTGCTCAGCCTATCTTTCTATCTGTGTGAGTGTTTTTTTATCTTGCTTCACCGTCATTATATGTTGGGGGCTGCCTATTGCTTTGGGGTCTGCTCTGGGGCAGTTTAGATTTCCCTTTCTGTCTTTAGGCTATGTAGTTCTCCGGCTGTGATCGAGAGGTCTAGGGCACCGTAGGAACCCCCCACGGCTACTGCTAGTTGTTGTTGTTAGGTTCAGGGGTCTGCAATCCGATAGCTGCCAACTTCTCTGGTTTTCTGGACTTAGCTAGTATTTCTGCTTTTGCCTCCTACGATGACTCATTCATAACAGATATATCTACCTATTCTATTTGTATTTACTGAATGTAATCCATTTCTTCTATCCTGTTGGCTCCTGCAGTGATTTTACAGAACACGGCAGATGAATTGATGGCTTTTAGTCTATCTATGCAATAAAAATACATTCTATTCTATGTTTATATATCTATTCTATCCATTCTTTTAATCCATCTATATATCTATCTAATATACATATATATACTATATACACGTGTGTGAATGTGTTTTGAAGAATATTTCCTTTGAAACGATGTGTAAACTGTAGCGCTGCAGCTCTGCAAAAAAAAAATAAGAAACTAGATCTGAGCTGAAAAAGTAAATTAATGTGTATGCAAAATGTAAATGCATATAAACACATGACCTTTACACAGAGAAAACCAAAAACAAAAAACAAATATCCTAAAATAAAGAAGTAAAAACTAAATTGCAAAAATTGCATGAAGGTAGTAATAATAATAATAATAAGGGTATTTAGTAAACATAATTTTGATCAAAAGAATGTACAAGCCATCCTGCCACGTCAAGACAACCCTTGTGGGACAGTCCTAACTCTTGTATTTAAAACCTTTCCACTTGTCAAGTGACGTAAATGTGAACAAGGACATAGGGACTAAACCACCAGTAATAGCATAGGCCAGACAGGAAGGATTTTCCAACTCAGAGTTGGAAATTACTGGTGGTTCAGTCCCTCGATCCTTGTTCACATTTACGTCACTTGATAAGTGGAAAGGTTTTAAATACAAGAGTTAGGACTGTCCCACAAGGGTTGCCTTGACATGGCGGGATGGCTTGTACATTCTTTTGATCAAAATTATGTTTACTATATACCCTTATTATTATTACTACCTTCATGCAATTTTTGCAATTTAGTTTTTACTTTTTTATTTTAGGATATTTGTTTTTTGTTTTTAGCTCTGCAATTAAGCAGACTCCACTAGATGGCAGCAGAGTGGAGTGAGGTCTGCAATACAGCACAGAGCAGACCCGCAGCACTGCAGCGAGGCTACCACTAGGTGGCAGCAGAATAGTCAAACAAGCCGGGTCAAAGCCAGAGAGTAACTGAGTACCAAGGGGAGTACCAATTTCAGAATCAGAGCCATGCCAGAAGGTCAATGCCAGTCAGAAGCAGAAATAACAGAAACCAGAGACAGAATCAGGTCAGAGCCAAAGGCGAGTCAGATACCGGGAAATCCAAACACTAAGGGAGACACAGTTCTGGGGCAGGAGGAGAGGAATGAACAGACATGGGTAAAGTCAGCCAAACACACTATGACAAATCAGGGTACAACCAGAGTCAGCTACTCATGCCGTAGGCAGAAAATATAACTGACACTGCCTGCCTGAAACAGTGGAGAGAAATAGCAGTCCTAACACCAGAACGAGGGAGAGAAAAGTTAATCCCTGCCATGACCAGACCGGGAAAGAGGGATACAGGA
The DNA here is from genome assembly GCF_039654945.1 of Dendrobates tinctorius. Lineage (NCBI taxonomy): Eukaryota > Metazoa > Chordata > Amphibia > Anura > Dendrobatidae > Dendrobates > Dendrobates tinctorius. The sequence continues at coordinate 22,251,767 of NW_027361782.1, read as the reverse complement.
CTCAATACCCAGCCTGGATCATGACATAAATGACATAGAGAATTGCTTTGTGTAAAAGCTCATGTTAAAATCGCATTGCAATTGGATAGCGGTCACACTGCATTTGGATGTCAGTCAGATGTTAGGTGTGAGAAATCGGATTGTATTCGCATGACACTCGCAATACACTCCTGCAACTCTCGGCAGGGAGAATCGGACTGATTTTCTATACATCTAGTGTGACTCCAGCCTAAGACCAGGGTCACACTTGTGAGTGTACTAAGATACAGAGCGGACGGCACCGCTTTTACCTTGCTTGCACAGGTGGTGTACGGCCGGCAGTAGATCCACACTAAGCTATTCCAGGGTACTTGACCTCGTAGCAATCAATCTTGAGCTCCAAACAGCAGAAAATGGTCGCACTCCAAGGGATGAATTATATTCATTTATTGACACATAAATTACATGTCAAGTCGGGGTAGTGGTGAAAAGTGCAGAGAGGCTGACAACGGCCGTTTCGCGCTATCAAAGCACTTTTACGGGTCCTTGTGAGTGTGATGCGTGTATCTTGCATCAATACCCTGCACTGCCGCGGGCACTCGGGACCGTTCAGCTGCATAGAAATACATGCAGCCGCACACTCCGGTCCCGAGTGCCGGCGGCAGTGCTGGGTATTGATGCTAGAGACAAGTGTGACCCCGGCCTAATACTGAACGTCTGCACATACCCTTAGTGTACAACAGCTCACAGGTTATTGGCCAACTCTGCAGTCTCAAAGTAGACAGTTATTTAGGTAAGGAGCAGATGCCTCTCTGAGGACGGATTGCTTCAGACTCCCTGTGCTTCTCCAGTTCTGCAGAGGTAAAGATGGCCCTCCTCGCTGCGTGGAAGAAAACACATTTTGACAAGTGGCACGACAATGCTACTGAACCACCAACCCGTCAATCGTCTAAAGAGCACCATAAAATACATAAAATAATGATGATTTATGTTGCTGACATTCTCAAATATTGATCTTTACATGATGTTTTGTCCTCTAGCGTTATCCAAAGCAGCATTTACAATCTCCTGGCTGTTAACCTGCATTCATCAGCCATGTGCAGAGAGGCACACCCTCTATTAGTTTAGTCACACTGTCATGTGTGAAGTTCTGCTCCATTGCAGTGGCAGAAGCGTGTTTTATCTATCGCCTGCTGTAGAGCATGCTGTGTACAGGTACGAAACGTACAGAGAACAGTAGAGAACTGTGAAGTGCTGAAGCATTGGGAACAATGAAAGTAAGGGGACATGCTGCATCAAATTTGCAGGTTAGAGAATATAAGGAAAGGTTGGATATTCTAATTTCTAATGAGTGAACCATATTGCCAATAGATGAGTAAAGTATGATGGTGACATCCAATAAAAAGCACATTTACACTCTGTCAGTGGGTGTGTAATGTTCTGTAGAGTGCTCTCACTTATTGTATAGTGCCCTCCTTTATTATGTATAGAGCTGTGCTGTGGAGACACGTAGGGCAGCGGGTACCCTAGTCCGCTAACCGAAACCACATGGACCAAGTATCAACCCACTGAACGTTCACTCTTCTTTTCCTGTAGGCAAAAGACTACTCACACAGCACAAGGTTTACCATAAAACAGTGTGGAAATACTTTATTGAACCCCCAAAACAGGCAAATAACATGTATAACAGTGCCAGCACAATACCCATGATGCTGCAAAATTGCAGAGTCTCACCCTTCTGCTTACTCGCCATCATAGGAGCAGCTGTTACTTCAGAGCTTCCAGGACTGACTACTCCACCTGTGGCACACAGAGAGAGGAGGTAACGACAAGCGTAGGAAGATGACAGTCCCTTGAGGTACAAGACCAGTTGGCTGGAGGGTCATAACTTGGCTTCTCTGAATATCTCCAGGGAGCCAGGTGACTGGTGGATCCCATCCCTGGCTTTCACAAATGTATTCATGTGGTTCAGATGTCCGATGGGTCCAAATCCCGACTACTCAAAATGAATCCATGGTTCAGCAATGGTCAAGCTGGCATCCTGTACAATGACAAATTTGTGTCCCTCGTGATAGAGCCATGGTGTCTTGGCTGCTGTCCTGTAGAGTCTATTGTTCTTTGGATATCTGGATATATATCTGTATATGGAGGTGTCTGTCCTTTTTATAGTTAGAAATTGTCGTTCAAGCCAGCATTGACAGGTAAAGGGGAATAATGGTGACTAGATCAACTTGCATTGTTTGATTATGTAATCTATTTGCATAGTTTTTCTTTCTCTGTTTTGCAAGTCTACAAACTAGCTGGCCTGGACAATGTGTAATCAACATATCAGCAAACCTCATTGTTCAGTTATCTAAGTCTCCCTCATCCAGGATAACAGCACAATATGGTGCAAAAATGTGAACTTACAAGTCAATATTACAGGCTTATACGCACAAAAGTCTTTGTTTTCTTGACCAATAGAAAGAAACACATAAATTCAAAAGTCAACATATAGATAACAGACTATTCCTCCTGGCTTGCTTAAAACAGACATCTGGTTTATTAAGATAAGATGCAGTGTCATCTCATGTGTTATAATATCTATTGCCCTACCTTATTACCTTATTATGTATAGTGCTGACTATTGTTCTATAATGTACTCTTATTATGTATATTACATTGGGCCCTTCCTTATTATGTACAACACTATTCTTTTAGTACATAAACAGGAGAAAATCAAGCTCAAGTGACTTGTGAACAAACCTTTTCTTTATTCACCAAAAGAGCTCAGTAGAGGATAAAACAGAATTAGCAATGCAAGTTACATGATATGTGACATCGACGTGTTTCAGGTCATTCAATTTGAGATGCACAGCCATCTGGAATGCGTCGATGTCGCATATCACATAACTTGCATTGGTTATTCTGTTTTATCCTCTACGGAGCACTTTTGGTGAAAATGTTTGTGCACAAGTCCATTGAGCTGGATTTGCTCCTGTTTATGTGATTGCTCTACACTCTGACACAGCTTTTCCTGTGCTCCAAACAGCAAAGCATGTCTTCTATGTTGAGCTGGACTTATATTTGTTTCGCTATTCTTTTATACATAGAGTTCTCTCTAATTATATATATATAGCTCTTTCCTGTATCACACAGTGTCCTGCCTTATTATGTTTAGATCTATCCTTTATAACAGTGTCCTCCCTTATTATGAATAGTGCAGCATCTTAATATATAAAATCCTCTTATTATGTGTAGTGTCATCACGTATTATGTAGTATACTCCATAATTATGTATACAAATGTCCCCTATTACATAGTATCCTCCCTTATGTGTAGTGCCATCCCTTATTATATAATGGACTTCATAATTATGTATAGCACTGTCCCATATTACATAGTACCCTCCATTATATATAATGCCATTCCTTATTACATAGTGTCCTTCCTTATTATGTATTGTGTCGTCCCTTATTATATAATATACTTCAAAATTACCGTATATACTCGTGTATAAGCCGAGATTTTCTGCCCATTTTTTGGGCTCAAAGTCGCCCTCTTGGCTTACACGTGAGTCATATACCGGGGGGGTGGGTGGGGGAGGGGGAGCGGGGGGTCAGAGACCATACTCACCTCTCCTGGCACTTCTCTGCAGCCCCTGTGTCTCCCTCTGCCGTCTGCTTTCTGCATTCAGCGGTCACGTGGTACCGCTCATTAAACTCATGAATATGCGCATATTTAATGAGCGGTACCACATGACCAGCTGAATGCAGGAAGCAGATGGCAGAGGGAGAAGCAGGGGCTGCTGCTGCAGAGAAGACCTTGCGGCTAGGAGGGGTGAGTATGACGGGGCAAAGTGATATTCACCTGTCCCCATTCTAAGCCGTGCACCGCTATGTCTCTGGGTCCTCCTGCTGTGATGTCAGAGGGCGCGATGACGTAGTCAGTGCGCGCCCTCTGCTGTCAATGCAGTGATCCAGGAGACACAGAGGTGCATGGCTTGGAACGGGGACAGGTGAATATCGCCACTGCCAGGGGCTCAGGATACTGGTACCTGGCCCCCAGCGATGGAGAGGTGAGTATGTCATTTTTTTATTGCAGCAGCAGCAGCAAATAAGGGGTATTTATGGAGCATCTTATGGGGCAGCATTAACCCTTGTGGAGCAGCATATGGGGGGTATTTATGGGGCAGCATTAACCCTTGTGGAGCAGCATATGGGGGGTATTTATGGGTCAGCATTAACCCTTGTGGAGCAGCATATGGGGGGTATTTATGGGGCAGCATTAACCCTTGTGGAGCAGCATATGGGGGGTATTTATGGGGCAGCATTAACCCTTGTGCAGCAGCATATGGGGGTATTTATGGAGCATCTTCTTGGGCCAGCATTAACGCTTGTGCAGCAGCATATGGGGGTATTATCTATGGAGCATGTTCTTGGACCACCATTTTACCCTAGGCTTATACGCGAGTCAATACGTTTTCCCAGTTTTTTTGTGGCAAAATTAGGGGGGTCGGCTTATACACGGGTCGGCTTATACACGAGCATAAACGGTATGTATAACACTGTTCCTTATTACATAGTGGCCTAACTTACTATATAGTGTAACTGATGCTTCTTTGTTTAGTTTGTATTAGTCAAGGGTGTGGTTTGTATTCACTCAGAGGCATCAATTGCTGGAGGTAGTGCAATGTATAATGAAAACTATTTTGCATAGCGTGCTTTACCACTTCTTTGTCTATTAAATGTGCATCTGAGCACAAGGGTGTTGATCACATGAGCCATCACGTGAAATTTCATGTGTTAACTGACATGTGACCACTCTCCCATCACACGATACCCACGATACCCAGTCTGATCCGCTCAGTGTCCTGCTTAATATTAATCCACACTCTCGTGAAACACATGTCAAATAAAATAACTTCTTTACAATATGCATTGAGCCCTCACCTTATCACACTAGCAGAATATTTCTGGATATTTTTCTCCCTTCTATGACATAATTTCTTTCACATTTTACACATTTCTTCATCAGCCATGTATCTCTTATAAAGCGCATTGAGCCAATATTAAAAACAATTTCACTTTCACCCTTCTGCTGGATGGTAAATGATGTTACCTGCCCGTGCCATTACTCCTGCATGTCACTCGTATTTGCTGGCGCCAGTCTGTGTCTCTGGCTGCCCTCTGCATATAATGTGGTACATTCTTTTATTTTTAGACTCACGATGATCCTTTGCTTGAAGACAAGGACTAGGGAGAAAAATCTGATCATCGGATGCTGTGTCTTAGATGTAATCTGCTATTTATAAAGAAAGCAAAATTAATTTTTTGATTTTCTCTCTCTTCTTCCATGTGGCATCTTGCATATGAAAAAAATGGATGAGTGTGAAATGTAACAATAAAGTATCACCCGCTCTGCATGGGGAGACAGATGCTGAATGCTCCATTCATGATACAGTATGTACAGTGATAGAAAGATACAAAACTGCCACAAAATAACAGCATAATTCAATGAACATTAATACATCAATTTCAAGTTAGTTTTGTCCCTAAAGGGGTTGTTACATTGAAATACAATTTATAATAAAAAGACCTACATTGAAATACTATTCTATACAATATAGGGGAGCCCTATAACCTATTGATCTGACTGAACGCTGTGTAATGCTCTACTTCTCCTATGGTGGCGCTGCAGAGAACTGAACATTTTCTGACAGATACATCTGATTACTGGGGGTCTCAGTAGGAGGACACCTTGGGGCCTGTTCATTAGGACAATCTAGAGACGCTTCCCTAATAATTAATTTGTGGAATTTTTCAGACTACCTGTGCATCAATATCTAAAGTTTATGCCAGCAGCAATGTGGAGTAGCTTTTTTTCTACTCTTTATGCCACTTTTTGGCATGAATCTGTTGTGGCTGCGCATACCGTTACTGCTAATCACTACCCATTTATCTATACAAAAATGATTTAGGGACAGTGTAAAAAGACCAAAAATCACAATTGCACAAAAATATGCGAATTTCATACACCATGAAAATTAAAGCAAACAAGGATGAATTCTCCAGTTTGTTATTTGATGATTGTCTGCAGAGTCTTCTAACAAGTCGGGATTGTCGAAAATAGAGAACCCCTTTAAGGAAACAACACATTTTTGTCTTTTTTTCCTTGTCCATATTCCAGAAATTCTGTTTGCTTTTGCATCTTTTAATGGATCCTTTTATATTGTCTTTAACCTAAACTGAGCACATATCTTTATTAATTACATAGTGGAATGCATTGAGAACAATAAAACATAAAATGATCAATGCAAAACAAAAATAATATCCCATAGCGGTCTGGATTTGGAATGATACTCAAAATCAAAGAGGAAAATCAAATTACAGGCTGATCCAACTTCAGTGGAAATGACTCAAGACAAGGAAATGGATGCTCAGTAGTGTGTGTAGCCTCCATGTGCCTGTGTGATCTTCTTACAACGGCTGGACATGCTCTTGATGAGGCGGTGGATGTTCTCCTGGATGTTCTCCTGAGGGATCTCCTCTCAGACTTGGATTAAAGCATCATTCAACTGCTGGACAGTCTGTGATACAACATGGAGTTGGTGGATGGAGCGAGACATAATGTCGCAGATGTGCTCGATTGGATTCAGGACAGGGGAATGGGCAGGCCAGTCCATAGCATTAATGCCTTCATCACTGAGGAAATCCTGACACACTTCAGCCACATGAGGCCTAGCATTGTCATGAATCAGAAGGAACCCAGGGTCCACTGCACCTGCATATGGTCTTTCAATGTGTCTGAGAATCTCATCCTGGTACCTAAAGGCAGTCCGAATACCTCTGGCTAGAACATGGAGGGCTGTGTAACTCTCCAAAGAAATGTCCTTCCCACACCATTACTGAATCACTGCCTCCCCACACCATTACTGAATCACTGCCATCCGGTCATTCTGGAGGATGTTGCAAGCAGCAGAACGTTCTTCACTGTGTCTCCAGACTCTGTCAAATCTGTCACATGTGCTCAGTGTGAACCTGCTCTCATCCATGAAGAGCACAAGGCGTTGATGTTGAATCTGCCAATCTTGGTGTTCTCTGGCAAATTCCTATTACCCTGCACAATGTTTGGCTGTAAGAACAACACCCACTTGTGGATGTTGGACTCTCATACCACCTTCATGGAGTCTGTTTCTGGCAGTTTGCGCAGACACATGGATGTTAGTGGCCTGCTGGAGATCATTTTGCAAGGCTCTTGTACTGCTCCTCCTGTTCTTCATTGCACAAAGGAGGAGGAAGTAGTCTTGCTGCTGGGTTGTAGCCCTCCTACACAGCCCCCTCCATGTCTCCTGGTGTACTAGCCTGTCTCCCGGTACCTGCTCCATGCTCTGGACACTGTGCTGACAGACACAACTACCCTTATTGCTACAGCTCACATTGATGTGCCATCCTAGATGAGCTGCACTACCTGAGCAACTTCCATGGGTTGTAGACACCGCCTCATGCTACTGTACCTCTAGGGGTGAAAGCAATGAAAAAATGCAAAACTGACCAAAGCAACAGCCAAAAAGGATGAGAACAGAGAAATGGTCTGTGGTCTCCCCCTGCAGAACTACTCCTTTATAGGGGTGGTCTTTCTAATTACTGATCCTTTCTACCTGTTGTCTGTTCCATTTGCACAACAGCAGGAGACATTGATTCACAATCTGTGTTGCGTCAAAACTGGATAGGCTGATTTTTTAGAAATGTGAATGAGTTAGCTTGTGTTGCTTACAGTTTTGGCCAAAAGTATTGACAACCCTGCAATTCTGTCAGATAATACTCAGTTTCTTCCTGAAAATGATTGCAAACACAAATTCTTTGGTATTATTATCTTCATTTAATTTGTCTTAAATGAAAAAACACAAAAATTTGTCCTAAAGCCAAGTTGGATATAATTCCACACCAAACTTAAAAAAGAGGGTGGACAAAAGTATTGGCACTGTTCGAAAAATCATATGATGCTTCTCTAATTTGTGTAATTAACAGCACCTGTAAATTACCTGTGGCACCTAACAGGCATTGGCAATAACTAAATCACACTTACAGCCAGTTGACATGGATTAAAGTTGACTCAACCTCTGTCCTGTTGACAAGAGATTTCAACGCAAGATTGAGCGGATGTTGGTTAAAGAACCTCGACTAACATCCAAACAAGTTCAAGCTGCCCTGCAGTCCGAGGGTACAACAGTGTCAACTCGTACTATCCGTCGGCATCTGATTAAAAAGGGACTGTATTGTAGGAGACCCAGGAAGACCCCACTTCTTACCCCGAGACATAAAAAAGCCAGGCTGGAGTTTGCCAAAACTTACCTGAAAAAACCTAAAACGTTTTGGAAGAATGTTCTCTGGTCAGATGAGACAAAAGTAGAGCTTTTCATTTAGGTTAGCTAAGTGTTTCCTCGCTATATTTCTGTTTATAGATATCCTGGATTCTTCTATTCCCTTAATAGGACAGTGAAGAATAGTTGATGTTACATTTCCTTTCTGAGAGAAAACAGATGCAAAATAGGAATTTAAAAGTTTGGCCTTCTCAACATCCTGTCTTACCATTTCATCATTTTCATCCTGTAAAAATCCTATAGCATCTTTGACTTTTATTTTACTTTTGACATATCCCCAAAATCCTATCCTATTATTGCTTTTGACAATTCTTGCATGCCTCAATTCATCGTTAGCTTTAGTAATCTGATTCTTGCCCTGCAGGTTCTGCAGACAGCATTATATTCTTCTTTAGATATGCCTCCCTCTTTCCATTTTATAAACATTTCTTTCTTCTTTTTTAGCATGTGCTTAAGTTCTGTGTTCATCCATCCTGGTTTCCTTAAACGCTTCCAATTCTTCCCTCTTTTCGGAATTGTTAATGTCAGGATCCTGTCAGTGCCGGCATGCAGCCTCCACTGAGCAGGGACTCACCCGCACTGGAGGGGGGCCCGGGGTCAGGTACAGCCGGAAAGTACAGATACACAGGACCTGAGGACGCTGACGTTTAGCAAACAGTCACAGGACCTACGATCATGTGACTGCAAGGGGGCGGGGCTTAGCGTCATGCTTTCAGAGATGGCAGGACACTATACAGAAATACTCAGAGTCAGGCAAAACGGAGGTCATGCACAGAGATATCAGTAAAGTATCAGGGATGAGACAGAACGGATAGTCAGGGCCAAGCAGAAGTCAAAACCAAACAGACATAGAAGGTACCAAGCAAAATCCAAAGCAATATCCAGAGAACAGACCGAGTCGTACACAGAGAATCAAGCAACCAGAACACAGCACAAACACACTCAGGGGTCACCACACAATGCCAATGGCGAAAGTATAACTGACAGGGATTGGAGTATCTCAGGGCAATAAAAAGCTCTGCCTGAACCAAAGAGAGGCCACAATAATTAACCCCAGGTGTGTAGGTCAAAGCCTGCAATGAGCTCAAGACATTAACCCCTGACGTGCAGGTCAGAACCTGCACTGGGATCATGACAGTTAACAATTGTGCTTTGAGGATTTCATTTTTCAAGATTTCCCATCCTTCCTGGACATTTTTGTCCTTAATGATATCCAGCCATTGGATCCCTCCAATTCTCTTTCTGAATCCCTTAAAATCTGCCTTTCTGAAATCTAACCTTGACGTCTGAGTCTTCACAGGTCTTCCTCCTCTAGTTATCCAAAATTCTAAAATAGCATGGTCGCTACCTCATAGGGTCCCAGCCACTTTTACCTCCTCAACCATTTCCTCCTTGTTTATAAGGATTAGATCCAAGGTAGAAGTTCCCCTTGTTTTCTCCCCTACCTTTTGGAAGATAAAGTTGTCAGCAAGAGAGGATAAGAATTTCCTTGACCTGTTAATTTTGCCTGAGAGAGATTCCCAACAAATGTCTGGATAGTTGAAATCTCCCATGACAACTATGTCATATTTTTTGGAGAACTTGGCCATTTGATGCAGAAAGAGTTCATCCATATCTTCAGCATGCACAGGCGGCCTATAGTAAATGCCTACAATGGTGTCCTTTCCATTGTTCTGTCCTTGTATTCTTACCCAAACAGTTTCCACAGAACTCCCAGTCTCTGAAGCTTCAATCTCTGTGCAGATACAGTGGGGCAAAAAAGTATTTAGTCAGTCAGCAATAGTGCAAGTTCCACCACCTAAAAAGATGAGAGGCGTCTGTAATTTACATCATAGGTAGACCTCAACTATGGGAGACAAACTGAGAAAAAAAAATCCAGAAAATCACATTGTCTGTTTTTTTTCATTTTATTTGCATATTATGGTGGAAAATAAGTATTTGGTCAGAAACAAGCAATCAAGGTTTCTGGCTCTCACAGACCTGTAACTTCTTCTTTAAGAGTCTCCTCTTTCCTCCACTCATTACCTGTAGTAATGGCACCTGTTTAAACTTGTTATCAGTATAAAAAGACACCTGTGCACACCCTCAAACAGTCTGACTCCAAACTCCACTATGGTGAAGACCAAAGAGCTGTCAAAGGACACCAGAAACAAAATTGTAGCCCTGCACCAGGCTGGGAAGACTGAATCTGCAATAGCCAACCAGCTTGGAGTGAAGAAATCAACTGTGGGAGCAATAATTAGAAAATGGAAGACATACAAGACCACTGATAATCTCCCTCGATCTGGTGCTCCACGCAAAATCCCACCCCGTGGGGTCAGAATGATCACAAGAACGGTGAGCAAAAATCCCAGAACCACGCGGGGGGACCTAGTGAATGAACTGCAGAGAGCTGGGACCAATGTAACAAGGCCTACCATAAGTAACACACTACGCCACCATGGACTCAGATCCTGCAGTGCCAGACGTGTCCCACTGCTTAAGCCTGTACATGTCCGGGCCCGTCTGAAGTTTGCTAGAGAGCATTTGGATGATCCAGAGGAGTTTTGGGAGAATGTCCTATGGTCTGATGAAACCAAACTGGAACTGTTTGGTAGAAACACAACTTGTCGTGTTTCGAGGAAAAAGAATACTGAGTTGCATCCATCAAACACCATACCTACTGTAAAGCATGGTGGTGGAAACATCATGCTTTGGGGCTGTTTCTCTGCAAAGGGGCCAGGACGACTGATCCGGGTACATGAAAGAATGAATGGGGCCATGTATCGTGAGATTTTGAGTGCAAACCTCCTTCCATCAGCAAGGGCATTGAAGATGAAACGTGGCTGGGTCTTTCAACATGACAATGATCCAAAGCACACCGCCAGGGCAATGAAGGAGTGGCTTCGTAAGAAGCATTTCAAGGTCCTGGAGTGGCCTAGCCAGTCTCCAGATCTCAACCCTATAGAAAACCTTTGGAGGGAGTTGAAAGTCCGTGTTGCCAAGCGAAAAGCCAAAAACATCACTACTCTAGAGGAGATCTGCATGGAGGAATGGGCCAACATACCAACAACAGTGTGTGGCAACCTTGTGAAGACTTACAGAAAACGTTTGACCTCTGTCATTGCCAACAAAGGATATATCACAAAGTATTGAGATGAAATTTTGTTTCTGACCAAATACTTATTTTCCACCATAATATGCAAATAAAATGAAAAAAAACCAGACAATGTGATTTTCTGGATTTTTTTTTCTCAGTTTGTCTCCCATAGTTGAGGTCTACCTATGATGTAAATTACAGACGCCTCTCATCTTTTTAAGTGGTGGAACTTGCACTATTGCTGACTGACTAAATACTTTTTTGCCCCACTGTATATGCTTTTCTAACATACAATGCGACACCTCCTCCTCGTTTATCAAGTCTGTTTCTAGCAAATAAGTTGTATCGTTCTAGCCTTGTATTCCAATCATGTGTATCGTCCCACCAAGTTTCAGTCATTCTAATGACATCATATTTCTTTTCCTGCGTTAGTAGTTCCAATTCTCCTTGTTTGTTGCCCATGCTTTGTGCATTAGTATAGAAACATTTTAGTTTGTGATTGGTTTCTCTTTCTCCAATATTTTTATTATTTAGATTATTTTGTCTTTGTTCTTTCCTCCCATTTCTAATAGCAGAGTTCTCAAAAGCATTTGTCAGGTGTATGGCTTTTTCAGGCCTTTTGCTTCCCTTCCCACATTGTTCTAGTTTAAAGCTCTCCTGATGAGTGTGGCAAGGCGACTTCCAAATACATGTTTTCCAAATACATGTTTTTTTGTTTGAGCAGTGTATATGGGATGATGGTATATATGCACACTATGTCAAATAATAGAGCTGAGCAAATCTGATGAAATTGCATTCATCGTCTCCCATAAAATTAACAGTGATATTTGATTTGCGTCACGTTTGTTCTAAGCGAAGTGATTTATTGGTTAAAGCCATTTATTTTGTTCTGCATTCTCTCCAGACTCCAGAATATAATGAACTGAAGGGCTGTCATAGAGAAAACTTAAAATCCATAAGACCTCTCCAGAAGGGAGAAATAGCTGATACGTTGAATTTTTGAACATTTGGGGAAGGCAGAGAGAAAATACTTAAAACAAGCTTTGAAGAAGAGGCCTCTTGCCGTCGTCAGGTGATTAAGACAGGAAGATCTACTCTGGGAACTAGACGCAAAAAGGACATTCAGAAGAGGAGAACTGTCCACCCCAGGCAGATGTTTCCTTTCATGGAAGAATCTGTTGCAGACCAGCCAGTGCTAGTGTTCAGATATGAATATCGGGGTTTGCATTGATTTGATGATTATGGGAGATACATTTTTGTTGTTGTAGTGTTGTGTATCCCTGAGAAGGGCCAAGAAATAAAAACATTACACTTATCTTGTGCTTACCTGTCGCGGTACTGCAGCTCCCTGCCCCATCCTCCTCTGAGCTTCTATTCCATCTTCCTTCTTCAAGAAGGAAGCGAAACAAAAAATCAAGCGAGGAGGTGTGGTGCCAGGAAAAGTGTGAGGCGAGGAGAGTATTAGTATTTTTTTATTTTCATTCCTTCTTGGCCCTAAATAGAATCAAGTAAATACACAGTCAACAAATAAGCATTTTGCCTATTCTAGCACATTGAATCACAAATTATTTGATTTCTGGTAAAGCTAAAAATGATTTTTTTAAATTCAAAGAAAATTCAATTTTCCTCTAGTCAATTTGCTCCCTGAATTAATACAATGCTTTATATAGTATGTATGACATTGATTTCCCTTTTTATATGGTTTTATAGTATCTATTTTTTCATATAACTTGGTAGTACATACAGGTGCTTCTCACTAAATTAGAATATCATCAAAAATGTTAATTTATTTCAGTTCAATACCAAAATTGAAACTCATATATTATATAGAGTCATTACAAACACAGTGATCTATTTCACGTGTTTATTTCTGTTAATGTTGATGATTATGGCTTACAGCCAATGAAAACCCAAAAGCCATTATCTCAGTAAATTAGAATACTTTATAACACCAGCCTGAAAAATGATTCTAAAATCTGAAATGTTGGCCTACTGAAATGTATGTTCTGTAAATGCACTCATCCTTCGTACTTCTGGGGCATTGCAAACATCAGTCCAAGAGTGTATCTAATATATACTTACCTTGTAATGTCTTCACATCCTGTTCCGTCCAGATGTGTCTGGATCCCAGAGTTCCAAGCGGTGGAAGTTCACCGACCACCATATTGGGACACCCAAGTGATGGGTGTCTCACACACACATACACACACTGTATATGTCTACGCAGGATCTTGCGCGGTACCACCAGCAGAACCCCATCGCGAACAAGCCGCTGCCGAATGATTCACTGACTGCTGCCATCTTTGTAAAGGAGGAGCGCATGCGCAGTTTTAATGTGACCGCTGCTGGCTGCATAAAGAAGGAGGCGGTCTGATATACTGCGTTTGCGCAAAAAAGAGGTGATAGTCCAGTCAAAATACGAAAAAAAAATCCTTTACCCTGAACAAATTCCAAGAAAGTGTTTCATTGTTTTTTTTTGGTAGTGTTACATGTAGGGAAAAACATACTAAAAGTTTACCAAGATAGGGTTACCACAAAGGGTCCAAATATGACGTCAAAGAATATGGCCGCCAAAGCTGTAAAATGTTAAATGCAACTCGCCTTTCAGTGTCTATCATTTTTCTTTTACAATTACTACTATTATTATATTTATTATTTAACGATTTATTTATCTTCTTTTACAGAGCTGAGAATGATGGAAAGTCAAGAAACTTGCCCCTTATGCAGCAGAAGATGACGGAGAAAGAGTGGTCATTGGTGCGAAAGGAGCTGAAGGGATCAATAAAGCCAGTATTGAGAGGGGCGTTAGCACTCTGGTAGCTGCTGGAGCAGTGGTGCACAAGAGATGTCGTATGAACTACATAAACAAGAAGCAAATAGACTTGCATAAAAAAGCTACTTCCGATCATCGTTCACCTGCCAAGAGAGGTACACGGGTGTCTACTGGATCCTATGATAGCACGACGCAGTGTTTGTTCTGTGGACATGAAGTGGTGAAGACAAGATCTAGTAGTGATTTCGATGACTATAGCTTTGTTAAAACGGATGGATTTGTAAGGTCCATCTTGTCACATTGCAAACAGTGTAATGATGACTGGGCAACCACCATTCAAGGGAGAATCGCGTACTTTGGGAAGGACTTACATGCTGCAGACTGTCTGTATCATCGTTCTTGTGACATTAACTTTCGGACAATTACGGAATTCCAATGCATCATGGTGGTGGATCTACTACAAAGAAACCACGGAAGGTAGGGAGGCCGATGAACTTGGACCAAGAGCAAGCATTCTTGAGAATGTGTGCATTTCTCGAGGACAACGATGAAGAGCAACTGACTGTCACAGATCTTGCAAAGAAAATGATGGAGCATAATGTAGAAGGAGACAGTGCTGTCTATAGTAATAAATGGCTGAGGTATTGAGGTATAGGCTGGAGGAGAGGTATGGCGATTCGCTATTCATAGCAGAGTGTGAAGGGTTGCCTAACATTGTAACGTTCCGTGAAAGGACCAGAATAATCCTGAGGGACTATTTCCATAGTCAGGAAACGGATGAAGAAGCCCAGAAGAGAGCCATCATAGAGACTGCGGCCAAACTAATCAAGAGCGATATCAAGTCTAAGATCCCATCTTCAACCGATGAATATCTGAAGACTTCTTCACTTGAATGTCAGTCTGCCTTAGATTATCTCCCCCTGAGTTTGCTTTGCTTGCTTGAAACCCTCTTCATTGGAAAGGATATTCACAGGAAGGTCGCAAGCATTGGACAATCAGTTGTTCAGGCTGTACGTCCCAGGGCTGTAGTAGCTCCATTGCAGCTTGGGTTAGCAGTCCCGCTCCATCATCATTTCAGGTCTCGATTTCTTGTAGACAGTCTCTCAGCCATGGGATATTGTTCATCATATTCGGAAGTTCAGCGATTCTAAAAAAACGCTGCCGCTTCTGTTTGCCAGTATGTACTCGGTGGTACCATAGACAGACTGGATACGGCACTGCTGTTCGCTGCGGACAATGTCGATCATAATATCATCATGTTAGATGGGAAGGGGACTTTCCACGGCATGGGGATGGTAGTTACTGTGACTCCAGGAAGGAAGGTCAGTCGCACTGTTCTCAGACGGAAGACTGCGGACTTGGAGATAGTTGAACAAAGCAGAGTTGATATAAGGGAATACCGTTTTGCAAAACACACTAGCCGAAACGTAAAATTCAAGCCCTTGCCATTTCTCGACGCCATTGACCATCGTGTTGATGTATTGTGGGAGATGTCTTTATGCTTCAACCAGCCTGCACCGAGCTGGAATGGAATGATGCACAAGCTACATAAAGACTGTGATCTTTGGTAATCTTCCTGCCCATCGTTGACATGTATTCCGGAGACAAGTCATGCATCTTCTCTACTCTTGAGTATCTGTGCAACTGTAGGGTCGGTGGGCCGGGCTGGGGGGTGGTCCCTCTGTATACCGCGCAGAGACATACTGACAAAAAGCTGGAGGCAAGTTTCGGGTGCAACAGGTCCAAGTTTTTTTTTCTCTGTCTCTCGCCGTCCGCCGGACGGCCTCACAGCACACTGCACTTCTCTTCACAGCTCTCCGGTTACAGAACACCTTGCGACACCGTACTTTCTCCAGGGACGTATATGTACGTACCTTCCCCCTTTTACACTCTGCTAAGCTTCTGACAGCTCCATCACTGTGGCCACCGTAGGTCTGTGCACCAACAGTAATTTTACTGGTCAAACGTCGTTCCAAATGCGGTGTCCTACACCCGGAGCCTCGTCTATCCTGCAGTACGTTATGTCAGGACCACCCCCCTGACTTCCTTTCTCCTCAGTCTCCCTGGATGGGTTTTCCTCACAGTGCAGCAACTGTCACAGTCTCTTCAACACTTGAGCTCCCCCTGGGGACGGGAACTTTCTGGAACCCTCCTGTCAAATTTGTAACTTTCCCGGTTCCCTATAACTCCGCCCCCCATGACCAATGGTTTCTTAGCCCTAAGCTGATGTCAAGTCCTATGCTCACACTCCTCCCTGCCCTCTAATGTCAGTTCAAGGTACTGCACGTAACCTACACTTTCCTAGCTGTTTTTCCTTTTTAAATCTGACCAGTCAGTCCGTCCATCAGGTCGCCTTCCCTACACTCTCCCTTCCTTTATCTATTGTCATCCCCGACAATCTTACTGCCTACTGTGATGGTGTGATATGTTATGTGGATATCATTTTTTGTATATTCCTATTTTTAACAATTCCAGTTATTTTCATAGTGTTTTTCTTATTACATTGTAAGTCTACAGCCTCACTGTATCTGTCTCTTGATGACTCCCCTGTAGTGCATTAATCCCTAAGGCCCTTTGTTCTCCTCTGGGAGGCCTGGAAACTGCCCCCAACTTGTTTGACTTTCCCTGGACAAGGAAGGGGGTCGGGGGAGAACAGGAGCTGGGCAAGTCAGTTCCAGTGAGGACAGGATCGTGTAAAGACTGCATTTCAGAGAGAAGGACCCATTTTATCCTCTGGTGATAGAGTTTTGGAATCTCATTTCCCTGGACATTTTATCCTGTTACTGGACTGCATTCTTATTCTGGACTATCTTATCCTTTGTGTGGTGGACTGAATATGGACCTTTTCGTATTTTTGCCTGAATAAAGGTCTTGGAATTGTTCCAGTGATCCTCCCGCTTGGGCAACCTAGAGGAAATCTGGGAGATACTCGTCGTCGGTGGTATCATTAGGGGGGTGGCAGACAGCTAGAACAGGCAGAGATTGGTCGTGGTAGTCTTTCAGCATGTTAATGTGAATGGTTTTCTGTCGTCGACCACTAGAGTCCAGGGCAATAACATAGTTAGTGTCATTAATTTTCTTGACAACCTGATAAGGGCCTTCCCACACTGCTTGAAGCTTGTTGGCAGGGGAAGCAGTAATCATGAGCACTTGCTGTCCTTCCATAAATTCCCGGTTCCTGGCATTACGGTCATACCAGGTTTTTTGTCTGGACTGGGCCATTCGCTGATGTTCTTTAGTGAAGGTAGCTAGGTGGGCGAGACGGTCTCTGAGCTCTAGAACATAGGGAACAATGGGCATTCCGGTATCTGAGATATCTCCCTCCAACTGTTCTTTCAGAAGAGTGAGAGGCCCACGGACCTTCCGGCTAAACAGTAGTTCGAAGGGAGAGAACCCTGTGGACTCTTGGGGAACCTCCCGATAGGCGAAGAGGAGATGTGGTAGGTACTTTTCCCAGTCTTTCTCAACGTCAACAAAAGCCCTCAGCATATTTTCTAGGGTTCCATTAAAGCGTTCACATAGTCCATTGGTCTGCGGGTGGTATGGGGTGGTGCGAATGGCTCGAACACCACAGGTATGCCATAGGGACTGGACCAGATCTGACATGAACTGAGTGCCTTGGTCCGACAATATTTCACTAGGAAACCCTACCCAGGTAAAGATGGTAACCAGGGCCTCAGCTACCTTTACTGCTGTAATACTGGACAGGGCCACAGCTTCAGGATACCTAGTGGCATAGTCCACCACGGTCAGGATATATTTTTTCCCTGACCTGCTGGGGTGGGCCAGAGGACCTATGATGTCGACGGCTACACGTTGAAATGGTTCCTCAATTATGGGCAGGGATTGCAGGGGTACCTTATGTCGAGCTCCTGGATGCCGCATTCGCTGGCACACATCGCAGGTGCGGCAATAATGGGCTACCGACTGCGAGACGCCCGGCCAGTAAAAACTTTGGGTGAGTCTCTTTTCAGTCCTTTTTCTCCCTTGATGCCCAGCCAAGGGGATGTCAAGGGCCAGTTGAAGTAGCTGTGCCCTGTACTTCTGAGGGACAATGAGGTGCCTGGTCGTTGCATCAGGGTTGCCCTGGTCATTGCCCTTTGTTACACGATAATACAGTCCGTTTTCTCGAGTGAAGCCATCCCCATTATCTCCCAAGTGTTTCATCTCCTCCAGTTCGTTCTTTATCATGCCTTTAACAGCCTCTGGAACCCGGTAGGCAGCCTGCTGGATGGGGCATTGTCCGGGGGTTTCCACATGGTGACTGGTGAGAGTAGTCTTCCCCGGCTTTGAGGAGATAGCAGCAGCCCTCGGCCTTAGTACGGCGACAATATCATCCTTTTGTATATCCGATAAATGGGAGCCCAGGAAGTACCTGCCACATCTCCTCTTCGCCTGTCGGGAGGTTCCCCAAGAGTCCACAGGGTTCTCTCCCTTCGAACTACTGTTTAGCCGGAAGGTCCGTGGGCCTCTCACTCTTCTGAAAGAACATTTGGAGGGAGACATCTCAGATACCGGAATGCCCATCGTTCCCTATGTTCTAGAGCTCAGAGACCGTCTCGCCCAGCTAGCCACCTTCGCTAAAGAACATCAGCGAATGGCCCAGTCCAGACAAAAAACCTGGTATGACCGTAATGCCAGGAACCGGGAATTTATTGAAGGACAGCAAGTGCTCATGATTACTGCTTCCCCTGCCAACAAGCTTCAAGCAGTGTGGGAAGGCCCTTATCAGGTTGTCAAGAAAATTAATGACACTAACTATGTTATTGCCCTGGACTCTTGTGGTCGACGACAGAAAACCGTCCACATTAACATGCTAAAAGACTACCATGACCGATCTCTGCCTGTTCTAGCTGTCTGCCACCCCCCTAGTGATACCGCCGACGACGAGTATCTCCCAGATCTCCTCCAGGTTGCCCAAGCGGGACGATCACTGGAACAATTCCAAGACCTTTATTCAGGCAAAAATACGAAAAGGTCCATATTCAGTCCACCACAGAAAGGATAAGATAGTCCAGAATAAGAATGCAGTCCAGTAACAGGATAAAATGTCCAGGGAAACGAGATTCCAAAACTCTAGCACCAGAGGATAAAATGGGTCCTTCTCACTTAAATGCAGTCTTTACACGATCCTGTCCACACTGGAACTGACTTGCCCAGCTCCTGTTCTCCCCCGACCCCCTTCCTTGTCCATGGAAAGTCAAACAAGTTGGGGGCGGTTTCCAGGCCTCCCAGAGGAGAACAAAGGGCCTTAGGGATTAATGCACTACAGGGGGGTCATCAAGAGACATATACAGTGAGGCTGTAGACTTACAATGTAATAAGAAAAACACTATGAAAATAACTGGAATTGTTAAAAATAGTAATATACAAAAAATGATATCCACATAACATATCACACCTACTCTTCCCTTCTGTCACTTTTCACAATCCGGCACGCCATGATCGAGGTCTTACACCTACCAGACCATCGCCGGCGCCCGCCTTCCTCTTCCAGGGGTGTCCGTGGTGTGTGGGACCTGACCTAGGACTACTGTCTGCTTCACATCTTTCATCTCTTTGCCTTTCTCTTAGTTACCAGTCATGGTCGGCGTCCCGGTCTCCCAGACCCTCTCAACTCATAGACCCCTTCAGTCTAATGCTTTCTTTGGTCACACAGACCTTCCCTTACCCGAACCTGTCGCATTTTCTTGTGCATATCATACATCAAAACAACGCTATAATATCACAAGTACCCCGTTTTCTTACATTTTTTCTATTGCTTTTTACAGCCAACATATAATAAACATAAACATAACAGATTTTCTCCTCCCCCTTCCTTTAACATGGACACTTCCTCTCTCATCACATCCCTGCTTTGCCAGGCTTAATACAAACAAAACCTCAACTTTTATATTAAACATTTTTTTTTTCCATTAACTTGGACGCAAACTGTCTTCGTGATTTGCACAACGGTGCAACGAAATTTTGAAAGTTCAAGCCACCTCCTAGTGGCCGGCAGTGAGGGGCCCCACAGCCGTGGAGCTCCCGGGATATAAGGAGTGTCCTGTGAGTTCTTTCTACGGGGCTCGTGACCTTCGGATTCAGCAATCACAGCTACCGCGTAGTAGCCACGGGGACAGTACTCTTTGTAGTACGACACCAAGTCCCCCTCATGTAGAGCCCGGCCGTGACGAATAGAGGCCACATTAATATAAACCTTCTGGCCGGTAGCCAGATCACGTATGAACCCATACCCCCTGGGTATATTCGTATACACGAGCCGTCCCATAGATCGTGTCGCCGCCATGCCAGCCTCCCCCTTTGCATGAAGCAGGTTCCATACTTCCTGCTCCCTGGCTTTCTTCTTTTTTACCACTTCTGCGACCCAAATGGAGGGTCCGGTGTGAGCCCGGGAGTCCGGTGGCCGGGACTTAGCCGGGGACAAAAACAGGGCAGAGGCGGCTGGTGGTGTCTGCGGCCCAGCAGCCGCTGGGGCCGGGTGGAGGATAGGGGCAGACAGGTTTTCCGGATGTTGGGCCACAGGGCCTGACACATAGGCCGCAGCCAGTTCCAATGCCGGCATAATCGTGGCCGCAGGGTGGACTGCATCCGGAGCTTCTGCCGGAGCCGGCATAACCAGAGTAACAGCTGGTTTCGGGGAGGATGTCATCACTTGCAGGGGGGACGCAACAGCATCTTCTGGAAACAGGCTTTGCACCGGCGACACAGGGCGTGGCATCACCGGGCGGGGTGACTCGGGGCTGGGAGTGGAGGCCCCACTTAGCTCCACATAGACAGTGGGATCTTCCTTGTCCAGACTTTCGGGATCACAGGAGGCCGCGCGCTGTGGCTGAGTGGGGGGGCGCTTGCGGAGCCACTGGCAAAGCCGGGGGAACTCTCACCTTCCCCAGCACCGCGATCTCCGTCACATCTTGCGTGGCTGCTCCTGCAGTCTCCGCTTTTCACTCCACCAACCGGTGAGGCTGGCCTCCAGGCCCAGAGGTTCCACGGAGGGGCTCTCTGCTGGTATCTTGGGCGGCCGCTCCCATAGGATCCGCCATGGCTCCGCTCCTCCACCCGAGACCGGACTGGCTGTTCGTGACTCTGAGGTATAGATCTTCTGGTGGAGCTCGACCTCCTGCCCCCATCGCCACTCCAGGTGGCCGATGCCTCTACAACCGCAGCGTCGCATCCCGTCCAGTGGGCAGCAATCGAATGGCGCCAAACAGCCGCAGACAATCTTTTCCTCTGTGCCACTCCCTATGCTGGGTGGGGCGACGGCAGGCCTTTCAACCCACTAGTCAGGGTCCAGTATGTGGGAGCGTCGGCCTCTTGGTACATATCGCCATCCCCAAGGGTACGTAGGAGAGGGCCCCAGTCCATTGGAGACAACGGCAAACACCTGGATGTCTCCTCTGCGCTGAAGCAGCACCACCATCTTGCTCCGGACCTGGTACCGCCCTGGATCCTCTGCTGGCAACGCAGATACGCCAAATCACTCCCAATTTGTATTCCACAGGTTGGTAATTTGTAATCCACAGGTGTTTATTATCCACACAGTGCAGTCCAAGTCCGTTCTCATTCCTCAGAGGCAGGCCTGCCACAGAAGATATTGTATTAGCGGCATTGATCCTGCCGACTACGCCAAGTGTAGGGTCGGTGGGCCGGGCTGGGGGTGGTCCCTCTGTATACCGTGCAGAGACATACAGACACAAGCTGAAGGCAAGTTTCGGGTGCAACAGGTCCAAGTTTATTTTCTCTCTCTCTCGCCGTCCGCCAGATGGCCTCACAGCACAACGCACTTCTCTTCACAGCTCTCCGGTTACAGAACACCTTGCGACACCGTACTTTCTCCGGGGACGTATATGTACGTACCTTCCCCCTTTTACACTATGCGACGCTTCTGACAGCTCCGTCACTGTGGCCGCCGTAGGCCTGTGCACCAACAGTAATTTTACTGGTCAAACGTCGTTCCAAATACAGTGTCCTACATACGGAGCCTCGTCTATCCTGCAGTACTTTATGTCAGGACCACCCCCCTGACTTCCTTTCTCATCAATTCCCCTGGTTGGGTTTTCCTCACAGTGCAGCAACTGTCACAGTCTCTTCATCACTTGAGCTCCCCCTGGGGACTGGAACTTTCTGGAACCCTCCTGTCAAATTTGTAACTTTCTCGGTAGCCTATATATCTGCCCCCCATGACCAATGGTTTCTTAGCCCTAAGCTGATGTCAAGTCCTATGCTCACACTCCTCCCTGCCCTCTAATGCCAGTTCAAGGTACTGCATCTCACCTACACTTTCCTAGCTGTTTTCCCTTTTTAAATCTGACCAGTCAGTCCGTCCGTTAGGTCACCTTCCCTACACAACCTTGCTGATAAACACTGATCCTCTGCAGTTGTTACATTCGATCAGCCACTCTACTGGAAAGCGTCAGAAATCAAACACGAGGTGCCTGAAAACAGCCCCGTTCGAGATGTTGTCCTGTTGCTCGGGAGTTTCCACACATTGATGAATCTTATGGGTGCCATAGGAACGTTGATGGATGGGAGTGGAATCAAAGAGATCTTGGGAACAATTTACAGTGACAATGCTGTGCAACACATCATGACAGGAAAGGCAATTCACCGTGCAGTTCGTGGCCATCTCCTCCTTGATCAGTGTCTTACTCAGCAAGTTGCAGACAAAGTACTTTGCGACCATCCCGGTTTTGCAGACCTGTTGCAAGAACTTGAGCAGTTGTATGCTCGGACACTGACAGGGGAGAGTGACTTGAATTCGGTCATCATTTCTACCTGCCTTAGTGAAATTGTCCACCTCTTGTCCACCAAAAGAAACGGATTATCCGCTCACTCTCACACCAGTAAACTATGGCTGAATTACCAACAGATGGTTGGAATTGCAAGGGAGCTTATCGAGGCCGATTGTACAGGATCCTGGCTGATGCACCTTCATGCTGTAGCCAAATGTTTGCCCATTCTTGCAGCTGCTGGGCATGGGAACTATGTGAAGGCCGCCTACCTTTACCTCCAGTCTATGACCACTCTGGAAGATGATATGCCATCAATCTTCCTTAGATTTATGAATGGCTTGCATGTTGTAAGGCGGACTGATCGGTACTGGGCAGGCCTGGGTTGCGACCTAGTCATCGAGCAAGCTCTGATGCGCTCCCTAAAAACTGCAGGAGGCCTCACCAGAGGAAATGGAATGTCCGAACATGAGAGGGCCTTGTGAATGCTGTCTGTGCCAGTGTCCTCTTCCTACAGTGATGCAATGCAGGGTTTCACTCGCCAGAGCTTTGTCACCAGTGAACAACACAAGGAGGCAAGAACGTCAAGGACAAGAAGAGATCGTGAAGACCTGGAGAAAATTGCAGATAAACTCGAGACCTTTTCACCTTTCTCTGATGAAGTGTCTCTTCGCAACATTATCACCGGTGTCAATGCAAATAAGGATGTGAATGTCCATAACCTGTTCACCATTGGCAGAGAAATAGTGGCAACAATGGAGGGTCAATCACTGTTTTCAGTTGAGTACAAGCGGTCAATGAAAGCCATCCCGTGAGGCTATTGACGTTGCTAAGGACAAAACAATAGACCCAGCTCTTTTGTTCCAAAGGTTTCTTGTGGTGTCTCAAACTGCTGATCTTTCCCTTGATGAGGTGATGGCCTATGAACTTTCACCATACCCACCATCCCTCTTTGAGGCAAAACACCTCTTACGCAAACCAAGCAAAGCACAACTGATGGCTGCTATAAAAGAACAGAGTTCAGATGACGCAGTACTCAAGGATGTACCAGAAGTGGAACATTATGTTCTTGACGGAGTTCTCTTCTCCATCGACTGAAGTGGTCAGAAGGAAAGACATATTGTTCAATCGCTGAAGACTATGCATCTTTCACACTAAAGCAGTATGGTAAGGCTACGATAGTATTTGATGGTTACATTGGAGGACCAAACACTAAGGACATTACCCATCAGCGACGGCGCAAAAAACGAACAAGTAACAAAGTGAACATTGCTGAAGGAACGAAATTTGTCGGGAAAAAGGAGGACTTCCTTTCAAATGTGGAGAACAAAAAGCCTCTTATCAATCTCGTTTCACAGCGCATGAATGACAGAGGTTGCCACGTAATACAATCAGAGGGGGATGCAGATGTGGAGATTGTTAAGGCAGCAGTGTCAATGTCATCCAACAAAAGTACTAGTCTCATTGGCGAAGATACAGATCTTTTGGTGTTGTTACTTCATCACGCGTCAACCAGCGATGGCAACAAGATTTATTACTACTCGGATAAAGGGAGTCCTGCAGCAGTATACGACATTAAGGTTATGAAGAAGTTCCTGGGAAACCATGTCTGCAGCAGTCTTCTGTTCCTTCATGCATTCACGGGTTGCGATACCACGTCTGCGGTTTTTGGAATCGGAAAAAAACTCGGTCTACACAAGGTTTTGAAGGGAGACTCGGTCTTAAATAGCTGTGCTAAAATCTTTTCCACACCTAACAAAAACAGAGCTGAGATTGAAGACGCTGGGTGTAAAGCAATGGTGGCATTGTTCGGGGGCAAACCTGGAGACAATCTGTCTGCAATGAGGTATTTTACTCTCTGCAAAAAAGTTGGTTCAGCCAAAATCTTTGTTACACCTGAACAACTGCCACCGACCTCCTCTGCAACGAAGTATCATGCCCTTCGGAGTTACCTCCAAGTGATGCTTTGGATGGACAATGGTGAGGCCATGGACACTACTGAATGGGGATGGGAATTGCAGAACAACAGTCTAGTTCCAGTGATGATGGATACTTCACCCGCGCCAGAAACACTTCTGAAAATAATTCACTGCAATTGTTCTCGTGGTTGTAGTACACTTCGGTGCACTTGCAAAAGACACGGACTTACCTGTTCACGGGTATGCGGACCATGTCAAGAAGGGCATTGTGACAATATGAGTGAGGAAGCAGTGTCTGATGATGAAAATAGTGACTATTGACCTGACATACTTATTCAGTGATGAAGTAGGTCTTAAAATGCACTGTGTATTAATTCTATAATTTCTAGAAATGTACATATATGTCATGACGTCATTGATGAAGTCATGACCTCGCCTGTCCATGTAGTTAGTATAAAACTTTGTATAAAAATTGTTATATGAAAATATATAGTATACAAAATGCAAACTCTTCTGTAACCTAAAGCTACAGCTTTGAAATAGGGAAATATTCATTATTTTTAGTGCGATGGCTGTCATCGTCTTATGACGTCATAGTTAGGACCTTTGTGGTGATCAATTTTTGGAAAACTTTTAATATGTTGCTCCCCACATATAATAGTAATAAAAAAAAATCATAAAACGCTTTCTTGGAATTTGTTCTGGGTCAAACTGTATTTTGACTGGACTATGACATGAGAGAAGAAGACAGCAGATGGGGGAGAGAGAAATCACATATGGGTGAGAGAGACAGAGTCCAGGGGGTAGACAGCTCAAACAGGACAGCACATGAGGGGAGAACACAGCACAGGAAGGAGAGAGACAGCAGACAAGGGGGATAGCACATGGGGTAGACAGGTCAAAGAAGAGAGCACAGACGGGAGAAGTCAGCACATGGGGAAAGAGAGCGTGGATAGGTGAGTGAGCACATGGGGGGAGATTCTCAATGCTGCAAATCCTGCCCCCATCGTGACATTTGAAGTTACAAACACTTCTTCAGGAAGCAACTACTGTACATGCCATGTAACTTCAAAATGCGCAGAAAAATAAAACCGCATATATATTTATGAAATACACTTTTGGACTTTTATTGCCCCAGCAGCGCAGGATCTCCACAAAAAACTTCTTCTGACACGAATATCTGATGCAGCTGAATAATTACAGCCTAAAAACCAGGTTAGCACAATCTGCCACAATCAACGTTTATAGAGGTAAAACCTTATTTTGTGCTATTTTTCTTGCCAGTATTTAAACACTGATTAATATGATACCTGTTGTAATGAAATCCATCTTGTGGTTATTGTGTAATCAGTGTTACATGTTTTCAGTTAATGAGATGCCCTGGGGCAGAACTGTAGGCAAAGTCTTATCTTCCTGCTCTAAGCCAGAGAAACCCAGGAAAGACCAAGGAAAGGCCAAGGAGACACCAAGGAGACACCAAGGACAGATTAAGAATAAACCAAGGAAAGACCAAAGAAAGGTCAAGGAGACATCAAGGAGAGACGTGCCCACAGGACACCCCCAAAGCACAAACATAGTCCTCATCATAGACACAGAAAGAGAGAAACAGACAGAGACAGAGAGACAAAAAGAGAGAGAGACAGGGAAGAGACAGAAACAGACAGAGACAAACACAGACAGAGAGTGACAGAGAGATGTCTCTCTCTCTGTCACTCTCTCTGTCTATTTCTCTCACTGCCTGTGTGTCTCTTCTCTGTCTCTCTCTTTTTGTCTCTCTCTGTCTGTCTCTATGAAGAGGACCATGTTTGTGCTTCGGGCGGCCTGTGGCAGGTTTTTCCTTGGTTTTTCTTTGGTCTCTCCTTGGTCTTTCCTTGGTCTCTCCTTGGTCTTTCCTTGGCCTCTCCTTGCTCTTTCCTTGGCCTCTCCTTGCTCTTTCCTTGGCCTCTCCTTGCTCTTTCCTTGGTCTCTCCGTGGTGTCTCCTTGGTCTCTGCTTGGCCTTTCCTTAGTTTCTCTGCCTTAGAGCAGGAAGATAAGACTCTGACTACAATCTCGCCCCGGAGCATGAGCATCTCATTAACTTAAAACTTCTAACACTGATTACGCAAGAACCTCAAGATGGATTTTATCACCCCAGGTATAATTTAAATCAGTATAACCTCACCAACATGACAATGTCTGTAGTTTACTAAGTAAAATCCTGCTGACAGGTTCTTTTTAATGTTTCTACAAATAGCAGAGAGGATAGAAGAATTAACTGGGTAAAAAGGCAAAATGAGCAATTGTAAGTACACAGTGGTATATTAGATTATAATTGCAATATAATAAGAGAAAAAACGTTTAATGAGAGTGCTTCTTTAAAACACTATTTTTTTTTGAAATGCAGCAACAGATGGAAGATATAAAGGTGTCTATGGAATTACATTTTAAAGCCCAGATAGGGATTGCTTTTGGTATAAATTAAAGCAGTTGATGTACACAATGTATGGTGCAGAACAGCTCAGTTCCATGCAATGTGCGGTGGGAGTTAATAAGTTCTGCAGACCAGTTTCTATTGAAGTGAATAGGACTTGAATTGCAGAAACTGGGAGCAGCCACATGACAGTCGTCCACTTGAGTCCTATGCACACACTAGTATAGAAACCGAAGGGAATACTCCATGACAAACTAAGGAAATGCTTTTAAGTCTAAAAGCAACAACAAAGCGAAGCAGAGAATCACAATACAAGAAAATAACTATAATAATACTGCCTCCTATGTACAAGAATATTACTACTATAATATTGCTCGTATGTAAAAGAATATAACTACTATAAAACTGCCCCTATATACAAGAATATAACTACTATACTACTGTCCCTATGTACAAGATTATATGTACTATAATACTGCTCCTATGTACAAGAATATAACTACTATAATACTGCTCGTATGTACTAGAATATAACTACTATAATACTGCCCCTATGTACAAGAATATAACTACTATAATACTGCCCCTATGTACAAGAATATAACTACTATAATACTGCTCCTATGTACAAGAATATAACTACTATAATACTGCTCTTATATACAAGAATTTAACTTCTGTAATACTACCCCCCTTGTACAAGAATATGACTACTATAATACTGCCCCTATGCACAAGAATATAACTACTATAACACTGCTCCTATGTACAAGAATACAACTACTATAATACTGCTCGTATGTACTAGAATATAACTACTATCATACTGCCACTATGTAGAAGAATCTAACTACTGTAATACTACCCCCCTTGTACAAGAATATGACTACTATAATACTGCCCCTATGCACAAGAATATAACTACTATAACACTGCTCCTATGTACAAGAATACAACTACTATAATACTGCCACTATGTACAAGAATTTAACTACTAGAATACTGCCGCTATTTACAAGAATATAACTACTATAATACTGCTCCTATGTACAAGAATATAAGCACTATAATACTGCTCCTATGTACAAGAATATAACTACTATAATACTGCCCCTATGTACAAGAATATAACTACTATAATACTGCCCCTATGTACAAGAATATAACTACTATAATACTGCTCCTATGTACAAGAATATAACTACTATAATACTGCTCTTATATACAAGAATTTAACTACTATAATACTGCTCCCTATGTACAAGAATATGACTACTATAATACTGTCCCCTATGCACAAGAATATAACTACTATAATACTGCTCCTATGTACAAGAATATAACTACTATAATACTGCTCCCTATGTTCCAGAATATAACTACTATAATACTGATCCTATGTACAAGAATATAACTACTATAACACTGCTCCTATGTATAAGAATATAACTACTATAATACTGC
Organism: Dendrobates tinctorius; assembly: GCF_039654945.1. Lineage (NCBI taxonomy): Eukaryota > Metazoa > Chordata > Amphibia > Anura > Dendrobatidae > Dendrobates > Dendrobates tinctorius. The sequence continues at coordinate 22,223,051 of NW_027361782.1, read as the reverse complement.
TCCTATGTACAAGAATATAACTACTATAATACTGCTCCCTATGTACAAGAATATGACTACTATAATACTGTCCCCTATGCACAAGAATATAACTACTATAATACTGCTCCTATGTAGAAGAATATAACTACTATAATACTGCTCCCTATGTACCAGAATATAACTACTATAATACTGCCACTATGTACAAGAATTTAACTACTAGAATACTGCCCCTATGTACAAGAATATAAGCACTATAATACTGTCACTATGTGCTAGAATATAACTACTATCATACTGCCACTATGTACAAGAATTTAACTACTATAATGCTACCCCCTTTGTACAAGAATATGACTACTATAACACTGCCCCTACACACAAGAATAAAACTACTATAACACTGCTCCTATGTACAAGAATACAACTACTATAATACTGCCACTATGTACAAGAATTTAACTACTAGAATGCTGCCCCTATTTACAAGAATATAACTACTATAATACTGCTCCTATGTAGAAGAATATAACTACTATAATACTGCTCCTACGTACAAGAATATAACTACTATAATACTGCTCCCTATGTACAAGAATATGACTACTATAATACTGTCCCCTATGCACAAGAATATAACTACTATAACACTGCTCCTATGTACAAGAATATAACTACTATAATACTGTCACTATGTACAAGAATTTAACTACTATAATACTGCCACTTTGTACAAGAATTTAGCTACTATAATACTGTCCCCCTATGTACAAGAATATAACTACTATAATACTGCTCCTATGTGCAAGAATATAAGGACTATAATACTGCCCCCTATGTACAAGAATATAACTACTATAATACTGCTCACTATGTACCAGAATATAACTACTCTAATACTGCTCCCATGTACAAGTATATAACTACTATAATACTGCTCCTATGCACAAAAATATAACTACTATAATACTGCCCCCTATGTACAAGAATATATCTACTATAATACTGTCCCTATGTACAAGAATATAACTACTATAATACTTCTCCTATGTACAAGAATATAACTACTATAATACTGCCACTTTGTGCAAGAATTTAACTACTATAATACTGTCCCCCTATGTACAAGAATATAACTACTATAATACTGCTCCTATGTGCAAGAATATAAGGACTATAATACTGCCCCCTATGTACAAGAATATAACTACTATAATACTGCTCCTATGTACAAGAATATAACTGCTATAATACTGCCCCCATGTACAAGAGTATAACTACTATAATACTGCCCCTATGTACAAGAATATTACTACTATAATACCGCTCCTATGTAGAATATAACTACTATAACACTGCTCCTACGTACAAGAATATAACTTCTATAATACTGCTCCCTATGTACAAGAATATGACTACTATAATACTGTCCCCTATGCACAAGAATATAACTACTATAATACTGCCACTATGTACAAGAATTTAACTACTATAATACTGCCACTATGTACAAGAATATAACTACTATAAAACTGTCCCCCTATGTACAAGAATATAACTGCTATTATACTGCTCCTATGTACAAGAATATAAGCACTATAATACTGCCCCCTATGTACAAGAATATAACTACTATAATACTGCCCCTATATGCAAGAATATAACTACTATAATACTGCCCCTATGTACAAGAATATAGCTACTATAATACTGCACCTATGTGCAAGAATATAACTACTATAATACTGCTCCTATGTACAAGAATATATGTAACTACTATAAGAGTATGGTTGCTCTTTTTTATGCAAATTAAAATATGATTTTTTACAGTTTAAGCTAAGAGCTATGAGATTTCAGAAATCTTGTGCATGTTTGTTTTTTTTATCTGGCTGAATTGGAAAACTGCACTCTGTTTTTAATCTGAAGCATGTTGATTCCTTTAGTATTTTTGCTGCATTTTTTTCACCTTTCAAAGCAATTCGAAAGTGAAGGAAAAAAAACACCACATTATTTTTCACATCATTTTCACCGGTGTTTTTGAAGTATCTTTGGTCAGTAAAACTAAGTTTATGTACTGTAGACAAAGCACACATTTAATCTTCCCCGAAAAATACAGAAAAATGCAAATCAAAAACGCCACGAAAATGCTAAAAAAATTAGCATTTTGAATGCAGCATTTTTACTGCCAAGAAAGCTGTTTTTTGCTGCAAAGCATAAAAACTGCAACAAAATCCTGCCAAAACGCAGTTGTTACATTAGGCTGGTTTCACACTAGCATTATTTTGCGCTGCGTTTTTGCGCATACATGCGCATGCGTCCTTTTCCCCTATCTTTAACATGGGTGCGCATGGTCTAGCGTTTGCACGCGTTCGTACGCGTTTTACGTGCGCATGCGTTTTTTGTAGTGTGCGACCAAGTGTGTCGGATGCTACCTGTTGCATTTTTGGTCCGTCCGACCTGTCTCCAGAAAACGCATGCGCACGGAATGCGCAAAAAAACACATTACAGTCTATGGGAATGCAGATGTGCGCATGGATATGCGCACGTCTGCATTTAAAAACGCATGCGTTTTAAGAGTAAAAATGGTTAAAACACATGCGCAAAAAAGCAGCAAATGCATACAAAACGCATGATGCATTTTTTGTATGCGTTTGCACTGCGCAAAAACGCAGCGCAAAAAAACTCTAGTGTGAAACTAGCCTTATTACAGTGAAGACGTACTTATTGTATGTCAGATTCTTGTCCTCATGTTTTAAAGAACAGGAATTCCCCAGACACAAATCAAGGAGATATAATTATCTTTTTAGTGCATGATAAAAGTAATTATTAGCTTAATTGATTTTTCGCCACTTTCTTTGCTCATTTATTTAAAGTGCAGCTAAACTATGTGACATTTGTATAATAGAAACAATTGAGTGATAAGACACGGTGTGATACATTTTACAGGAGGCAAATAGATAAAAGAAATATATTGTAGAAGTGAAGGCTATGTGCACACGTAGGAAAAGTGGTGCAGAATTTTCTGCACAAAATCCGCATCTCCTGGCAGAATCCGCAGCCGCGGATTTGCTGCTGTTTTTATGCGTTTTTTGTGCAGATTTGCAGCAGAATTGATGCGGATTTTGTGCAGATTTTCTGCAGTTTTTGCCACTGCGGATTTCTATCATGGAGGGGTCCAGAAACGATGCCGATCTGCACAAAAGAAGTGACATGCACTTCTTTTAAGGCTGTGTGCAGACGGAGTTTTTGGCCCTGCGGATTTTTCCGTGCAGAATGGAAGAAATCCGCAGGTCAAATGACCTGCATTTTTCCTGCGGATTTCTTCCATTTTTCATGCGGTTTTCTTGCGGTTTTTGTGCGGTTTTCCATCGCGGTTTTCCCCCTGCGGATTTGGTGACAGGGGAGATGGAAAACCGCACAAAAGAAGTAACATGCTGCGGATTTTGTACCGCGGGAAAACCGCGCGGAAAAATCAGCAGCGTCTGCACAGCGGTTTTTTTTTCCATTGATTTTAAGGCTACTGTACATCACAATGCAGAAATGCAACATTTCTGCGCGGTAAAATCCGCTGCAAATCTGCATCGTGTGCACACAGCCTAAATCCGCAGCAATTCCGCACTGAATATTCTGCACCATCTGCACAGCGGGTTTTTTTTCCATTGATTTCCATTGTACTGTAAATCACAGTGCGGATCTGCAGAGTTTCTGCGCGGAAAAATCCGCTGTGGATCCGCAGCAAATCTGCATCGTGTGCACATAGCCTTCAGTGTCCTGGTTGCGGAATGAGTGCGGCTTGGAGTCGCGATGAGAGTTCTCCTCCTGCATCGGGGATGAGCCGAGATAGATCATCTATAATTCGGAAGGCTGTAAGACTTTAAAAATAGGTATTTGAATGACTGCACGCAGAGATGTTGAAAATGAATTAATATATTAAGGAATTAATATAGAATGTAAATTGGAATCCTTTTCAACTAATCATATGAAAAGATTTCCTTTTTTTGCTTTGATTTTTTTTTCTAGAAATTCTTGCAATAAAATGTGTAACTATCACAAGTTTTCTAACAGAGGTGATTTTCCTAAAGGGATTATCTGATCACCAGATATTTACAAAGTGAATAGGAGTTGATCTGCAGTACCTGGCAGTGGCTGCTACACGCTCAGTGGAGGCGCATACTGCAGCTCTATTCTGAGTGTGGTCATCCAGTGTCTATAACAGAGGATTGACAGGTGGGGTGCGAAGCATCGGCAATCACGTTGATGCTGCCCTTAGGACTGGTGGTGTAGTGCATCTAAACAGGTGATAGAAAAAGTAAACCCTGTGCACTAATCAGGGTGCACTTACTTGCCATTTTTGTTTCTAAATTTGAAATATTAAAATAAATGGGGAAAAAACAAACAAAGAAAGTAAAGCTCCAAAAATAGTGCAAATTCTAGGACTATAATGACCCATGCGGCGACATTTCGGTTCATAGTGGGAACCTTTCTCATAAATAGATACATAAATGAAAGGAAGAAAACATAATTATACATATTTGCCAATTTGAATTTCATTTCAGGCCTCACATCCATATTCCCCATCGTGTTCTTATCTGCAGCTAAAATGCTAATTTCAGCCAAAGGTCACGGTCCGTGGTGAAGGTCAGAGATCTGGTTCTGCAGATTGACATCAATTAGGATGATGAAATGTAATGTGCGCTCTTAATAAATGTTTCCTAATCATTCACTGATGAGTCCCATGTATTCAATGACCCTGCCCAACAACAGGTCTGACCTTGTCTGCAATTCTGGTCCTGAAACTGGAGAAAATTCCATGTGTAAAAGTCCATGCGCCCCATAGCAGATTAAAGTCAGAGGTGATGAGATTCATTAACAAGTTGTAAAATAAAGAAATGTTACTTTTCCAGAAGATACTGTATATCCTCATCTACCTCCACAAGGTAAATTCTCTCGCAGAAACGAGAAAATGACTTGGTGATCCCACATCAGCATCCTCCTTAAACTGAATCACTATCAATATCAACCTAAAAAAGAGAAAGAAACAATGGGTTAAACTGATGAAGCAAAATAAGGGGACACAGCAACCTTATGAAAACAGGACAAGCCCCTCGCATCACCGCTGGGCTGGAGGGCTATACTTTACACCTGTAGTTCATTATGTATTTTAAACACTACAGAATATTTCTCATTATTCATTTACGTCTTAATTACAAATGTAAGCAACTTTGCAAACAGTGTTTAATAAGAATGTTTTAATGTTTTTCTGCAGGTTTAGTAAACCATTTATCTTAGAAGAGCGATCTTCAAAAAATACTCAAATCTGTCAGGGCTCCTGCTCATCTGTGGCACTTCTTTCTGCTCTCACCATTTCTTCTGTCAGTGATAAAGATTTAAACACAGATCTCAATAGTAGTGGAGATTGGAGAAAGTATCTATAGTCTCAGAGAGGGCAGAGATAACAGGCTACAGATGAGGAGGAAAGCAAATGAAAAAAGAAATAAGCCCACAATAGATGTTATTCTTGTATGCGAGTTAATGAAAACAGCAATACTACAAGCACACACAGACCTCAATCAACCCTATATTACTGGGAGACACAAGTCTCATATCCAGCCTATATTACTGGGAGAGACACAGACCTCACATCTAGCCTGTATTACTGGGATACACACAGACTTCACATCCAACCTGTATTACTGGGAGAGACATACAGACCTCACATCCAGGCTATATAACTGTGAGAGACACACAGACCTCACATCCGGCCTATATTACTGTGAGAGACACACAGAACTCACATCCAGCCTATATTACTGGGATACACACAGACCTCACATCCAACCTATATTACTAGGAGAGACATACAGACCTCACATCCAGGCTATATTTCTGGGAGAGACACACAGAGCTCTCATCCAGCCTATATTACTGGGAGAGACACACAGACCTCACATCCAGCCTATGTTGCTGGGAGAGATGCACAGATCTTAAATTTAGCCTATATTACTAGGTGAGACACTGAGATCTGACATTTGGCCTATATTACTGGGAGAGACCAACAGACCTTACATCCAGCCTATAATAACTGGGAGTCGCACACAGACCTCACATCCAGCCTATACTACTGGGAGGGACACAGAGCTCACATCCAGCCAATATTACTGGGAGAGACACACAGACCTCACATCCAGCCTATAATAACTGGGAGACGCACACAGAGCTCATATGCAGCATATATTACTGGGAAATACACAGACCTTATATACAGTCTATATTACTGGGATTGACCTACAGACCTTACATCCAGCCTATATTTCTGGGAAATACACAGACCTCACAATCAGCCTATATTAGTGGGAAATACACAGACCTCACAATCAGCCTATATTAGTGGGAAATACACAGACCTCACAATCAGCCTATATTAGTGGGAAATACACAGACCTCACAATCAGCCTATATTAGTGGGAAATACACAGACCTCATATACAGCCTATATTAGTGGGAAATACACAGACCTCACAATCAGCCTATATTAGTGGGAAATACACAGACCTCACAATCAGCCTATATTAGTGGGAAATACACAGACCTCACAATCAGCCTATATTAGTGGGAAATACACAGACCTCACAATCAGCCTATATTAGTGGGAAATACACAGACCTCACAATCAGCCTATATTAGTGGGAAATACACAGACCTCATATACAGCCTATATTATTGGGAGAGACACTCCCAGAAGAAAAAATTCTGAACCTGAGTCAGGCTGCAAACTGTGTTAAATGGTTGAAGATTGCAAACATAAGCTTTGTAGTTACTTTTAGCTAAACATTGCACGCATGAAATTTTCAATGTTGACAGTTTCCATAGTCTTTAAGCAACTTGTCATGCACTGAACACGGCCCTGAGATTTTTATTAGCTTAAACCCTTATGGACATCGTATAAATGTTTAAGGAGGTTCTGTGTACTTAAGGAGCATCTCAGGGGTATCTTCAAACCATTCAAGGAGTTTCCCCATGAGAGACATTTCTGGTTTATGGATTTGACCTCATCAATTCAATGTGCCATAAACGTGCATTCCCAGAGGTGGTCCTGTCTGTGCGCTCACTCTTCATTATAGTCTAAGGTCCATAAGTGATAAAGTGCTCAAGCAAATAAGATACAAATGCCTTTTATAGGAAAACACAACTAAAATATGTTACAAATGTCCTAAAAATGTAAATTTCAGGAAGGCTTTCCTTAAACCTTTCACAGAATAAGACATGAATGTCATCTATATATCTTTGTTGCGATATATTTTATTACACTTGTATGATGTGATGTAACATGACATAAAATAAAACAATAAGTAACAATGTAGCATTATATAGTGTGTCCTATGGTAACAGGAATAGATAACATTGTAGCTCTGACATAAGTGTCACATGTGCGGCCGCTCAACACTTCAAGCCAAAATAATGTACATTGTTTATCCGCAATGTTTTCCTTCTGCCGCGCTCCATGTGTGATTTGGTGTAGCAATCTCCAATTATTCTCCATTAGGAAAAGGGAGACAGTTTTAATTGGAGATATGGTCCAGTGCACAAATTCACAAACATGCATAAGACAAAATAATTACCCTGCCACATCTGCTTAGGCGAGATGCGGGTGTCACCCAGATAGAAGCAATCACTCTGAGTCCTGGTGACCTAGGAACTTCAAAACTGAAGGCAAAAACAACTTCACATCACGGCCCAAGTCACATCCTTATTACAGCCGCAAACACGCCTAAGTCCTTTTCCGACAAGTCAAGATTTGATTTATTTTTTTGCTTCTTTCTTCATCACGTTGTCGCTTTGCATTTTTATGAGTCTTTGTGTGAATTTCTGAGTTTATTATAAGTAAAAAAAAAAAAAAATAAAGTAAAAAGTTAATTCTGGAATTTTTCTAATTTTATGAACTATTGATACATAAATCTGAGAGATATTACATGTAATGCAACTGTAGCCAAAATAGAAAACACAGTCTTTCTAAAGTCCATTACTGTATAGAAGTTAAACATTACGATGCGTAAAGTTCGTGCATCAGGGAGAACTTATCAACCAAGCGATGACAAATCTTAAAGAATTTAGACTCATGATTTTTGGATAAAAGATCTAAGGGGTAAGGTTTCTCCTTGTGCAGAGTGATATACCAGCTCTGGCTTGTCAAGGTAAGGAGGCTTATTCGCCGTGTAATGCTCCTCTGGGAAATTTTATATGCAAATTGCCTCTTCAGAAAGAAAGAGGACTTTTACTCTGCAGCGCCACCTATTGGTAGTAGCAATCCTACAAGTCACAATCAACCCTTTAACGAGTCTTGTAATATGAATTTATTGGCTTTTATCCTAAGTCATATTATAAGACTCGTTAAAGGGTTGATTGTGACTTGTAGGATCGCTACTACCAATAGGTGGCGCTGTAGAGTAAAAGTCCTCTTTCTCTCTGAAGTGGATAAAAGATCGTGTTTGTTACAGTTAAGATTCTGCACCAGTTGCCTTCTATTGCTGTTGCAGAATAAGTTAACTGAGAATCCTTTAGTGAGCTCAACCTGACAAGAGAGTGACTTTTATCTTTCTTCTTCTGGGCACCTATCAATATGTTTAGGATGACATCAAAGTTGAACTGAACATTGTGAAAGGTCCTCTAAAAAAGGAAGATGAATCCCCCTTCACAAACAGTTTAGTGATGGATTAACTTATCAGCGGCCAGAAACTGCAACATAAGAGTCAAACAGTGCAACATTTTTAATGAAACTCAAATGGCAAATATAATTTTTCAGACAAAAAAATGCATTTAAAGTGACAGAAAATTGCCTCTGAGTTGTCCATATCCTTTAATTTGCCCAAACACCTCAGATAAAAGTCATCCTAGCCAGCCCATATCACAAGGATCAGCCAATTATCTAATATACATGGTTGTGATGTGACCCCCCAACATTCCTAATTACGAGTGATACAGATCGATTCTATACAAATTGAATTTGAATGGAATTTGATTAAAATTTTTCGTTCCGGTGTGACACCCCAGAGTCCGGTTGTCTCAGTGAAATTGCCTCCCTCTAAGAGGTGAAGTCATGCTTGGAGGCAGAAAGGGGGCCCCCATGCCAGGTAACATAGATTAAATCACAATTCCTGCGGCAGGTCAGAAAAGGGAGATGCCTTATAAATTCTGGCCAGCACAGGGAGCTGGTGAGTCAGCTAGAAGTGAGCTGAGGGAGTTGTCATGGAAAGGAAAGCAGTTGTGAGCTGTGAGGAAATCACAAGACAGTTAAAAATGAGGTAAAAGGATCTTTCTGGAAGATCCAGTCAGTTCAAAACAGGGAGAGCTGATCTTTGAAGAGGGAAGGGTCACGAGCAGAGACGGAGAGGCTCTGGGGAAGCTAAAAAAACTGCGTATAGCAGCCCCCAGTGCGAAGCGCTAATAGAGAGAAAAGGGATGTCAGAGTCCTTGGTGGTCAGGAGCTGTATATCCTGACCGCTGAATCTGAAAGTACAGGATATTGTAAATTCCTGTGCGACATTGAACACCTGAGGGCACGGCAGCGGATAAGGAGCCTGGGGCCGACGGTGTAAAGGACGGTACCTGTGAAATATGCTCACGCTGACAGCCATACAGGTTAGTGAAATCAGCACGCAATTGAGGGTCGCAGCTTAATTATAAACAGCAGAGACCCACACACAAAGTGCAGAAGGAAGGACCTAAACCCCCACCTGGCAAGGTGGATCCCCTGAATGCCTCCAGGAAAGCTGGACTCATTCCATCACCTTTATGTGGTACTCCGGATTGCAACCAATTACCAGTAAAAGGTAAAGAAACTGCACCTCTCTGTGTCCTCCTCTCATTTCTCTGCACCCCAACGTTCACAGCCATCTTAATTATTAATCCAACATCTTTGCCCTGGGACTATTGCTCTACCTGTGGAGAGCTATTTTCACCTCAGCTGCGACACACCAACAGTCTCAGGGGAACAACACCGCAGCATTGGTCACCTCTGACCAGAATACCACAAGTGGTGTCACGTATTTAATCATCTATAAACTTTATTTTCATTTTTACCACATTTCAAGATCAATCAACTTTTCCCCTTCCCCTATTTTATTTAATGTACGCCCCAGGGCCATGGACCGTGTCACTGCCGCCGTGACACCGTCCCCCATTGAAGTCGACGGGCCCGGTACCGAGCACCCCACGGTCCTGCGCCGCACACTGCACGCCAGGGTGCTCCAATTGGTTTCATGAACAGGATCATCGAGCTCAGCAAAGCTGGGTACTTGGAGCTCAGCAAAGTTGGGTGCCTAGAGCCTAGCAAAGCTGAGTACTGTGTGCCAGAGACTGCAACATAGTGAGTGCCAGAAGCTTTCATGTATAGTATGCCAGAAATTTACTATACTGTGTAAAAGAGATTTTGCAGTATTGCTAAAAGAATTATCTGTATTGAGTAATAGTGAGTTTGTAAGGCTGTTAAATCATCGCCTAACTGTCCCATTGTTTACTGCGTCACTGTTACTGAGTGCTGGTTAAATAGATGCGTCACAGGTTGTGTGAGCTTATTAAATTACAACCAACACGCCCCTGCAGTTCCCTTGACACCAGGAGAAGAAGTACTCAAAAGAAAGAGACGAGTTCCCAAACTACATGACCAGTGGGAGGCAGAGCCATACACTGTGATACCTTCAGACTTTAATAACACCAAAGTATGTATCATCAGCAAAGATGGAGGAGAAACCTTAGAAGCAGTCTCAAGAGATCATCTAAAGATGTGCCCAGATCAGTTGAAGGACAAGAAGGAAGTCCAAGACACTCCATAACCCATAGTAGAGGTGGAAGAAAAGATCCATACTATACTTGGAGAATTTCCTCGGACGTGGACACAAGTAAATCAGGCTATCGTGGTACCAGTTCTAACCTTTCATCAGCCTCCTGCACCAGATGAAGAAGAGACTCTAAATGAAATGGCTCCAGTAACAGATAACACATCTGCAGAGGAATGCGGAAATCTGTCCCCTGCTAACAGCGAATCTGACAATCTCATGGTGAGTCTAGGAGTCAAGAGAAGGCAGTCTAGAATACCAATCTTACACAAGTCTACTTATAGTGTAGTGACTAGTGCACCAACAGTAGACATCAGAGAACAGGTCAGGTCATCAGAAATACCTATACTGCGTAGATCCACTCGTAGTCCTAGAGGTCAGATCCCTGCCCGTTACAGAGATTACATAATGTAAATAAAGTAATAAGAATGTATAGCTGTAACCGTTAAGCATGAGAGCCTACAGAGACTTACTGTATGAACTTTTTAAAGTATTCGTAATAACCAGTTAAAGGACAGTTGGGCCACAGGACTATGTGTGGTCAGAACTGTATTTGTAAATAGTTACTCCAAAAAGGTCTTGCAAATAAGCCACCGGCGTGGCCGAAAAACAGGCCCATCTACAGAGTGCCCTGTAGCCACACCCAGGGACGACACACAAAGTGAGTTAAGGCGGTTACCACCAACCAAACTCCAGGTACAAGCACAAAGACAATTCCTAGACAGCTGCGTAAGGACTGGTCGCTGCAATAACTGTACTATTGTTTCTTTTTCTTGTCTGGTTTTTGATAATTTTTACATTTTTAAGACTTTGTAGATTTTCACTAATTGTTGTTGTTAACAATTCTTGTTATGTTTCCTCAGTCCAGGAGTACTGAACTTAACTGGGGGGGAATGTGTCACCTCAGAGTCCGGTTGTCACAGTGACATTGCCTCCCTCTAAGAGGTGAAGTCATGCTTGGAGGCAGGATGGGGGCCCCCATGTCAGGTAACATAGATTAAATCACAATTCTTGCTGCAGGTCAAAAAAGGGAGATGCCTTATAAATTCTGGCCAGCAGAGAGGGTTGGTGAGTCAGCTAGAAGTGAGCTGAGGGAGTTGTCATGGAAAGGATAGCAGCTGTGAGCTGTGAGGAAACCACAAGACAGTTAAGCTTGAGGTAAAAGGATCTTTCTGGAAGATCCAGTCAGTTCAAGACAGGGAGAGCTGATCTGTGAAGAGGGAAGGGTCATGAGCAGAGATGGAGAGGCTCTGGGGAAGCTTAAAAACTGTGTATAGCAGCCCCCAGTGCGAAGCGCTAAAAGAGAGAACAGGGACATCAGAGTCCTTGGTGGTCAGGAGCTATATGTCCTGACTGCTGAATCTGAAAGTACAGGGGATTGTAAATTCCTGTGCGACATTGAACATCTGAGGGCCTGACAGCGGATAAGGAGCCCGGGGCCTACGGTGAAAAGGACGGTACCTGTTATGATTGAGTCACCGTAGGAGGCAAAAACAGAAATGCTAGCTAAGTCCAGAAAACCAGAGAAGTTGGCAGCTATCGGATTGCAGACCCCTGAACCTATCAACACAACTAGCAGTAGCCGTGGGGGGTTCCTACGATGCCCTAGACCCCTCGATCACAGCCGGAGAATTAAATAGGCCTAAAGAAAGAAAGGGGAAATCTAAACTGCCCCAGAGCAGACCCCAAAGCAATAGGCAGCCCCCAACATATAATGACGGTGAAGCAAGATGAAAACACTAACACAGACAGAAAGATAGACTGAGCAAAGACGGGGCCCAAGCTAACTAGATAGGAAAGGACAGGAAGGCTGCTGTCTGCAATCCGTGAAAAACCCTATGAAAATAAGAGCCAACAGACTGACAGTGAAAAAGGCCCTGAAGACGCTAGGCTTCAAAAAAGCTATGTCAGTACTCAGGAATATTCTGAAGACAGAGCAACCGGCAAAAGGAGATTCAGCTCACCCCAGCAGGGAATGGCAGAATCCAGAAAAGCAAGGAAAACAAAAACAAAACACAAATGCTAACAGGCAAAGCAGAAAACTTAGCTTTAGAGGAGCAGGAATCAGACTGGTGTCCTAGAAGTCCACAGAGAAATCACCCGCAGGGCAGAAGGGCGTCGGCAGCCTTATATCCAGTCCGTGACTCCACTCAGCCAGTCATCCTCATTAGGCTCAGGTGCCTGATAATCAGGCTTATTACCTTCCTTTACCAGAATAGGGAGTTCACCAGACCTCAGTAATGAAGGGGAAAATGAACTCACAACAGTACCTTCCCCTTGAGGAGGGGTCACCGAACCCTCAACCATGCCACCAGGGCGATCAGGGTGAGCCCGATGAAAGGCACGCACCAATCTTTTGGCATGAATATCAGAGGCAGAGACCCAGGAATTATCCTCCTGACCATAACCCTTCCACTTAACCAAATACTGGAGTCTCCATCTAGCCAAACGGGAATCCAGTATTTTCTCTACCTCATATTCCATGTTACCTTCAACCAATACAGGGTCTGGAGGTGCCACCCCAGGAACAACTGGTTCAACAAACCTCTTCAACAAGGACTTATGGAACACATTATGGATTTTAAATGTGACAGGAAGAGCCAAACGAAAAGAGACCGGATTAATAATCTCCAAAATCTTGTAAGGTCCAATAAATCTAGGCTTAAACTTAGGAGAAGCCACCTTCATAGCAATATTTTTTGATGATAACCACACCATATCACCAATCTTAAACTGGGGACCAATGGTCCTATGTCGATTGGAAAACCGCTGGGCCTTTTCCTGGGAGAGAGATAACTTATCCACCACTTGGTCCCAGATCTGGTGCATTCTCTCCACCACAGTGTCAACACCTGGGCAGGCAGAAGGCTCCACCTGCCCTGAAGAAAATCGAGGATGAAACCCAAAGTTACAAAAAAAAGGTGACATCAAAGTGGCAGAACTAGCTCTATTATTTAAAGCAAATTCAGCCAAGGGCAAAAATGAAACCCAATCATCCTGATCAGCGGAAATAAAACATCTGAAATACGACTCCAAGGTCTGGTTTGTTCTCTCTGTCTGCCCATTGGTCTGAGGGTGAAAAGCAGAGGAGAAGGACAACTGAATTCCCCACTTGGAACAGAAAGTCCTCCAAAATCTAGACACAAACTGAACTCCTCTGTCAGATACAATGTTCTCAGGAATCCCGTGTAAGCGAACCACCTGTTGCAAAAGCAGGGGCACCAACTCAGAGGAAGATGGCAAGTTAGGGAGTGGTACAAGATGAACCATCTTAGAGAACCTATCACAAATCCCCCAAATAACAGTCATTCTTGAGAGACCGGCATATCAGAGATGAAATCCATTGAAATATGGGTCCATGGCCTCCTGGGGACCGGCAAAGGCATCAACAACCCACTAGAGCAAGAACAAGATTTAGACCGGGAGCAAGTCCCACAGGACTGCACAAAATTCCTGACATCATGAGACAAGGTGGGCCACCAAAAAGAGCGACTCACCAGATCTCTAGTACCAAAAATACCTGGATGACAAGCCAATCCAGAGCAATGAACTTCAGACATCACTCTCTTCTTCCACTGGTCAGGAACATACAACTTTCCACTGGGACAACGCTCAGGTTTGTCCTCCTGGAACTCTTGCAGAGCAAGTCTCAAATCGGGCGAGATGGCATAAAGAACTACCCCTTCGCCTAAGATGGTAGCAGGCTTGGTCACCACAGGAGAATCAGCAAAGAAACTCCTAGAGAGGGCGTCTGCCTTGACATTCTTAGTTCCAGGAAGAAAAGAGACCACAAAATCAAAACGTGTAAAAAACAAGGCCCACCTAGCCAGTCTAGGATTCAAGCGTTTAGCCGACTCTAGGTAAATCAAATTCTTGTGGTCAGTGAGGACCACAACTTGATGTTTAGCTCCCTCCAAGCAATGTCTCCACTCCTCAAATGCCCATTTCATGGCCAACAGTTCCCGATTCCCCACATCATAGTTACGTTCAGATGGAGAGAACTTTCGGGAAAAGAAAGCACAGGGATTCATTTTAGATGTTACAGGATCCTTTTGGGACAAAACAGCTCCTGCACCAATCTCAGAAGCATCCACCTCTACCTGGAACGGGAGTGAGACATCAGGTTGCCGCAAAACCGGGGCGGAGGTAAATCTTCGCTTCAGCTCCTGAATGGAAGCAACAGCCTCCGGAGACCAATTCAACACATCAGCACCCTTCTTAGTCAGATCAGTCAATGGCTTGGCAATACTAGAAAATTTTGCTATAAATTTCCGATAAAAATTAGCAAAACCCCAAAACTTCTGGAGGGCCTTCAAAGAAGCGGGCTGAACCCAATCATAAATGGCCTGTACCTTGGCCGGGTCCATTTCAATAGTTGACGGAGACAAAATAAATCCCAAAAATGAAATCCTCTGTACTCCAAAAAGGCATTTCGATCCTTTGACATACAGGGATTTCTCCCTCAAGATCCAGAACACAGTCCGAATATGTTCCACATGAGAATCCCAATCCTTGGAGAAGATCAAAATATCATCCAGATAGATAATCAAAAATTTATCGACAAAGTCTCGGAAAATATCGTTCATGAAGCACTGGAAGACAGAAGGGGCATTAGTGAGCCCAAAAGGCATCACCAGGTACTCAAAATGTCCCTCCGGAGTATTAAACGCCGTCTTCCATTCATCCCCCTGCTTAATGCGGATAAGATTATACGCCCCCCTGAGGTCAAGCTTGGTAAACCAGCAAGCACCTCTAACTCTAGAGAATAGATCCGAAATCAGGGGTAACGGATACTGATATTTAATAGTACTTTTATTGAGGGCACGATAATCAATACAAGGCCTTAAAGAACCATCCTTTTTGGCCACAAGAAAAAAAACGGCACCTAAGGGTGAAGAGGATGGTCTAATATGACCCTTCTCCAACGCCTCCTTAATATAGGACCGCATAGCCTCGTGCTCGGGTACAGATAAATTGAAGAGCCGACCCTTGGGAAATTTACACCCCGGGCTTAGTTCGATTGCACAGTCATAACTCCTATGAGGAGGCAAGGAGGCAGACTCATTCTCACTAAATACATCATAAAAGTCCGCCAAATAGTCAGGAACATCATGCGAATGAGGAGAGGTGGAAAAAACCGGAGCCTCACTAAAGGCACACCAACAACCCCAACTCACCACAGACACAGATTTCCAATCCAAAACTGGATTATGAATTTGCAACCAGGGAAACCCCAGAACAATGGCATCATGCAGACCATGCAACACCAAAAATCTGCAATTTTCTTGATGGTCTGGGGCGACCCGCATGACCACATGGGGCCAAAACTGAGGTTTATTTTAAGCCAAAGGAGTAGCATCAATCCCCCTCAAAGGGATAGGCGTCTGCAGAGGTGTCATCGGAAATCCACAATGTTTAGCAAAATCCAAGTCCATTAGGTTTAGCACTGCTCCCGAATCCACAAAAGTCTTGGCGGAAAATGTGGACAGGGAGCAGATCAGAGTAATTGCCAGAAGAAACTTAGGTTGAACACCACCAACAGAAAAAGTGTGTGCAAAGCGTTTCTCTCGTTTAGGACAAACAGAAATAATATGCGAGGCATCTCCACAGAAAAAACACAGCTTATTACGCCTTCTGAACTCCTGACGTTGCGCCTTAGACAAAACTCTATCACATTGCATAGGTTCAGACGTCTGTTCAACCGGTGGCAACACCTCTCGTGCAATCCTGCGTTCACGTAAACGCCGATCAACCTGAATGGCTAATGACATAGAATCGTCCAGACCAGAGGGAACAGGAAATCCCACCATAGTATCTTTTACGGCTTCTGACAAACCCTTCCGAAAGAGAGCAGCTAAGGCATTATCATTCCAGGTAGTAAGGACCGCCCACTTTCGGAACTTTTGACAGTACAACTCTGCAGAATCTCGACCCTGGTTCAATGCCAACAGGGTCTTTTCAGCCTGATCAATAGCATTAGGTTCGCCATACAACAACCCCAAAGCTTGAAAGAATGCGTTCACATTAGTCAGAATAGGATCACCTGGTTTCAAAGAAAACGCCCAATCCTGGGGATTGCCACGCAGCAAAGAGATGACAATTTTAACCTGCTGCGCGGAGCTCCCTGACGAGTTAGGCTTCAAGGCAAAAAATAATTTACAATTATTTTTGAAACTCAAAAATTTAGATCGATCCCCAAAAAATACATCAGGTGTAGGGATCTTTGGTTCAACAGCATGCGAACGAGCAAGGTAGGCGGAAATTCCCCGCACTTCCGCAGCGAGCTGCTCCACACGATCAGACAATTGCTTTATCTCCATTGAGAGAAAAAAAAATTCCCCCTACGGCCTCAGAGATATAGAGGAAAGAATATACACACTTTTTTTTTTTTTTTAAACACAATTCTTTCCTGCTATTGAGTACCCTAGGATCTGCGGTATGGCGGGTGATTCTGTTATGATTGAGTCACCGTAGGAGGCAAAAACAGAAATGCTAGCTAAGTCCAGAAAACCAGAGAAGTTGGCAGCTATCGGATTGCAGACCCCTGAACCTATCAACACAACTAGCAGTAGCCGTGGGGGGTTCCTACGATGCCCTAGACCCCTCGATCACAGCCGGAGAATTAAATAGGCCTAAAGAAAGAAAGGGGAAATCTAAACTGCCCCAGAGCAGACCCCAAAGTAATAGGCAGCCCCCAACATATAATGACGGTGAAGCAAGATGAAAACACTAACACAGACAGAAAGATAGACTGAGCAAAGACGGGGCCCAAGCTAACTAGATAGGAAAGGACAGGAAGGCTGCTGTCTGCAATCCGTGAAAAACCCTATGAAAATAAGAGCCAACAGACTGACGGTGAAAAAGGCCCTGAAGATGCTAGGCTTCAAAAAAGCTATGTCAGTACTCAGGAATATTCTGAAGACAGAGCAACCGGCAAAAGGAGATTCAGCTCACCCCAGCAGGGAATGGCAGAATCCAGAAAAGCAAGGAAAACAAAAACAAAACACAAATGCTAACAGGCAAAGCAGAAAACTTAGCTTTAGAGGAGCAGGAATCAGACTGGTGTCCTAGAAGTCCACAGAGAAATCACCCGCAGGGCAGAAGGGCGTCGGCAGCCTTATATCCAGTCCGTGACTCCACTCAGCCAGTCATCCTCATTAGGCTCAGGTGCCTGATAATCAGGCTTATTACCTTCCTTTACCAGAATAGGGAGTTCACCAGACCTCAGTGCCGAAGGGGAAAATGAACTCACAACAGGTACCCGTGGAATAGGCTCACGCTGACAGCCGTACAGTTTAGTGAAATCAGCACGCAATTGAGGGTCGCAGCTTAACTATCAACAGCAGAGACCCACACATAAAGCGCAGAAGGAAGGTCCTAAACCCCCACCTGTCAAGGTGGATTCCCTGAATGCCTCCAGGCGAGCCGGACTCATTCCATCACCTGTATGTGGTACTCCGGATTGCAACCAATTACCAGTAAAAGGTAAAGAAACTGCACCTCTCTGTGTCCTCCTCTCATTTCTCTGCACCCCAACGTTCACAGCCATCTTAATTATTAATCAAACATCTTTGCCCTGGGACTATTGCTCTACCTGTGGAGAGCTATTTTCACCTCAGCTGCGACACACCAACAGTCTCAGGGGAACAACACCGCAGCGCTGGTCACCTCTGACCAGAATACCACAGGTGGTGTCACGTATTTAATCATCTATAAACTTTATTTTCATTTTTACCACATTTCAAGATCAAACAACTTTTCCCCTTCCCCTATTTTATATAATGGATGCCCCAGGGCCACGGACCAGATCACCGCCGCTGTGACACCGTCCCCCATTGAAGTCGAGGGGCCCGGTACTGAGTACCCCACAGCTTTGCGTTGCGCGCTGCGCGCCAGGGTGCTCCACCGGCAAATTTGAAGCATTTGCCGCTCAATTCACGTGAATTGCCAAAATTATAATAGTGGATGTATTCTACTTTATAGAGTAATGCAGATTAATTGAGAAGGGTGCTGAATTTAGTTGAAAAAAAGTAGAAAAATGTAGACATGTAACTGTGCACGTCGGTATTTGCACACCTGTTTCACTAGTCCAATTTGATAATCATTTTTTCTTTTTGTAAATGTACCTAAATAACCTACCTACCTAACATTTCTTATTAAAATTTTGCTTGGCAAGGATTTAATAAATGAAGCTGAAAAACTTGCCAAAAGTTATTTACAGTATTGTACAAAATGTATGGTAAAAGAAAAAGTGGCAATGGAGGTTTTGGTGTAAAAACAATAAAACGTCAAACCACAGGTAAGAATGTCAGAGCCACTAACAGCAGCAGAAGCACTGTCACAACTAGTGGCAACAGCTGTTCCAGCAGTATTACACCATTAGTCACCTCAGTCAGAAAAGAAGATGTTACCACTGACGGCGACACCATAGGTTTGATTTAGTGTTCTGCACAGAATTGACTGATCTTTAAAGATTCCATAATAACAGGGTCTGTACCACAGGACTGGCGTATGGCAAATGTGGTGCCAATATTCAAAATGGGGACAAAACTTAACTTGGAAATTATAGGCCAGTAAAGTTTAACCTCAACTGTGGATAGAATCCTGGAGGGTTTTCTAAGAGATACTATACTGGAGTATCAGAAGAAGAATAACCTCATGACCCAATATCAACATGGGTTTACAAGGGATCATTCCTGTCAGACTAATCTGATAAGCTTTTATGAAGAGGTAAGTTCTGGACTGGACCAGGGGAATGCAGTGGACGTGGTGTACATGGACTTTTCAAAAGCTTTTGATACGGTGCCACACAAAAGGTTGATACATGAAATGATAACAATGGGGATAGGGGAAAATATGTGTAAGTGGGTTAAGAGCTGGCTCAGGGATAGGAAACAAAGGGTGGTTATTAATGGAGCACACTCGGACTGGGTCACGGTTAGCAGTGGGGTATCACAGGGGTCAGTATTGGGCCTGCTTCTTTTCAACATATTTATTAATGACCTTGTAGTGGGCATAGAGAGTAGAATTTTAATATTTGCAGATGACACTAAACTCTGCAGGGTAATCAATACAGAGGAGGACAATTTTATATTACAGGAGGATTTATGTAAACTAGAAGCTTGGGCTGATAAATGGCAAATGAGCTTTAATTGGGATAAATGTATATGTATAAATGCACTTGATTAGAACAAACAAGATGTTTAATTATGTGCTTAATTGTAAAACACTGGGTAAAACTGTCACTGAAAAAGACCTGGGTGTAGGGGTGGACAACAAACTCATATTTAGTGGCCAGTGCCAGGCAGCTGCTGCAAAGGCAATAAAAAATTATGGGATGCATTAAAAGAGGCATAGGTGCTCATGAGGAGAACATAATTTTAACTCTATATAAGTCACTAGTGCGACCACACTTAGAATACTGTGTACAGTTCTGGTCTCTGGTGTATAGGAAAGACATAGCTGAACTGGGGCGGGTGCAGAGAAGAGCGACCAAGGTTATTAGGGAACTAGGGGGTCTGCAATACCAAGACAGGTTATTACACTTGGGGTTATTTAGTTTGGAGAATCGAAGGCTTAGGGGTGATCTTATTACAATGTATAAATATATGTGGGGACAATACAAAGACTTTTCTAATGATCTTTTTACTCTTAGACCTGTGACGGGGACAAGGGGGCATCCTCTACGTCTGGAGGAAAGAAGGTTTAAGCATACTCACAGATGCGGACTTTTACTGTAAGAGCAGTGACACTATGGAACTCTCTGCCATATAATGTAATTAGAGATGAGCGATTTTGACTTTTTTAGAGTCGAGTCGGGTTTCATGAAACCCGACTTTCTCAAAAGTCGGGTCGAATGAAACCGGCCGACTATAGGGAATAGTTGGAGGCCAACTGCAACACAAAACCCAATGCAAGTCAATGGGGAAGCAAAGTCGGCAGGGAGTGAAGGACAGTAAACATACCTACAGTGCCCATTTCAATGCCAAAAACATCAATTCTTATTACTGAAGCTTGTCAACCTTAATTTACTTCATAATAATAGTTATGCATTGAAAACAGGGTGTTATTTGGCTAAAGTTGTGGGGGGTAGGACTGGCTCCAGATTTTCATCTGCCCTGGGCCAAAGAGTGTCAGTGCGCCCCTTTAACACATACCACAACTCATGATGCTCCAATACGGCACAGAAATATAGGTATAGTACAATGACAAATACTTCACTGCTTACATGACATGACTGATCTATTTTAAATTGTACAATAGCTCAAAAAATAGGACAGTATATTACTCCATACAGTATTATGGCCACCACATTGTGCGCCATACAGAATAATGAGCCCCATATATTTCTCTATACAGAATAATTGGCCACATATAATGTTCCATACAGTATATGATAAGCTCCACATAACGCTACAGTATATGATGGTCCCCATGGACGATGCTCCAGTGTGTTATGGGCCAAAATAATGCTCCACATATAATGGGCTCCATTTCTAATGCTCCAGTGTATAATGGGCCCCATAAATGCTGCTCCAGTGTCTGATGTTCCCCATCTGGAATGCTCCAGTATATGATGGGCCTCATGGATGATGCTCCAGTGTCTTATGGGCCCTAATAATGCTCCATATATAATGGGCCCCATTTCTAATGCTCCAGTGTACCAAGTGCCCCATAGATGCTGCTCCAGTGTCTGATCTGCCCCATTTAGAATGCTCCAGTATATGATGGGCTTCATGGATGATGCTCCAGTGTATGATGGGCGTCATGGATGATGCTCCAGTGTCTTATGGGCCCTAATAATGCTCCATATATAATGGGCCCCATTTCTAATGCTCCAGTGTATCATGTGCCCCATAGATGCTGCTCCAGTGTCTGATCTGCCCCATTTAGAATGCTCCAGTATATGATGGGCTTCATGGATGATGCTCCAGTGTATTATGTCCCCCATTTTGAATGCTCCAGTATATGATGGGCCCCATTTTTAATTAACCCAGGCATGGTATGTGAAAAGAGCTCCATGGAGTAATCTGAAGTGTTTGCTGCCGCATCCTTCACTTTTGGTGTGGGTGAAGGACACAAAGAAAGTGGTTGCTCCTGAACAGAAGCCTGCACTTACGACTCAGTGCTTGCATTTTTTTAAACTTCAGAAGAGGAGGCGATAGAGCTGGAGGCTGTTTCAGCAATGTAAGCCAAGAACAGTTCCTGATGCTCCAGCTTTAAAAGCAGTCTACCTACTCCCAGAAAACGGAGCCTTACAGGCCTTCAAGAGCTACACCATGACGCAGGCTCAACACCTCCTGCCTTAGCTGCTATTGTGTTTTTGGCACTACCAGCAGATGCACCACCACCACCATCAGTACCAGATGGCCCCCCATGCCCACGTCCGTGTCCTCTTCCACCATACTTCCTCATGTTTTAGAAAATTGACCCAAAATACCAGCAGATATATGGTACTGTATCAGAAGCGTACAGCTCTATACAGTCTAGGGATAACAGTAAATCTCTGTATTTATTTCATGAGACATACACAGACGTTCACAGGCTCAGTATGGATTACCCAATAAAATAAAAAGGTGTAAAAGGGTACAGTACCAAAAGTTACAAGGTACATATAGTATAGTGTAAACATTCTGAATCTCCATATACATTTCAGGAGGCAGACACAAATGCTGTCAGGCCCAGTATGGATTACACAAGATTATGAAAAGCTGTAAATGGGTAATGTAAAACAAGCATACAGCTGTATACAGTGTTGGCCAAATCTGAAATCTCGGTATATATTTCTGGAGTCACCCTCAGACGCTGACTCAGTCTGGGCTTGACCATAATAAAAAATGTTGCAAAAAGGTACTGGATAACAAGATAGCAAGTATATATATTATAGGGTACAATTGAAATCTCCGTATACATAGTCCCGTAGTCAGTCTCAGACGCTTACTCAGTATGGATTTGACTGTAATACTAAATGTCGAACAAAGGTACTGTATAACAAGATACAAGCAGTATCGAGTATAGGGTAAAAATTGGTATCTCCGATTCACCGTATATATAGAAGGCGTAAACCACACACGCTCACTCACTATGGATGATACCGTAATACAAAATTTTGAACAAAGGTACTGTTTCAGCACATACCTGCTGTATCCAGTCTAGGGGTAATTGTAAATTTCCGTCTATACTTCTGGATTCAGACAGAGACACTCACTGGCTCAGTATGTATTACACCAGAATTTAACAAGTAGAAAAAGGGAAAGGTAGTCGAAGCGTACAACAGTATACAGTGTTGTGGTACTTTTAAATCTTCGTATATATTTCAGTAAGCCAGTCCAGACTCTCCGCTACTGGAAACTAAATGGATACAAGCACAGATGGAAAGTTGAGTGTTCGCAGAAATTTGGGAATTACTTATCGCGGGAAAACCTCCCGGTAGATGTTGCAGAGGCGATGCAGACCCTCAATTACTGTGTCTGTGGAGACAGTGAAAACGGCTCTTTGTGAAGAAAGGATTGCTTTATCGCAGTAGCATGGATCACATCACCGTTACTCGTCTCCATCAAATTGTGATCACAGGGAGAGATGTAGACATGGTCCTCACTGCCTATCATGATGTGTCTGGTCATTTTGGAGTGCAAAAGACAGAAGTCACAGACCGTAGGCAATTCTATTGGATTGGCATGAGAGGAGACATTGAAAAATGGTGGCAGGAATGTCACATGTCTGTGACTATCACAACTATGAAAGGTGATCATAAAGCACCACTGCATCCGCTTCTAAGTTGACATCCATTACAAATGGTAGCCATTGATCATCTAAAGGTAGAGGCCAGCTGGACAGGGCATAGCTACATCTTAACCATTATCGATCAATACACCAAATTTCTAATGGCCATACCTGTGAAGGATTTAACTGCCCAGACTACACAGCGGTGGAGCAGGGAGAGGTAAGTATTGCAACGTGCAAGTGCTGTGGCCATGACCAAGCAGGGGGGACAAACTCGTGGCCGACGGTACTGGCACAGGGCCCCTCATAGTACGCTGGTGTGTCTGACGGTGAGTGGGCCCCCCCACCGTCAGAGACACTGTATTGTACTATGAGGGGCCCTGTGCCAGTGCCGTCGGCCATCTGTGGGCCCATCCACTTGTTCACAGCAACGGCACTTGCCCGGGTGCGCCAGGTGTTGACCCCAGCCATTGAGGGGGTGGGCAGCCCACTTAGTGAGGTTTAAAAAATGGCAAATGTTGATGTGTAGGCTGGACATTCAGCTGCTGCAAAGGGCGAAATTGGACAAGTTCGAGGAAGATGAGGACAAAAGTGAGGCATTTTTCTGGCAACCAATGTGTCCTCAGGGGAAGGTGGGATAAAATCCTTTGAAACCCATGCATGGTTCATTTTAACGAAGGTTAGATCAACAACATTTTGGGTAGACAGATGTCCTTTTTTCTGTCAGGATTGATCCAGCAGCACTGAAGACTCTTTCAGATAACACACTAGCAGCAGGGCAAGCGAGCTCCTGTAAGGCATATTGTGCCAACTCAGGCCAGGTGTCCAGTTTAGAGGCCCAATAGTCAAAGGAGAATGATTTGGGAGGGGTAGTTTGTAACCATAGTTGACAACTGCTGTCCCCTGTCACTTTTAATCGATGCAGTATTAGCAGTCGTGTGAGCAGTACTTGAGAAATCATTCCACAACATGGTCATTAATCCCCTGTCTCCAACGCCACTTCTGCTGTGTGCACCACGAACACCTCTTCCATTGTGCCCACTACGGCGCTTGTGGGAGAACCAGCACCGCTGCTGTGTGCTGGGAAAACCTAAAATAAACAGTTTACCAGAGTTGCTTGTTTGTTAGCCAATATTATCTCTAGGCTCTCCTGTGGCATGATGTTGTGTAATTTGCCTTTGTAGCATGGATCGAGGATGCTGGCCAGCCAGTAGTCGTCATGCCTCATCATTTTGGCAATGCGAGGGTCCCTTTTTAGGATCCGCAAGGTATAATTGCACATGTGGGGCACTTTCTGGCAAATCCACATCCCTACAGTCACGCACAAACACTGTACTTGACCTTGGAACGCCAACATTTTCTCTTGCCCCCTGAGAAGCATCCTCCTGCCCAAAATAATCATCCCCTCCTCCTCCTCTTCCTCTTCTTCCTCCACCTCGTCCAGGACAGTTCCCTGACTGTCATCAAGGCTTCCCTCCTCCTCCTCTGCAGATACCTGATCCTTAATGTGCGTCAAACTTTGCAAGAGCAGATGCATAAGTGGGATGCTCATGCTTATGATGGCGTCGTCTGCGCTTACCAGCCATGTGCATTCCTCAAAACACTGAAGAACTTTACAGAGGTCTTTCAGCTTTGACCACTGCACACCCGACAATTCCATGTCTTCCCTCAAATTGCCTGCCCGTGTATCCTCCCACAAATGCATTACAGCCTGCCTCACTTCGCAGAGCCTCTCAACCATGTGCAGAGTGGAGTTCCACCTTGTTGCAATGTCTATGATTAGGCGGTGCTTGGGGAGGTGGAGCAATCGCTGCAGCTTCTGTATACAAGTGGAGTGGACGTTTGAGCGACGGATGTGCGAGCACAGTCTTCGCACCTTATGGAGCAGTGATGTTAACTCCGGATAATTATTAAGGAAGCACTGCACCACCAGGTTCAAAGTGTGAGCCAGGCAAGGTATGTGTGTGAGTTTTGAATGGGCTATGGCAGCCACAAAATTACAGCCGTTATCACTGACTACCTTGCCTGCCTCAAGATGTAGACTGCCCAGCCATGACTCAGTTTGTCGCTGCAAATAGTCGGCCAGTACCTCCGCGGTGTGTCTGTTGTCGCGCAAAGACATCATCTTTAACACAGCCTGCTGACGCTTACCACTAGCTGTTCGATAGTGGGACACCTCGTGTGCAACACTGCCAGCTGTGGATGGAGTGCTCGTGCGACTGCGCTCTGTGGACGAGCTTTCGCTGATAGAGCAGGAGGAGGAGGAGGATTGAAAGCCTACAGCCAACTGTTTCCTATACCATGGGCTAGGCAGCACTGTTCCACCGCCGCTTTCCCCAGTGGAGCCTGCATCCACCGTAACAGCCCTGGCCATGCCTACTGGTCCATGCATCTGTTGTGAGGTGCACCTTTCCACTCACTGACTGTTTTAGTGCATGGACAATGTGGTCTTTCACATGCCGGTGGAGGGCAGGGATGGCTTTTCAAGAAAAGAAGTGCTGACTGGGTAGGTCATAGCGTGGGACAGCATAGGCCATGAAGTCGCGGAAAGCTTCGCTTTCAACCAAACGGTAGCGCATCATCTCTAATTACATTAGTTTGGCAATGTAGGAGTTCAAACAAAGTTTACGTGGATGAGAGGATGAGTACTTTCTTGTCCTACTCAGAGTGTCTGGTAGGGTGAGCTGGACTGGAGAGCTGCATATGGGGGAAGTAGCGGTGGACCGGATGGAGTGAGAGGGGGTTGGTGATGGTATTGGTGGTGATGGCCTAGATTCAGTGTTGTGTTGCAAAACCATTGTGATTCCCTGAGTGCTTTGGCCTTGCGACGACACCTCCACATTTAGTGCTGGTGATGTGCTTAACGGTGGCAGTGGTCTTACAGTGGGGGAAGCGATTGTCATGTCGGACGCTGTTCACACCACAGCATCCGGCAGGCAGAGGTAGTTCCACCTCCAGCCACTATAGCCTCAGTGGCGCCGGCCTGATCTTCAGGCTCTCGGGGGTTAATCCTGCTGGAGACCAGGTTGGATGGTTAGTCACGCCCACGGTCTTTAAATAGTCATGCTGGCCTATGGGCGTCGCCGATTATAGCTTGTGTTTCATACCAAGTGGTTCCGGTCTGGAGTGGAGGTGTTCAAGAGAGAGAGATTCATATCTGGTGTCGTATGATCCGTCGTTATCCTTTCTCCTTCCCATATTTGTGTTTAGTTGTGCCCTGTTCACATTACTGTTTATTCCTGTGTGTGTGCGGCGCAGTGCAGTTTAAGTTCTCCCTGTCTGTCATTATTTGTGTGGGAGCTTTGGTGGTGACTTCTCACTGGGTGGAGGGTGGAGGGTTAAGTGCAGGGCTGAGCAGGAGATAAGGAAAGGTCGGAGGCTCAGGCATTTGCACCTTCAGCAAAAACCCTGGGTTGAGGGTCAGACAGGGTTTCCCCTAGTAAAGGGACACCACAGGGGCCCCGGGTATTTCAGCCTTAGTTGAACTAAGCCCCCGTGACATTATAATCGGCCCACATTTTTTCAGGAGTCCATGGATCCCATGGATTCCATAACCCGCCAGTTGGCGGCGCTGTCCATACAGGTCTCCGAGTTGAATGGGGCAGTTCAGCAGCAGGGCCTGGTAGTAGCAAAGGTGCAAACGGCATCTGCAGGTATCGGTGCAGAGCCGAAGTTTCCGCTGCCAGAACGATTTTCAGGCGATCGCAGCAAATTTGTCGTATTTCGGGAGGCCTGCAAATTATACTTCCGCATGCGGCCAATATCCTCAGGTAATGAGGCCCAGCGAGTAGGGCTGGTGTTGTCATTACTGAGTGGTGACCCCCAAGCATGGGCATTTTCCTTACCACCTGACTCTGCTACATTTCATTCGGTCGATAATGTTTTTTCTGCCCTCGGGCTCATTTACGATGACCCTGACCGACTGGCTCTAGCGGAATCTAAAATCCGCGCCCTCCGCCAGGGGGAGCGCTTGGCAGAAGACTATTGTTCGGAATTTCGCCGCTGGGCTGTAGACACACAGTGGAATGACCCAGCACTGCGGAGCCAGTTTATTCATGGGGTATCAGGGAGGGT
Source organism: Dendrobates tinctorius (assembly GCF_039654945.1). Lineage (NCBI taxonomy): Eukaryota > Metazoa > Chordata > Amphibia > Anura > Dendrobatidae > Dendrobates > Dendrobates tinctorius. The sequence goes on along the minus strand of NW_027361782.1, from coordinate 22,195,440 downwards.
GAAACAAGCCCTCCTGATGTATGAGACTCCGGCATCATTGGAGTCTGCCATGAGTTTGGTGATACGTATTGATCGCCGTTTTCGTCAGGGGGCACAGGAGGCGCTACCTCTGGGGGAAAACAGAGGTGCAGGTGTGGTTGAAGTAGATGAGTCCCCTGAACCTATGCAGATTGCTGGCGTGGCACAGGTTCAGCCTCGCGCTCCGGGAGTCCGGAAGTCCGGAGCATGTTTCTACTGTGGTAAAGGTGGTCATTATGTTAACGTTTGCCCGGTACTACCTAAGAGGGTCACACCGGCGGAAAACTGTTAAGCTCAGAGGGTATGGAGGAGACCCAACTGAGCGTATGCATATCCTCCATGATGGTATCTCAATGTATGCTCCCTGCCAAGGTTATTGTCGCCGGCAGAGAGCTACCTATATCAGTGTTTGTGGATAGCGGTTCCGCCACCAATCTCATAGATGAGGAGTTTGCACACACCGCCGGGTTTAAGATTGAAAAACTTCCTCACCCCATACAGGTGGTGACCATTAATGCTGTTCCCCTCCCTCAAGGGGAGATTACTGAGTTTGTGGCAGAGGTGAAACTCCACATTGGGGTCCTACATTCTGAGTCGGTTACATGTAGGGTCCTCCGTAATCTCCCAGCTCAAATGGTCCTGGGTTTTCCATGGCTGTCCAGGCACAACCCGGTAATTGATTGGAAAACTCAGGACATAGTACAATGGAGTGGTTTCTGCCAAGACAATTGCTTGGCCACATGTGTGTCCGCCGTGACGCCCAGCCTGCCGGAGGCTTTGCAGGATTTCGCGGATGTTTTCTCTGAGAAGGGTTGCTCAGAACTGCCTCCACATAGAGCCTATGACTGTGCTATTAGGCTAAAACCCGGGGCCAAATTACCTAAGGCCAGGATGTTTAATATTTCTGGCCCTGAGAGACAAGCTCTGAAAGACTACATCGCGGAGAGTCTGAGCAAAGGTCACATCCGGCCTTCGTCCTCGCCTGTAGCCGCGGGGTTTTTCTTCATTAAGAAGAAAGATGGGGGGTTACGCCCGTGTCTGGATTTCCGAGAGTTAAACCAGATTACTATCCGTGATCCCTACCCAATGCCGTTGATCCCGGATTTGTTCAACCAGGTAGCGGGGGCAAAATGGTTTTCCAAGCTGGACCTCAGGGGGGCGTATAACCTCATAAGGGTCCGTCAGGGGGATGAGTGGAAGACGGCGTTTAACACTCCTGAGGGTCATTTTGAGAGTCTGGTTATGCCGTTTGGGTTGACCACCGCGCCTGCCGTTTTCCAACATTTTATTAATGATGTCTTTGCTCATGTCCTGGGGAGATTTGTGATTGTATACCTGGATGATATCCTCATTTATTCTAGCGATTGGGACACTCATTTGCAGCATGTTAGGCAGGTGTTACAGTTGCTCCGGGAGAACCAGCTCTATGCTAAGCTGGAAAAATGTTTATTTTTTGTCCAGGAGTTGCCCTTTTTGGGATATATTGTGTCCGCAGCTGGTTTTAAAATGGACACCGCTAAGGTGCAAGCGGTGTTGCAATGGGAGAGGCCGGAGAGTCTGAAAGCACTCCAGCGGTTCCTGGGGTTTGCGAATTATTATAGGAAATTTATAAAACACTTTTCGACTGTCGCCAAACCGCTCACGGACATGACAAAAAAGGGTGCCGATCTGGCGAACTGGCCTGAGGTGGCTATACGTGCATTTGAGCGTCTGAAGAATAGTTTTGCTTCAGCCCCCATTCTGGTGCAACCAGACGTGTCTAAACCTTTTGTGGTAGAGGTTGATGCGTCGGAGGTGGGAGTGGGGGCAGTACTGTCTCAAGGCTCGTCCTTGAGCGAGATGCATCCATGCGCCTACTTCTCCAAGAAGTTGTCGCCGGCCGAACGGAATTATGATATCGGCAACAGGGAGTTGTTGGCCATCAAGCTGGCTTTTGAGGAATGGCGACACTTCTTGGAGGGGGCGGCTCACCAGGTCACAGTTATCACCGACCATAAGAATCTGCTCTACCTGGAGTCGGCCAAGCGTCTGTCTCCTAGGCAGGCTCGCTGGGCATTGTTTTTTACTCGTTTCAATTTTCTTGTGACGTACCGTCCCGGGGCTAAAAACACCAAGGCGGATGCTTTGTCTAGGTGTTTTCCGGGGGGAGAACCTCGGGAAGAGCCGGTACCCATCCTCCAGAAAGGGGTAGTGGTCTCGGCTCTCACGACTGAGGTAGAGGCGGAGATTGCCGAGGCCCAAGAGGAGGTACCACCAGGACTTCCCGCCAACAAATCATTTGTACCCCTGCATCTTCGGCCTAAGGTGTTGAAGGAACACCACGATTCGGTACTGGCTGGTCACCCAGGGGTGAAGGGCACCTTAGAGCTGGTATCGCGTCGTTTCTGGTGGCCCAAAATCCGGCAGGACGTGGTCTCGTACGTGGCAGCTTGCATCACGTGCGCTAGGGCTAAGTCACCCCGAACCCGTCCTGCTGGCACGCTACAGCCTCTGGGGGTACCCAATAGGCCATGGACAGAAATCTCCATGGATTTTATCACTGACTTGCCAGCCTCGGCAGGGAACACGGTCATCCTGGTGGTGGTTGACCGTTTTTCAAAGATGGCGCATTTTGTGGCGTTGTCTTCTTTGCCCAATGCTAAGACGTTGGCTCAGGTATTTGTGAAGGAGGTGGTCAGACTCCACGGAGTACCGTCTGACATAGTATCTGATAGGGGTACGCAATTTGTGGCGAGGTTTTGGAAAGCTTTTTGCTCAAGGTTGGGGATCAAGTTGTCACATTCATCGGCGTTTCATCCACAGTCTAATGGACAAACTGAGCGCATGAACCAAAATCTTGAACAGTGTTTACGATGCTTTGTGTCCGACAACCAGGAGGAGTGGTCTACTTTCCTTCCTCTGGCCGAATTCGCATTAAATAATCACCGCCAAGAGTCATCAGGAGAGTCTCCATTCTTTTGTGTGTACGGTCAACATCCTCAGTTTTGTACCTTACGTCAGGGTGACTCCGGGGGTGTCCCGGAGGAGGATCAGCTAGGAGCCCAATTGTCATCAGTCTGGAGGCGGGTGAAACAGCGTTTGTTGAGCATGAGTGCCAGGTACAAACGGGTGGCTGACAGTAGACGCGTGCCAGGTCCGGACCTGTGTGTGGGTGAATGGGTGTGGTTAGCTACGAAGAACATAAAACTCAAAATCCCTTCTTTAAAACTGGGTCCAAGGTTTATTGGGCCTTTTAGGATTTCTGCCATCATTAACCCAGTGGCTTATCGGTTGGAACTTCCCGCAGTGTACAAGATACACAACGTGTTTCACAGAGCTTTATTGAAAAAGGTGGTAGGCTCTGTGGACACAACGCCGATGCCACCTCCAGTCATGGTGGATGGTGAGTTAGAGTTCGACGTCGCCAAGGTAGTGGACTCTCGAGTAGTACGCCGTACTCTTCAGTATTTGGTGCACTGGCGGGGGTATGGTCCAGAGGAGAGGTCTTGGGTTCCAGCCTCAGACATACATGCGGATCGGCTGGTCAGTTCTTTTCACCGTCGTCATCCGGACAAGCCGGGTCCTATGAGTCTTGAGGGCCCTGGGGTCCCTCGTAGAAGACGGGGTACTGTCATGTCGGACGCTGTTCACACCACAGCATCCGGCAGGCAGAGGTAGTTCCACCTCCAGCCACTATAGCCTCAGTGGCGCCGGCCTGATCTTCAGGCTCTCGGGGGTTAATCCTGCTGGAGACCAGGTTGGATGGTTAGTCACGCCCACGGTCTTTAAATAGTCATGCTGGCCTATGGGCGTCGCCGATTATAGCTTGTGTTTCATACCAAGTGGTTCCGGTCTGGAGTGGAGGTGTTCAAGAGAGAGAGATTCATATCTGGTGTCGTATGATCCGTCGTTATCCTTTCTCCTTCCCATATTTGTGTTTAGTTGTGCCCTGTTCACATTACTGTTTATTCCTGTGTGTGTGCGGCGCAGTGCAGTTTAAGTTCTCCCTGTCTGTCATTATTTGTGTGGGAGCTTTGGTGGTGACTTCTCACTGGGTGGAGGGTGGAGGGTTAAGTGCAGGGCTGAGCAGGAGATAAGGAAAGGTCGGAGGCTCAGGCATTTGCACCTTCAGCAAAAACCCTGGGTTGAGGGTCAGACAGGGTTTCCCCTAGTAAAGGGACACCACAGGGGCCCCGGGTATTTCAGCCTTAGTTGAACTAAGCCCCCGTGACAGCGATGGAGCGTTGCTGGCTACCTTCAGTCGGAGCAGGTGCACATGTGCTACCTGAGGTTTTGTAGTCCGTCCACGCTTACAAGTGCATGTTGATTAAATGTCTAAGCATGCAACTGGTATTCAAATTTCTGAGTTGTTTACCTCGGCTAAAGGTCCTTCCACACTTCTTACAGGTAACCTTTGCCTCATCAGTAGGATTTTGGACAAAGAAGTGCCACACTGCACTCTTCCTACTATGGTATACATTTTCTGGCCTTGCACGCTGTGCTAAGTTGACCGTCTGGCCAAGCTGTCCTGCAACTCTTTTAGTTTTTGTTCCACGTTTTTGGACAGCTTTAGGCCTGGCAGATAACCGCTGCTGTGATGTCAATGCCTGCTGCAGATCCTTCTCCTTATCTGAACTATTGACAGCGCCACCCTCCTCCCCCAATGGATGCCAATCCGGGTCAAGAACTGGGTCATCCATCACCTCCTCTTCAAAGTCATCTGCACCTTCCTCTTTACCTTCCTTTGTGTCACCGTGTAAGGTGGTATAGTATGCGGGAAGGGGCACCTAAGTTTCATCAGGGTCAGATTCTGGCTCAATAGACTACGAGGGCAATGTAGTGCTCTGGGTCGATGTACCAGCAGAATCATCTAGCAGTGGCTGTGCATCAGTGCACTCCATGTCAGTTTCATCTTGGACTGGGGAATTCTGGATTTGACTGGATAACCCAGGCATGGTATGTGAAAAGAGCTCCATAGAGTAATCTGAAGTGTGGGCTGCCACATCCTTAACTTTTGGTGGGGGTGAAGGACACAAGGTAAGTTGTTTTTCCTGACCCTGCACTGACGACTCCATGCTTGCAGGTTTCGAACGTTCAGAAGAGAAGGCAATAGAGCTGATGGCTGTTTCGGCAATGTACGGCCAAACCTGTTCCTGATGCTCCGGCTTTAAAAGCGGTTTTCCGGTTTTCTGGCAACCTTACAGGCCTTCTTGGGCCAGATGATGATGCAGGCTCAACAGCTCCTGCCTTAGCTGCTATTGTGCTTTTGCCAGAACCAGCCAATGCACCACCACCATCAGTACCAGCTGCGCCCCCTGCCCACGTCTGCGGCCTCTTCCACCATACTTCCTCATGTTTGGGAAAATGCTCCAAAAATACCAGCAGAGATGGTACTGTATGAGGTGCGTCCAGCTGTGTAAGGTGTATTAAAAAAATGAAATCTACATATATATTTTGTTGGTCACAGATGCTCTCACAGTATGTATTGGACCATAATCCAACAAGCAAATATACGGAACTGTATCAGAAGTGTACAGCTGTATACGTTTTTTGTGTAACTAACAATCTCCGTATATGTATTTACAGAGTGTCTCACACACACACGCTGACTCTGTATAGATGTGACTGTAATGCGAATGGCAGATATACAATACTGTTTGAAAATCGGACAGCTCTATACGGTGTGTATGGAAAATTGTCAATCTCCGTCTATTTGTATAGGGACTGACACACGCTGTCTCTGTCTAGTTTTGACCATTATCAAACAGCAGATATACAAAACTGTTTGAAAAGCGGACAGCACTCTAAGGTGTAGGTCTGGAAAAATGGAAATACTCCTCGGCTTTTTTTCCAGAGTCAAACACAGAAAATTTCTATTTGTCCGTGATACAAGGCGGTACACGGTAGTGTGTGAGGAGCGTACACCGCTATATGGTGTCTGTATGGAAAATTGTCAATCTCCGTCTATTTGTATAGGGACTGACACACGCTGTCTCTGTCTAGTTTTGACCATAATCAAACAGCAGATATACGAAACTGTTTGAAAAGCGGACAGCACTCTAAGGTGTAGGTCTGGAAAAATGGAAAAACTCCTCGGCTTTTTTTCCCAGAGTCACACACCGATAGCTTTTATTGGTCCGTAATACAAGGTGGTACACGGTAGTGTGTGAGGAGCGTACACCGCTATACGGTGTCTGTATGGAAAATTGTCAATCTCTGTCTATTTGTATAGGGACTGACACATGCTGTCTCTGTCTAGTTTTGATCATAATCAAACAGCAGATATACGAAACTGTTTGAAAAGCGGACAGCACTCTAAGGTGCAGGTCTGGAGAAATGGAAAAACTCCTCAGCTTTTTTTTCCAGAGTCACACACAGATAGCTTCTATTTGTCAGTGATACAAGGCGGTACACAGTAGTGTGTGAGGAGCGTACACCACTATACGGTGCCTGTATGAAAAATTGTCAATCTCCGTCTATTTGTATAGGGACTGACACATGCTGTCTCTGTCTAGTTTTGACCGTTATCAAACAGCATATATACAAAACTGTTTGAAAAACGGACAGCTCTCTAAGGTGTAGGTCTGGAAAAATGGAAAAACTCCTCGGCTTGTTGTTCCAGAGTCACACCCTGATAGCTTCTATTTGTCTGTGATACCAGCCGGTACACGGTAGTGTGTGAGGAGCCAACACCGCTATACGGTGTGTGAAAAAATGAATGCTCAGTAACTCACCAGGACAAAATAATAAAAGTTGGAGTGCTTTGAAAAAATCAGTTTGAACAGCAGTGTGCACACAGCAATGCAGCTAGCAGGTAGCCTTAAAAGGCAGCCTAATCACCACCAGCGCTGCTGCACACAACAAAAATCCTCCCCTTTCACTGCACACTAACTGTACAGTGAAAAGCGCTATCAGCAGAAGCAGTTTTTTTTTTCTTCTTCCCTGCCTAACACTCTCCCTATTCAGAATCAGCAGCAGCAGCACCTCTCCCTTTTGTAAGATCGAGAAACTGGGTCTGAGCAGAAAAAGTAAATTAATGTGCATGCAAAATATAATTGCATATGAACACATGACCTTTACACAGAGAAAACCAAAAGCAAAACACAAAACAAATATCCTGGAATAAAAAAGTAAAAAAATATATTGCAAAAATTGCATGAAGGTAGTAATAATAGTAATAATAAGGGTATTTAGTTAACATAATTTTGATCAAAATAATGTAGAAGCCATCCCGCCACGTCACGGCAACCCTTGTGGGACAGTACTAACTCTTGTATTTAAAACCTTTCCACTTGTCAAGTGACGTAAATGTGAACAAGGACAGATAGACTGAACCACCAGTAATAGTATAGGCCAGACAGGATGGATTTTCCAACTCAGAAACAGGGCGGTCACACCCTTATATGCACAGAATGCACAATGAAACAAATGAGAAACTGGGTCTGAGCAGAAAAAGTAAATTAATGTGCATGCAAAATGTAATTGCATATGAACACATGACCTTTACACAGAGAAAACCAAAAACAAAACACAAAACAAATATCCTGGAATAAAAAAGTAAAAAATATATTGCAAAAATTGCATGAAGGTAGTAATAATAGTAATAATAAGGGTATTTAGTTAATAATAATAATAATAAATTTTATTTTTATAGCGCCGACATATTCCGCAGCACTTTACATTTCAGAGGGGATTTGTACAGACAATAGACATTACAGCATAACAATAATCACATACAGTAGATTATAACAAATACCAAGCGGAGTGAGGGCCCTGCTCGCAAGCTTACAGTCTATGAGGAAAGAGGTAGACACGAAAGGTGGGTGGTAACAGTTGCTCTGATTGTATGGACCAGCCATAATGTTAAGTATGTAACAGTACAGACACAGAGGGCTAATGGATGCATAAAGCATGTGGGAACATGATGCTGGGAACCTGGTTATGGTAAAACTTTTGGCTCTGCCACACAGGGATAGGTTAAGTTAATGTGTTGAGGCGATAGGCCAGTCTGAATAAATGCGTTTTCAGGACACGCTTAAAATTGTGGGGATTGGGGACTAATCGTATTGACCTGGGAAGTGCATTCCAAAGAATTGGCGCGGCACGTGTAAAGTCTTGGAGACGGGAGTGGGAGGTTCTGACTATTGAGGATACTAACCTCAGGTCATCAGCAGAACGGAGGGCGCGGGTAGGGTGGTATACTGAAACAAGGGAGGAGATGTAGGGTGGTGCTGAGCCATGGAGGGCTTTGTGGGTGAGGGTAATAAGTTTATACTGAATTCTGGAGTGGATGGGTAGCCAGTGTAATGACTGGCACAAGGTAGAGGCATCGGTGTAACGATTGGTGAGGAATATGATCCTGGCTGCAGCATTCAAGACAGATTGGAGAGGGGAGAGTTTGGTAAGAGGGAGACCGATTAGAAGAGAGTTACAATAGTCAAGACGAGAATGAATAAGAGAAACCGTAAGAGTTTTTGCAGAGTCAAAAGTAAGAAAAGGTTGAATTCTAGAAATGTTTTTGAGGTGCAGATGACAAGAGCGAGCCAGTGATCGAATGTGGGGGGCAAAGGAAAGCTCGGAATCAAGTATGACCCCAAGACAGCGGGCATGTTGCTGGGGAGTAATAGTGGAACCACACACAGAAATAGCAATGTCGGGTATAGGTACATTAGTAGCGGGAGGAAACACCAGGAGTTCAGTCTTTGACAGGTTCAGTTTCAGATATAGTGAGGACATGATATTAGACACAGCGTTTAGACAATCGCCAGTGTTTTCTAGAAAGGCTCGCGTGATGTCAGGAGAAGAAGCGTATAATTGGGTGTCATCAGCATAGAGATGGTACTGGAAACCAAATCTACTGATTGTTTGACCAATAGGGGCAGTGTACAAGGAGAAGAGGAGGGGGCCTAGAACCGATCCTTGAGGAACCCCAACAGTAAGGGGAAGGTAAGAGGAGGAGGAACCGGCAAAAGAAACAGTAAATGAGCGGTCGGAGAGATAGGAGGAGAACCAGGAGAGAACGGTGTCCTTGAGGCCAATGGAATGGAGCATAGTGAGGAGGAGCTGATGATCCACAGTGTCAAATGCTGCAGAGAGATCCAAGAGAATTAGCATGGAGTAATGACCATTTGATTTAGCTGTTAGCAGATCATTAGAGACTTTAGTGAGGGCAGTTTCAGTGGAGTGTAAAGAGCGGAAACCGGTTTGGAGAGGGTCGAGAACAGAGTTTTCTGAGAGATAGCGGATAAGACGGGAGTGGACCAGGCGTTCCAGGAGTTTAGAGATGAAGGGAAGATTAGAGACAGGTCTATAGTTAGCGGCACAGTTTTGGTCGAGGGATGGTTTTTTAAGTAGTGGATGTATGATGGCATGCTTAAATGAGGAGGGAAAAATACCAGAAGAGAGAGAGAGGTTAAATATTTTAGTTAGGTGAGGGGTGACAGCAGGGGGAAGGGACTGGAGGAGATGTGACGGAAATGGGTCACTGGTGCAAGTAGTTGGGCGAGAAGATGCAAGGAGCCTGCTTACTTCTTCTTCTGTGACTGGTTCAAAATCAGAGAGTGAGTTAGATGCAGTGGGGGAGGGAGGACAGTGCATGGTATGAGGGGATTTGGAGATAATTTCCTGTCGGATCTGGTCAATTTTTTCTTTGAAGTTATTGGCCAGATCGTCAGCTCGGAGCTCCGTGGTTGGGGTCTGTACTCTTGGATTGAGTAGAGAATGAAAAGTGTCAAAGAGACGTTTAGGGTTATTGGACAGTGAGGTGATGAGGGTGTTGAAATAGGTTTGTTTTGAGAGGTGAAGGGCAGTGTTGTATGTTCTAAGCATAAACTTAAAATGGATGAAATCTTCGTGTAGATTGGATTTTCTCCACAGACGTTCGGCGCACCTGGAGCACCGCTGCAGGAAACGTGTTTGCAGGGTGTGCCAGGGTTGTCGCTGTCTGTGTTGTGGTGTTCTATTTATAGGGGGTGCAAATTCATCCAGGGCACTTTGAAGTGTTTCATTGTAATGCTTCAATGCAGAATCAGGACATGAGAGGGAGGAGATAGGGGCCAATGAAGACTGCAAGTTCTTCAGAAGTTTCTGGGTGTTAATGGCCTGTATGTTTCTATAAGTATGGACAGTGGGGGGTGACCTGAGCAGCCTGGCAGTTCTTTATAGAGAATGAAAGAAGATTGTGGTCAGAGAGCGGGAGAGGGGAGTTTGCAAAATCATCCACTGCACAAAGCCGAGAGAAGACCAAGTCGAGGGAGTTTCCGTCTTCATGCGTTGGAGAATTAGTAAGCTGCGAAAGGCCAAATGAGGAGGTTAGAGATAAAAGGTGAGTAGCAGATGGGGAGAGGGGAAGAGCAATGGGGATGTTGAAATCTCCCATGATGAGGGTAGGGATGTCACAGGAGAGAAAATGTGGAAGCCAAGTGGCAAAATGATCCAGGAACTGATGGGAGGGGCCGGGAGGACGATACACCACCGCCACTTGCATGGAGAAGGGGGTGTAGAGTCTGACGGCATGGACCTCGAAAGAAGGGAAGACAAGTGAGGGTACTTGAGGGATAACCTGAAAGGTACATTTTGGTGATAGGAGCAGACCAACGCCTCCACCAGCTCTATTGTCTGATCTTGGGGTATGAGAGAAGTGTAGCCCCCCCGTATGAAAGAGCAGCAGCAGCGGTAGTATCTGACTGCTGGATCCAGGTTTCAGTAAGAGCCAGGAGGTTAAGAGAATTAGAAAGGAAGAAGTCATGAATGAAGGAGAGTTTGTTACACACTGAGCGAGAATTCCATAGTGCACAATTAAGAGAGACAGATGGCATGCAGGGAATATTAATAAGATTAGAGGGGTTTCTGAGTGTAGCAGTGGGGGGGTTTGACTTTCTATAACATGGGGGACCAGGGTTGGGAGCAATGTCTCCTGCGACTAGGAGAAGGAGGATAGAAAGAGTGAGCAGATGGTTAAGTGATTTGTGAGAGCGTCTCTGGTGTTGAATGGTGGGACTGCCTGGATCTGTGCAATTTAACAATGTGAAAAGAGCGTGAGTGCTATACATAGGAGAGGAAAGAAGGGAGGGGCCAATATGGATGGAGTGTAGAGAGTTAATGCCAGGGCGGTGGATGTGTGTGAATGCAGCGGCCAGGATATAAATTACACAAATGCATATGGTATATATTTGTTGTACTTCAAATGTACAGGGAGTAGATATATATAAATGTCTTACCTGTCTCCTGCCCTGTCTAACTGCCATGTTATAACTGCCAGAAGTACTTTGATACATGTACTTTGATTACATGTGCATAAATGCTCCCCCTAGCTATGTCTGAATATATAGGAGGTTAAGGCTAAGTTTTTTTTGTTTTTTTTGGCTCTCTCTTCTCGTTAATCAATCACACTAAATTGAGACACCAGGACCCAATAAAATGTTGTGGTCAAATAAACACATGTCCAGCACTACATGGATCATAAAGCACTTTGAAAAGTTTCTTGACCTCACAACATAAGGGGACAAGCAGAGTAAGTTGAAAAAAAAAAAAAAAACTATATACCAGATATAAGCTTGCAGAGTTGAAAACACATAGATAACATTCAGGATTAACTGCTTGCTGACATTGAATGGAGACACAGGAGTGGATTGATCAAAATAATGTAGAAGCCATCCCGCCATGTCACGGCAACCCTTGTGGGACAGTCCTAACTCTTGTATTTAAAACCTTTCCACTTGTCAAGTGACGTAAATGTGAACAAGGACAGAGGGACTGAACCACCAGTAATAGTATAGGCCAGATACCTTCATGCAATTTTTGCAATATATTTTTTTCACTTTTTTATTCCAGGATATTTGTTTTGTGTTTTGTTTTTGGCTTTCTCTGTGTAAAGGTCATGTGTTCATATGCAATTACATTTTGCATGCACATTAATTTACTTTTTCTGCTCAGACCCAGTTTCTCATTTGTTTCATTGTGCATTCTGTGCATATAAGGGTGTGACCGCCCTGTTTCTGAGTTGGAAAATCCATCCTGTCTGGCCTATACTATTACTGGTGGTTCAGTCCCTCTGTCCTTGTTCACATTTACGTCACTTGACAAGTGGAAAGGTTTTAAATACAAGAGTTAGTACTGTCCCACAAGGGTTTGCCGTGACGTGGCGGGATGGCTTCTACATTATTTTGATCAAAATTATGTTAACTAAATACCCTTATTATTACTATTATTGCTACCTTCATGCAATTTTTGCAATATATTTTTTTACTTTTTTATTCCAGGATATTTGTTTTGTGTTTTGTTTTTGTTTTTTTCTATTGTAAGATCGGCAGAAGTAAGACGGCGGTCGGCTGTCACAGCCTTTTATACCCACTGTGACGCCACACAAAGTCAGCCAATCACTTCAATGCCCTTCTCTAAGATGGTGGTGGCCTCTGCCCATGTCATCGCGTTGCCCACAGTGTGCGTCCTCCATCATTGGCTGAGAAAAGGCGCTGGAAGCATTATTTGAAACGCGACTTTTGTGCTCTGATCGGCGACCTCATGGCCGACCTCACGCTATGGTCGGGTATCGATCGGCGAAACCCGACTTTAGCTAAAGTCGACTATTTTTGAATTTGACCGACCCATTTCGCTCAACTCTAGTTGTAATGAGTGATTCCCTACTAAAATTTAAGAAGGGCCTAGATGCCTTTCTTGAAAAGTATAATGTTACAGGGTATACACACTAGTTTCCTTAATACTGCGTTGATCCAGGGAGCTAGTCTGATTGCCGTATGTGGAGTCAGGAAGGAATTTTTTTCCCCAATGTGAAGCTTACTGATTGCCGAATGGGTTTTTTTTTGCCTTCCTCTGGATCAACATGTTAGGGCAAGTTGGGATAGGATATGGGTTGAACTAGATGGACTTAAAGTCTCCCTTCAACCTTAATAACTATGTTACTATGTTACTATGACTGCATGATCACAAATAAGAGGGATAATTTTTGGCCTATTTTTTGAATTAAAAAAAAATCAGGAAAAGTTCACCAGCGCACTGTGACATTAAATGGGTTGTTGTTTACTACCATCCATTTCTATTGGTAGGTCACTCTGCAATTTTTAAGACTGTGTTTGCATTAAAGAAAATAAAAGGTGTTGGATACTGTCCTAGGAGACATCAGAGTGTCACATGCAACATTTCAGGGCAATTGCAGTACTTGCCATTTATGACAAATTTATTCACCGTGAAACTAATTTTTGGGAAAAATTTGGCAAACCTGGCAAGTCTGCATTTCAAAAGACTCAATCATCGCTACTCCTCCCAACTATCCAAGAATGGCTTTTAGTCATCACCAGCTTTTCAGGTGTTCAGTGTCATTCTTATATGACTAGAAGTAAATAATTTGTAAATGAGCAGCAGGAGATTAGCGATGTTTTGTTCCGTATTTTTACTCTTTTGTCTGTCTGTAAGGCAACTGATGTCAGCAGGAGCTCCTTCCCAACGCTCTGTCCACGAATGTTAAAGGGGTTGTCCACAGCTGTAAGGCTATGTGCCCACGCTAGCGTTTTTAAACGCTCAGGAAAAGGATCCCCTTCCCAGAAAATGCGCGTCTTTTGCGCGATTTTTGATGCGTTTTTGATGCGTTTTTGACGCGTTTTTTGACACGCGATTTCTGGGATCATTGGGGATGGCTAAAAACGCTGAGCAATGCGGGAATTAATGAGCATGCTGCGTTTTTAGCCGCTAAGCGATTCCTGAGCGATTAAAAACGCATGCATTGGCACAAAAAGCCAAAAACGCATGCTAATTAATTTGATGCATCTTTTAAGCGTTTCTGCAGCGTCTGATCCTGCTCAAACGCTGCGGAAACGCTTAACAAAACGCATCGTGGGCACACAACCTAAATGTTTTGTTCTTTTAAAGCACTGATGTGCCTTTGCACCTTCCGACATTCCCTGTGGATCAAGCTCAGGTTGCTCCTGAGGTCTATGCTGGCTCAGAAAGTGACATGTGCACCATCTGGATGTCAACAGCTCAACTGCACAAGAAAATGACTGCATATATATATATGTAGTAAAAAATGTATCACTTTATTATTCACCAAAGACAGAAATGCTCATGCTCATCTTTCCCTGAGGAAGCCACTTTTGTGGAGATACGCGTGGGATCTCATCCCACACTCTGGTTCTCTCCATCTCTGAGGCGCAGTTAGCCTCATTTTTTGCCCTGGCACATATTGTTGTCCTTTGGGTTTCTATTTTCACCAGCCTACCTGCCTGTGTCCTTTATAGCCACCTTTTTGAGCATTTACCTTCTGGATTTTTTTCTATTTCTATGTGCCCTCTATATGTGGCTAGCAAGCAGTCCCTCCATCGAGAGGTTACTATAGGTTCATTCCACCAGACTTTAATCCCTTCTTCATCACGAGTGCTGTTGGACATACCAGTTGGTATTGTATACTTACCATCATTCTGGTTATATAACCTTTGTCATTTTTGTATAATTTTTTATTATCTTTATTATTCTACACATCAGGCTTAGGTGGTATCTGTGATTATGTATATTCATGGTTGCAGGTCTATATATGTATATATTCTAGCTAGCTATCTTTATTGATATAGCACCCCTATGAAAACCACGTGTGGTCTGCCATAACCTTTATATCAAGGCATGGTATATTTTTGAGTCTCTCTGTTTGCTATCTCATGATGCAATTTTAATTGATTTTATCTTGCGTGTTATATGTTTGTTGCTCTCTCATATATATGCCTTTCTGTCTTTGGTGAATAATAAAGTGATACATTTTTTACTACATATATATAGGCAGTCATTTTATTGTGCAATTGAGATGTTCCTCTTTATGGGTTTGTTCTCTCTCTTGTTTCAGTATATTGTTCTTGCACACCCTGTGAACCCTCTTGCCTTTATTTGTATTTTTCATATAATTTGATAATTTGTCAGTGGTGTTCTCCATTTTCTCTATACACATCTGGATGTCAACAGGACACCTAGAGCTTTGATTCCCTACAGCAGTCAGGTGACGAGAATAGTGCAACATTAAATGTTTGTCTGATGATGCCAGTTTCTATTCACTTGACCACTGCAAACAACCACAGGCCTCTGTGGTGCTTTTTCCAGATATCGCTTCTGAAGCTGATGCAGACGTCTGGTGCAGCCTATCCTGGATCCGCAGATCCAGGCGTGATGCAAGGTGAATATGCCTCCATTCAATATCTGAAAATCATCCATACTGTCGGACTGCCCCTTTAAATTCTTAAAGCTCTGCTTTGAGTCCATATTTTGGTCTAAAATGTAACAGATTAGTAGTAAATTGGAAGTTTTATATAAAATAGTTTGCCTTGGGAATATGAAAACCATATACAGGGTGGGCCATTTATATGGATACACCTGGGTGGGCCACTTATAAAGTTGGATCCAAAATGACCAACTTCAAAATGGCTGCCATGGTCACCCCCCACCTTGAAAAGTTTCCCCCCTCCTATATACTAATGTGCCACAAACAGGAAGTTGATATCACCAACCATTCCCATTTTATTTAGGTGTATCCATATAAATGGCCCACCCAGGTGTATCCATATACATGGCCCACCCTGTACATAACGCCTGGTGACCACTGAGCCAAGGTGTTAAGAGTGCACAATGCTGCCAGCAATAAAAGCCTTGTGTCCAGAGCAGATAAGACTCCCAGGGCGGCCGTGTTCACATTAGCCATGTGTTACACTGACCAGAGGTGGATTATTGCCATTGCTGATACCATCAGTACTATACTGGACATTGGAGGAGGAGAATTTATTACCGTTTGTGTTTTGTCATCACTTGTCGAAGTCCATAACTGTCACCCCCATCAGTGCCAGATCTCAGAGAGTCACAAGTTTCAGAAACACGAAGACAAAAAAAACTGCCCTATAAATAATAAGGAAACATGGGGGGAATTCCCTCCTGATTTAATTAGGATGCTATAAACTTTGGCTACTCTGCAACTTCTTGAATTTAACTGTTGAGTGTCAGCTGTGGTCCAAACGATTGCAAACATCTCAATATAGGAGATGGCTCAATACATAAAGTCAATGACAGGGCCTGCAAAAAGTCACCTAAGACTCTAATCTCATTGTAGACAGATCATTTAAGAATGGCTCCTGCACACAAAAAGTCGCCTTACTGCCAAAATAATGAGGAAGGTTCTTGATTCTCCCAGTGGAAATCCAACTGGCTGAAAGGATCCGAAGACAAGATCATTTTTAGTGGTTTATTGTCAACGCGTTTCAGAGTCAAAAATGACTCCTTCCTCAGGAAAACCAGTTGTCTTTTTTCTCCACTTATGATCCATTTCTTCTTCCTCCCACCTCTTAATCTGATAATTCACTCTGGAAATAAATTTAAAATACCGCCAACTCACTGAGAAATTGGAGTTAAACTGACTTTTTAAGTTTATGAGAACAAGAGGAAAGAGAGGAGTGCTTAGCAGAGAAAAAGAGAGCAGAGAAGCACACAAGCTGAGGTAAAAATCCAGGAATAGATTCACAGCTACACAGCTCATTACAGCTGTATAATGTCTTCCATGCTGCAGCTGCCTCGGAACATGTGCTACATAGACAGAAGAGCAAGAATCCCTCATATCTGTGTGTGCTGCGTATGGAAACATCAGAGCAGATAATCTATACCTACCAGCTCAGAGGTAACTGAAAATTAGAGAGAGCATCTGCTGATGGGAAAACTGGTTAAAATACAGGGATACAAGACATATATTGGCAGAAATAGTATTATTTGTCACGTATAAGCCCAGAACAGCTTATTCTGAACTAGCACCTGTAAGGACACTTACTGTATGCTTTAATGTTTCTCTGAGGTGCAGGACATGGAAGCACCTGGACAAAACATACAAGCTCCATACTCTGTACTTCTATAGATATGAACCTGGGATCCTAGAACCAAATGGCACCAATACGAAGCGAAGAGTCACTAAGCCAAGGATAATGCACGCGTAAGGAAAAAAACCCATCAATTTTAGTGTGTCAAAACCTGAAATGACGACATGAATATACCTATGTCAGGCCAAAGCCAACTTCCATTGATTCAGATCACCTCCTCTATGTACGAAGCATCAGCCATCAAAGCTCTTCCGGTTAGAAACATTTGGCTGCAATAATCCTGGAAAACGCGGCCACTCAGGATGGTCATTGGGCCAAAGTCTTTACCACAGAGAGGGGAAATTGCTTCACAAATTAAATAACGATTGAGCTTGGAAGGTTTGTAATAGAGTCATAAGAGAAGAATGGGACATGATTGCATGAGACACAATGTATCAGCAGAAGGATGACATGATGCCAGGACGGCGACTGGAGAACATTCTTCTGCTGGGAGAGAGGAAGACGAAGGTCGGGCAATTAGCAGAACCTGACAGTAATGAATGTGGACAGGTACAGCTGCCGTTGTCGGAAAATCTAGGGATGATCAAAGTGAATGAAATGAACAGAACGTCGCCGGCTTTAGAGAGATCTTCATGGATATTAATATTTACATATTTAATGCTGGAACGTATTCTACTTCTGATGGACGGTGAGGATTGAGAATTAGGTCAAATGGAGTTTATTGGGGTTTATTGGAGTCCAGGTGGAAAGCTACATGATCGCTCCTATGTATCAGTCAAGGACATTTCCCTCTGGGCTTATTCTCATAAAGATCAAAGAGAGAAGCAAGCAAAAATGTATCTAAAATGAAGCATCTACATGAATAGTGATGAGGGGACACATGGATGTTCAGGTCCGTCAAGTTTGGCTGAACATTAAAAAAAAGTTTGGTTCGGCTACCAAAATGGTACCTGAACTCGAACCTGGACCCCATACAAATGAATGGGGGGGCTCAAATATCCAGTGTTTCTCATGCTGTTATCTGTATGACAGGACCAGAAGCACTGTCTCTGATAGGCGGTAACCTTACTGAAATTATCACTAGTCACAGCGCTGCAGTTCCCACGCTGTCACACAGATGACAGCGTGAGCAGGCATCTGTGACCAACAGTGTAAAGCTTACCATTGGTCACAGGTCTCGGGCTGATGAGAGTACTACTCTCTTCATCCTATGCCTGGTCTCACTGATACACTGATAGCATCAAGAGGAGGCTTATGATGATGAGATTATTCACCAGCTGGCACCTGTTCATTCAGCTAATAAATGAATAAATAAATAAGAAAACAGTGTGGTGTTCCCCTTAATTTTCATAGCCAGCGGAGGGAAAGCTGATGGCTGAGTGCTGATATTAATATTCTGGGAAGGGGTCAATAAGCATAAAGGTTCTCAGGCTATTAATACCAACTCACAGCTGTTTGCTTAGCCTTTACTGGTTATTAGAGGGGAGATACCCCCAAACAAATTAAGTGGGGTACCCCTATAATTAATAACCAGCAAAGTTTAAACAAAAAAGCTGTTGGCTGATATTAATAGCCTAGGAAGGAACCATGAATGTTTTCCCCCTCCCAGCCTGAGAACATCAGCTCTCAGCTTCCCCAGAAGTGGCGGATTCATAAGATGCGCCAATTCTGGCACTTAACCTCCACTCTTCTCACTTGCCCTGGCATGGTGGCAAGTGGGGTAATAGTTGTGGGATTGATGTAAGCTATTTTATGGACATTGACATCAAACCCACGGCTAAGTAATGGAGAGGAGTCTATAAGACACCCCCATTACTAACCCCATAGTCAAAATTAATAAAGACAGACACAGAGTAAAATCCTTTAATTGAAACAAACACCCCCGACCTTCTTTTACCCATTTATTCAATAAAAATAAAATGAAAAAGCAAAATTAAGCAAAGTTATACTCACCTTTCAACTGAAAATCCATTAATGCCCATGTCCTACAACGATCCAGATGGTTCACACTAGCTCACACTGAGCTGAGCATGGGAAACGCTGCCTGTGACAGGCGGTAATGTTAATTACCTTAAATAGCCTTTCAACAATCTTTGCTCTGGCTGCTGAATCCAAACAGTAAGACTGACTTCCAGGTCAAGGTTGTGTTCAGGGTCCATGCAAGGACACTAGGTGTCTGGAACGGACCCCAAACTTTACCGCTCAGACTCACCCATCTCAAAACATGAACATTGTGATTTTTTAAAAAATTTTCTTACAATATTTACTGAGTGTACAAGTGTAGGGAGGTTGAACTGATGGATAGATCTGCCTGTAGGAAGAGGCAGAGGGGTAGTGCAGTGTAGGAACAAAAGCGCTGAGATAAAGAGAAAGGGGTGCTGTGTTGTAGTTTGACTATTAGAGGACAGTGGGGAGTGTAGGAGTTTGACTGTGTAACTGCCATTGGTCAAAGTGATAGTGGGCGGAGCTGCCCGGACTGGGAGTATAGGAGGTTGAGGGAAGGTTCTGGAAGTCCAGTCAGCCAGGGGAGCTCACTAGTAAGGAGGTTCTGCTGTAGAGAGAGAGATGGTGGACAGGCTCCACAGAGGAACTGACAGTTGAGACGGTCACGGGGGTGGCCCAAAGGACAGTAGCCACAGACGTAGACGGTCTGAGTGGACGGCGTACTTGGAATGGTGAAGCGCTGTGGTCTATAGGCCTAGGGCAGCCACAGTGAGAAGAGCCACAAAGGATGCCATGATGATGTAAAATAAGAAGTGAAATTCCTGTGGAGAATTGCGGTGGTCGTCATTGAGGTGGTCAATAAAGACGGACCTGTTGAATACAACCCCTGTCTCAGTCTCGTGTCTGTCGGCGGCAAGAAGTGGGTCACCCCCCATCCCTGTTGGCTACACTCTCTCACCTATCCTACATTTGGAGTAGTTGGCAGGCTCATTGCCGCAAATACAACACCTTCAGCAACAAGCCTGCCACCAAGTAACAAAGGCCCCCAAGCTGTACGGGGTGAAGAATTTTATTTTATTTTTTTCTTTCTCCTGTGGATTACAATTTGGGGCTGTGTTTTGGATTGCTGGCTGTCAATAAGTTAAACCGGAGCAGAGGAGTGTTCTGTTAAAAATGGATGTGGCATTACAGCGTCAAGAAGAGACACAGGAGTTTGCAGCCGTAATGGAAAATCTAAGACTATGCCACATCGGCCCCTGGGAGGAGCGGCCTACAACAGGAGACAGCCGCCCTCCCATGCTGGACCTTGGAAAATGGGTGGAGAGGCCAACCAACGCCCCACACCCAAGCGGGAGTGGCCCTGGTGAAGAGACTGGGTGCAGTCTGAGTTCCGATACTTTTAGCATATCGAATACTGGAATCGGAAGTTCCCATAATGCTATGAGCCAGTTTGATTTGATTCAGCCAATGACAATCCTCAGAACTGTGGGCACATCCTGTTAGGCATGTAGGCATGTTAACTAATGGCATGGCTGTGATTGGCTGCTGAAATGATGTCATGATGCACTATAAAAGCCGCCGCCGCCATTTCTGGTTCACTCTGCCATGAATTCAGTTAGGGACAGGCTGCTGTTCAAGACTCTGAGGGACAGTTAGTGATAGCGATTTTCAAAATCATATTGTGCTTTACCCAGGCTACATTCTCAATAAGTGTAGCTTTCTTTTGCCTTGCAGCAGTGTTCACAGCTGTCTGCAAGGTCTGTGTGAGTGCAGTGTGTAGTGTGTAGTGTGTCCTGCAGGCACGTCTGCTTGTAGGCCGCTCAGCGTGTGTCACTGCCTCATACATATTTTTCTTTTATTGCTGCTAATTTTTCATTCTCCTATTAGTGTGCATCCATCCTTATCCATATACGGTGGTTGCAAACACTATAGGAGTAGACAGCGGAGCCTCTCTGCAGCCTTTCAGTGCTAGTGCCCACTTATCTGCACTGTTCACGGCTGTCTGAGAGGTCTCTGTGTGTGAGTGCAGCTCACGCTGAGTAGTGTGTCCTGCAGCTACGTCTGGTTGTAGGCTGCTCAGCGTGCGTCACTGCCTCACACATATTTTTCTTTTATTGCAGCTCATTTTTTATTCTCCTATTAGTGTGCATCCATCCGTATCCATATACATTGGTTGCAAACACTATAGACAGCGGAGCCTCTCTGCAGCCTTTCAGTGCTAGTGCCCACTTATCTACACTGTTCACGGCTGTCTGAGAGGTCTCTGTGTGTGAGTGCAGCTCACGCTGTAGTGTGTCCTACAGCTACGTCTGGTTGTAGGCCGCTCAGCGTGCGTCACTGCCTCACACATATTTTTCTTTTATTGCAGCTCATTTTTTATTCTCCTATTAGTGTGCATCCATCCGTATCCATCTACATTGGTTGGTTGCAAACACTATATAGGAGTAGATAGAGGAGCCTTTTTTCTGGCTTGTGCCCTTCATCTGCAGCCAGATTAGTATTACCCTATTTTTTGGAGCCTCATCTTTTGCATTGTAGGTTACCTTCCTGCATTGTAATAGCTCCAAAAAGTTTGTGATACTATCGCTTTCAAATCTTTGGTCACATCCTTTCAGTTTAAAAAAAAAAAAAAAAAATAAATAAATAAAGTTCACCAAACACTACATTTGACAGTTGTGTAGGCCACATTAGCTCATATTAAAGTGTAGTCCACACACACACTTCATAAAATTAGTGTTTCTTATACCTGTTACCAGCTGTTCAGGAATAAGCACACTAAGCCCCCCCTTTGTACTTTTCTGCCTATCTTTATCAGTCTACCAAGATGAAGAAGGCAGGGAGTAAGGCACGTGGGCGTGGGTGTGGAGTTTCAGCAGGGAGAGGACGTGGGGATTCTGCAGGGAGAGGACGTGGGGATTCTGCAGGGAAAGGACGTGGGGATTCTGTGCCTGCTGCGGGCACCAGTGAGTCAGCATCCCCCAGTTTTAGCAGGTAACAATCCTTTATGCGCAGCTTTGTAGGACCTCGCCGTACCCCACTGCTGCGGGAGGAACAAATTGAAGCCGTTGTCAGATGGATGGCAGCTAACGCATCGACTTCAATGACTTCCACGTCCTCTCAGGAACAGAGAACTGAAGAGCAACCATCTGTCTCTTCACCACCTGCCAAAGTGCCCAGGCAGTCAGAGAGCCCTGGACAGGAGCCGTCACAGTCTCTACTTCTGTTCTCTGAATCTGTTGGCTTGGAAAGAGGGGGCCAGCCAAGCAGCATTCAAGAATGTGAAGAAGAGGGAGTATGCAGTGATGCGCAACTTCTTTGTCCCTCTGAATCTGAAGAGGCAGGTTGGCCAGTGCCTATGGTCAGCACACCTCAGTACGCATCAGATAATGATGAGACTCAGGTGCCACTTTCTGGTGCGTACGGTGCTGGCGAGACAACCCAGGAGAAACAGGTGATTGAAGAGGGGAGTGTAGATGAGGTCCATGACCCATCATGGCATGAGGAGGAACAGGAAGGTGGTGGGAGCAGCTCTGAGGCAGGGATTCCCCGAATGGCCAAAACAGGAGGGAGAGGGAGGGGGCAGACTTGGTTGCCTGTAGCCTCCACTTCGGCACCCGTTAGGAGCATTCCTCTTCCAAAAGCCAAAACGGGCGCTCCCAAGACTTGCAGTGCGTGGTCCTTTTTTGACACAGTTGCAGATGACATTTGCTTTGTCAAATGCAAGCTGTGTCATCAGAAAGTCAAAAGAGGGAAAAATGTCAGCAACCTAAGTACCACAAATATGTGGAAACATGTGCGGACCAAGCACGAGGTGGAGTTACACAGACACACTGAAGACGTAGGCCAACGTACAGCACCACCTACCACCTCTTCAGCTCATGTTGGGGGCCTCTTCCTCCAGCTCACACACAGCTGGTTCGGCTTCCTCACAGGATCTCCAAGGAAGAACCTCCGGCACTGTTGTCCGGAGACCCTGTGATATTGCACCCACAGCACCACGTTCCCAGTCATCCTCACACTCCCAGGCCACTCTACAGCCATCGGTAGCACAGGCATGGGATAAAAGGTGGCCATACTCGGCAAACCATCCCCGAGGACAGGCTCTGAATGCTGGCATTGCCAAACTACTGGCCGTTGAAATGCTCTCATTCAGGCTGGTGGAGACTAACACCTTCCGGAACTTCATGGCATTGGTAGTCCCACAATACATCGTGCCCAGCTGCTTTTATTTCAGCAGGCAAGCCATCCCTGCCCTGCAAAAGCATGTGGAGGGAAAAATAAAATATGCGCTACTAAACGCCGTCAGTAGCAAGGTCCACCTGACCACCGATGCGTGGACCAGTAACCATGGACAGGGACGATACCTTTCCCTCACTGCCCATTGGGTCAATGTTGTGGAGCCGGGTACAGATCTGGAGAGTGGTGCTGTACGTGTTCTGCCAACTTCACGGATTTCAGGAATCCAGTCTGTACACATTGACTCCTCCTCCTACTCTAGTTCCTCAGAAACAGTGCTGCAGGAGCCTGTTACGACCGATATGACCACAGCCGTGGACAAACGTCAACAGGCCGTACTCAAAATAATTTCTTACTGGATAAGTGGGCAGCAACTAACAGAATGGTTTTTAACAGGGAGAAATGCAAAGTACTACATCTGGGCAATAAAAATGAAAAAAGCATACATAGAATGGGAGGAATAGGGCTAAGTGACAGCACAGGTGAAAAAGACTTGGGTATACTAATAGATCACAGAATGAATATGAGTCAACAGTGTGATGCAGCAGCAAAAAAGGCAAATGCAATTCTAGGATGTATTAACAGAAGCATACAGTCTAGATCACGTGAAGTCATTATTTCCCTCTACTCCTCTTTGGTCAGACCTCATCTGGAATATTGTGTCCAGTTTTGGGCACCACATTTTAAAAAAGACATCAACAAACTGGAGCAAGTTCAGAAAAGAGCGACCAGAATGGTGACCGGTCTGCAAACCCTGTCTTATGAGGAAAGGTTGCAGGATTTGGGAATGTTTAGTTTGCAAAAGAGAAGACTGAGAGGAGACTTAATAGCTGTCTACAAATATCTAAAGGGCTGTCACATTGTAGAAGGATCATCTTTATTCTCATTTGCACAAGGAAAGACTAGAAGCAATGGGATGAAACTGAATGGGAGGAGACACAGATTAGATATTAGAAAAAACTTTTTGACAGTTAGAGTGATCAATGAGTGGAACAGGCTGCCACGAGAAGTGGTGAGTTCTCCTTCAATGGAAGTCTTCAAACAGAGGCTGGACAGACATCTGACTGGGATGATTTAGCGAATCCTGCTTTGAGCAGGGGGTTGGACCAGATGGCCCAGGAGGTCCCTTCCAACTCTACGATTCTATGATTCTATGATTCTATGATTCTATGATTCTTTGGGGAATCGAAGCCACAAAGCGCAGGAGCTCTGGAATGCCATCAAGAAGGAGAGCGACGTGTGGTTTGTGCCAGCGAATCTCCAGCCAGGCTTGGTAGGGTGTGACAATGGCCGAAATCTGGTGGCAGCTCTGGGCCTAGGCAACCTCACTCACATCCCATGTCTGGCACATGTGCTGAACTTGGTTATGCAGAGCTTCTGAGGGACTATCCGAATCTTGATGCACTGCTGCACAAGGTCTGCACAGAGTGCGCTCTCTTGCGGTGTTCAAGCACGGCAAGATCGCGCCTCGCTGCTCTGCAGCGCCGATTACGCCTTCCGGAACATTGCATCATATGTGACCTACCCACCAGGTGGAATTGAATGCTACATATGTTGGGGCGGTTGTGTGAGCAGCAGGCAGCAGTCATGGAGTACCAACTGCATCAGGCGCAATCAAGTCGCACTGTGCGCCGGTCACACTTCAGCACCACTGAGTGGGCCTCTATGAAGGACATCTGCCTCGTTTTGCGTGCCTTCAATGATTCCACTTGATGGCGAGTGCAGATGATGCACTAGTCAGCATGACTGTCCCCCTTATCTGCCTGCTTCAAAAAACACTGCAAGCACTAAGGGAGGAGGTTTTGGAAGAGGTGGAGGATGAGGAGTCACAAATGCCATCTGCTTCTGGACAGTCTGTGCTATGTGGTTCCTCACAAAGGCCTAGGCAGGGGACACTTTGTGAGGAGGATGAGGAGGAGTCAATGGAGGAGGAAGACATCTCTCCAGAGGAGGGAGGTACACAATGCTCTAATCAGTATGTAGAGCGAGGGTGGGGTGATGCAGAGCAGGCAGAGATGACGCCTCAAGCAGGGGACAGCGTTTCTTTGGCAGTTGGGAGTCTGCAGCACATGGTTGATTTCATGCTGCAGTGCCTGAGAAACGACCACCGCATCGCCCACATTCTCAACACGGCTGATTATTGGGTGAACACCCTCCTAGATCCTCACTACTGGGACAACTTACAAAGCCTCATACCACCGTTGAACCGGAAGCGTAAAATGCGGGAGTACCAAGACACACTGGTGCAGTCCATCATGTTCTCCATTCCACCCGACAGCAGTGCTGCTAGTGCTTTAAAAAGCACCTCTGTGCGTCGAGGCAGTGGAGGAAGCTCTGCACAAAGAGGGAGCAGAGGCAGCGCCTCAGCACAAGGCAAGACCAGTATGGCCCAAATGTGGCAAAGTTTTGTGTGTCTGCCACAAATGTCTACACCATCACAGACGGCTCCAGTCAGCAGGAGGCAACGTTTCCGTCAGATGGTGACAGACTACATGTCTTGCCCTGTCAGTGTACTCCCAGATGGCTCTTCCACCTTCAAGTTTTGGGTCTCTAAGCTGGATACATGGCCAGAGCTTAGCCAGTATGCATTGGAGGTGCTGGCTTGCCCTGCTGCCAGTGTATTTTCGGAACGCGTCTTTAGTGCTGCAGGTGGTGTACTAACAGACCGTCGCATGCGACTATCCTCCGATAACGTTGACCGGCTTACTTTTCTGAAAATGAACAAGGCCTGGATCTCGCCAGAATTTGCCAGTCCTCTTCCAAAATAAATAATTGGTTGGCCACAGTATCCAGGTCTCCTGTTGTGTTCATGTTTCTACCACCTGAACTGTAATCCCTGGGCTTCAACACAGCCAGTTGTCGCTCAGAAGTGCCATCTGCACAGAGAAAAACACTAGCTCCTGTGTTAGTGGGGTTCAGTAACGCCAGCTGTTCCCCTGCTGTGTGGACGGCAAAGTCTCCTGCTCCCTCCACAATAGAACTACTACTGATTTTTAACCGTGCTCCACTTAGGCCCCTGGCTCCACTGTCTCTAGTATTTCCGCTGGCCTCCAACCCCGCCAGTTGCTGCTCTGAAGTGGCATCTGCACAATCCACACTTGTTCCTGTGTTACTGGGGCTCAGTCACGTCAGTTGATCCCCTGATGTGTGTCCAGCAATGTCTCCTGCTTTGTCCACATTCCCATTACTAGTAGTGGGAATATGGACAGAGCAGTAGACCTTGCCGGACACACATCAGGGGATCAACTGACATGACTGAGCCCCAGTAACACAGGAACAAGTGTGGATTGTGCAGATGCCACTTCAGAGCAGTAACTGGCAGGGTTGGAGGCCAGGGGAAATACTAGAGACAGTGGAGCCACAGGCCATAGTGGAGCACGGTTACAATCAGTAGTAGTCTACAACCTATATAAAACTTGCTGCAAGTTGGCCTCCGCCTGCTACATGATTGATCCTGGGCTTCAATACAGCCAGTTGTCGCTCGGAATTGCTGTCCGCACAGAGAAAAACACTA
Organism: Dendrobates tinctorius; assembly: GCF_039654945.1. Classification (NCBI taxonomy): domain Eukaryota; kingdom Metazoa; phylum Chordata; class Amphibia; order Anura; family Dendrobatidae; genus Dendrobates; species Dendrobates tinctorius. The sequence continues at coordinate 22,168,899 of NW_027361782.1, read as the reverse complement.
GCTCCTGTGTCAGTGGGGTTCAGTAATGTCAGCTGTTCCCCTGCTCTGTGGACGGCAATGTCTCCTGCTGCCTCCACATTCAAAAATCAGCAGGCCTCAGCCTGCTCCATGCATGATCCTGGGCTCCAACAATGCCAGTTGATGTTCAGAAGTGCCGTCTTCACAGAGAAAAACACACTAGCTCCTGTGTTAGTGGGGTTCAGTAACGTCAGCTGTTCCCCTGCTGTGTGGACGGCAATGTCTCCTGCTGCCTCCACATTCAAAAAACAGCATGCTTCAGCCTACTCCATGCTTCATTCTGGGCTCCAACAACACCAGTTGGTGTTCAGAAGTGCCGTCTTCACAGAGAAAAACACACTAGCTCCTGTGTTAGTGGGGTTCAGTAACGTCAGCTGTTCCCCTGCTGTGTGGATGGCAATGTCTCCTGCTGTCTCCACATTCAAAAAACAGCAGGCCTCAGCCTACTCCATGCTTGATCCTGGGCTCCAACAACGCCAGTTGATGTTCAGAAGTGCCGTCTTCACAGAGAAAAACACACTAGCTCCTGTGTTAGTGGGGTTCAGTAACATCAGCTGTTCCCCTGCTGTGTGGACGGCAATGTCTCCTGCTGCCTCTACATTCAAAAAACAGCAGGCCTCAGCCTGCTCCATGCTTCATCCTGGGCTCCAACAACGCCAGTTGGTGTTCAGAAGTGCCATCTTCACAGAGAAAAACACACTAGCTCCTGTGCTAGTGGGGTTCAGTAACATCTGATGAGGAGTGGTGGCGGTGCTCCTAGGAGGAGAAGTGGTGGCGGTACTCCTATGATGAGGAGTGGTGGCGGTGCTCCTATGATGAGGAGTGGTAGCGGTGCTCCTAGGAGGAGAAGTGGTGGCGGTGCTCCTAGGACGAGAAGTGATGGCGGTGCTCCTAGGAGGAGAAGTGGTGGTGCTCCTTGAATGATGAGGAGTGGTCGCGGTGCTCCTAGAAGGAGGAGAAGTGGTGGCGGTACTCCTATAATGATGATGAGTGGTGGTGGTGCTCCTAGACAGAGAAGTGGTGGTGGTGCTCTGAACAGGAGAATAGGTGGCAGTGACCCAAGCAGGTTCTGTGGTGGCGTTGCTCCAAGATAGTGGTCCAGTGGCGGTGGTGCTGAGCAGCGCTTGCCATGGTGGTGGCGGGGGTGGAGTGTCCAGCAGCACTCGGCATTGGTGTGGTGTAGTGGTGTCCGGCTTGGCTAGGAATGCAGGTGGCTGTGCAGTGGTATGCAGCAGAAGTCAGTATTGAGGTGTAGTGAGTCAGTGGTGGCACTGTTGGAAATTACACCACTGACTGCTGCACCTACCGATTCTGCTGCATAGCCTGCAAGTAAGCAGTGTTGCAGGCCTGCAACACATTCAGCTGTTGCTCAGGACTAAGGTGTTCCGCCATGCCCCATTCAATTTTACTGAAAAAATGGTGGGCTGGTCTGTTGAGTTCGGCCTCCAGCCGGTCAAGGCGCTGGTCGACAGAGTGGAAGCGGTGTTCCATGTGGGTAAAACCGTGTTCCATGAGTGAAAAACCGCTTTCCACTCTGTCAGACAGCACCTTGAGGCTGGCATGAAAGGCCTCACTCGAGTGCATGAACTCGGGCATAACATTCCTGTCCGAGGCCCTCTACCGCTGGCGGGAAGTGCCCTCATAACCAGTGGCAGAGACCAGGGACAGGGGAACACCTGTTTGACCAGCTTTCTGGTCACCAGCTGTCCGTGTTGCTGACCTGCAAGTTGCTTCCTGGCTGTCGGATGGCTGGGATGGGTCCGAGGTCGTCCGATGAAGGACCACTCCAGGGATAGGTTGCAGGGTGCTGCTCCAGGTGCTATGGAAAGAAAAGAAAAACATTACTATCATGCATTTACCAGAAGCATCAGCTGTGGAACAGAAAAGCACAGATTATAAAAATATATATATATATATATATATATAATACTTACGCTCTGGTGGCAAGGATTGGTCTTACGAACGCCAACTCACAATGATAGCGGTACTTTGTTCTGGTCCTTGCCGCTGAACCACTGCAAACCTGTCCCTCAGCACGAACATCAGTGTTGAAGTGGTCCTTTATCTAACACCAACGTGTGCGGACTTTGTTCACTGTTGGAAAAACAAAGAAAAAATGTTATACAATGCACTGATGGCAACATCTGTATCATCACACACACCTGAGTGAACTTGGCAAACAGTCAATGCGGCATCAGAAAAGAATTCAATAGGCAATGCAGTCACTGTTGATCCTGAGGACACTGTTGTGCTTCCTGCTAGAATATATCTATCAGGAAACACAACAGTATCATCAGGAACAAGAGTCAAAGCAGGAACAATACAGCAGTAAAATACACAATGCAGTCACTGTTGATCCTGAGGACACTGTTGTGTTTCCTGCTACAATATATCTAGCAGGAAACACAACTTTATCATCAGGAGTAAGAGTCAAAGCAGGATCAATACAGCAGTAAAATACACAATGCAATCACTGTTGATCCTGATGACACTGTTGTGTTTCCTGCTAGAATATATTCTAGCAGGAAACACAACAGTATCATCACGAACAAGAGTCAATGCGGCATCACAGAGCATGGAAATACTTACTAAATGCCTTTTTGGAAGTTGGAGAGGCGCTGTCCCAACCATCCATCATTGCTGCAGCCACCTCATTCCAGAGCTACCGGGTCACCACAGTGTCCTTGCACTGCTGGTCACGGCTGTCCCACAACGGGACACGCTCCTGGACCAGGCGGATCAGGGTGTCGTTGTCCAAGTAAATGTCTTCATCCCGTTGTGGAACCTATTAATAATTCTGAGATTGTTTTTTCGTGACATATTGGGCTTCATGTTAGTGGTAACTTTAGGTCGACAGTGTTTGCGTTTATTTGTGAAAAAATCGGAAATTTGGCGAAAATTTTGAAAATTTAGCAATTTTAAAGTTTTGAATTTTTATTCTGTTAAACCAGAGAGTTATGTGACACAAAATAGTTAATAAATAACATTTCCCACATGTCTACTTTACAGCAGCACAATTTTGGAGACAAAATTTTTTTTTGTTAGGAAGTTATAAGGGTTAAAAGTTGACCAGCGATTTCTCATTTTTACAACAAAATTTACAAAACCATTTTTTTAGGGACCATCTCACATTTGAAGTCACTTTGAGGGGTCTATGTGGCAGAAAATACCCAAAAGTGACACCATTCTAAAAACTGCATCTCTCAAGCTACTCAAAACTACATTCTAGAAGATTAAACCTTCAGGTGCTTCACAGGAACTAAAGCAACGTGGAAGGAAAAAATGGACATTTTACTTTTTCCAACAAAAATTTTCTGTTAGCATCAATTTTTTCATTTTCACATGGGCAACAGGATAAAATGGATCCTTAAATTTGTTGGGCAATTTCTCCTGAGTTCACTGATACCTCATATGTGGTCATAAACCACTGTTTGGGCATGCGGCAGGGCTCAGAAGGGAAGGAGCGCCATTTGACTTTTTGAATGGAAAATATGCTGGAATATTTAACGGTTGCTAAGTCGCGTTTGGAGAGCCCCTGTGTGCCTAAACATTGGAGCTCCCCCACAAGTGACTCCATTTTGGAAACTAGACCCCCCAAGGAACTTATCTAGATGCATAGTGAGCACTTTGAACCCCAAGGTGCTTCACAAATTGATCCGTTAAAAAAAGGACTTTTTTTTCACAAAAATTTTCTTTTAGCCCCAGTTTTTTCATTTTCACATGGGCAACAAGATAAAATGAATCCTAAAATTTGTTGGGCAATTTCTCCTGAGTACACCAATACCTCATATGTGGTCATAAACCACTGTTTGGGTGCACGGCAGGGCCTGGAAGGGAAGGAGAGCCATTTGACTTTTTGAATGGAAAATGAGCTCCAATCGTTAGCGGACACCATGTCACGTTTGGAGAACCCCTGTTTGCCTAAGCTGTGAAAACCCCCCAAAAGTGACCCCATTTTGGAAACTAGACCCCCCAAGGAACTTATCTAGATGCATAGTGAGCACTTTGAACCCGAAAGTGCCTCACAAATTGATCCGTAAAAAAAAAGTACTTTATTTTCACAAAAATTTTCTTTTAGCCCCAGTTTTTTCATTTTTACATAGGCAACAGGATAAAATGGATCCAAAAATTTGTTGGGAAATTTCTCTTGCATACACCGATACCTCATATGTGGTCATAAACCACTGTTTGGGCACACGGCAGGGCCTGGAAGAGAAGGAGAGCCATTTGACTTTTTGAATGGAAAGTGAGCTCCAATCGTTAGCGGACACCATGTCACATTTGCAGAGCCCCTGATGTACCTAAACAGTGAAAACCCCCCACAATTTACACCATTTTGGAAACTACACCCCTTATGGAATGTTTCTAGATGTGTAGTGAGCACTTTGAACCCCCAAGTACTTCACAGAAGTTTATAACGCAGAGCAGTGAAAATAAAAAATCTTTTTTTATTCCTCAAAAATGATATTTTAGCCCGCTATTTTATATTTTCACAAGGCTAACAGGAGAAATTGGACCACAAAAGTTGTTGTACAATTTGTCCTGAGTACACTGATACCCCATATGTGGGGGGAACCACTGTTTAGACGAATGGGAGAGCTTGGAAGGGAAGGAGCGCCATTTTGAAATGCAGACTTTGATGGAATGTCCTGCCGGCATCATGTTGCATTTGAAGAGCCCCTGATGTGCCTAAACAGGAGAAAGCCCCCACAAGGGACCCCATTTTGGAAACTAGACCCCCAAGGAGCTTATCTAGATGAGTAGTGAACACTTTGAGCCCCCAAGTGCTTCACTGAAGTTTATAACGCAGAGCCGTGAAAATCAATAATCATTTTTTTCCTCAAAAAATGATTTTTAGCCCGCATTTTTTTTTTCAAAAGGGTAACAGGATAAATTGGACCTCAAAGGTTGTTGTCCATTTTGACCTGAGTACGCTGGTACCCCAAATGTGGAGGGGGAACACTGTTTGGGCACACGTTGAGGCTTAGAAGGGAAGTAGTGACGTTTTGAAATGCCGACTTGATGGAATGGTCTCCGGGCATCATGTTACATTTGCAGAGCCCCCGATGTGACTAAACTGTGGAAACTCCCACAAGTGACCCCTGTTATGAATGGGTCACCGAGAAGGAAAACTAAACAAGCTAAGTCACAGAAAACCAGAGAGGTTGGTAACTATGCAGATTGCAGACCCCTGATCCTAACCACACAACTAGCAGAAGCCATGGAGCGTTCCTATGATGAATCTAGACACCTCGTCACAGCCGGAGGACTAAATAAGCCTAAAGCAAGAAAAGGGGAAATCTAAACTGTCCCAGAGCAGACCCCAAAGGAATAGACAGCCCCCACACATGTAATGACGGTGAAACAAGATGAAGACACAAACACAGGCAGGAAAATAGGCTGAGCAAACGATGGGGCCCAAACTAACTAGAAAGGACAGGAAAGGAAAGACACTGTCTGCAATCTGCCCAAAAAACCCTACAAAAATAATGTCCAACACTTCTGATAACAAAATTAACCCTGAAGTCACTAGACTTCTCCCACTATATCAGCACTGTGAAATATTCTGAGACAGAGCAAAAAGAGGCCAATCTAATAAGGGACAAAAAGCAAATTGGCAAATACAGATAAATAAGAGTGGAAATTCAGCACAGCCCCAGTCGGGGCTGGCTGACCACACAAAAAACTGAATAGACCAACAAAATCAAGTGTGAACATTAGCAGAAACACTTACATTGAGATTACTGGAACAGAGCTGAAAACCAAGACCTGAAAAGCCAGAAGGAATCACCAGCACCAGAAAAGGGCGTCGGCTGTCTTAAATCCAGTCTGAGATTCCAGAGATCCAATCGTTATCCTCATCATCAGGTGGCAGATCTCTACTAATTAAATCAACCTCACTACCTCCTGTTACCACCAGAGGGAGCCCGGAAGGAGAACTCACAACTGCTAGACCAGAAAATGAGTTCACAACAGACACCATTTTGGAAACTAGACCCCCCAAGGAACTTATCTAGATGAGTGGTGAGCGCTTTGAACCCCCAAGTGCTTCACAGAAGTGTATAACGCAGAGACGTGAAAATAAAAAAATCATTTTTTTTCCATAGAAATAATTTTTTAGCCCCCAATTTTTTATTTTCCCAAGGGTAACAGGAGAAATTAGACCCCCAAAGTTGTTGTGCAATGATTCCTGAGTACGCTGATACCCCATATGTAGAGGTAAACCACTGTTTGGGCACACGTCTGGGCTTGGAAGGGAGGGAGCACTGTTTGACTTTTTGAACGCAAAATTGGCTGGGATCAATGGTTGCACCATGTCGCGTTTGGAGACCCCCTGATGTGCCTAAACAGTGGAAACCCCTCAATTCTAACTGCAACCCTAACCCCAACACAACCCTAACCACAGCCCTAAGCCCAGCACATCCCTTATCTGAACCCTAACCATAACCCTAACCCCAACACACCCCTAACCCTAATCCCAACCCTAACCACAAGCTTGACCCTAATCCCAAACCTAAACCCAACACACCAATAACCCTAATCTTAACCCTAATTCCAACCCTAACCCTATTTCCAACCCTAAATCTAACCCTAACCCTAATTCCAACCCTAACCCTAATTCCAACCCTAACCCTAACCCTAATTCCGCCCTAATCCTAATTCCAACCCTAACCCTTTTTCTAACCCTAATTCTAACCCTAACCCTAATTCTAACCCTAACCCTAATGGAAAAATAAAAATAAAAATATTTTCTTTATTTTATTATCGGTGCCTACCTATGGGGCTAATAAGGGGGCAGTGAACTATTTTATTTAATTATTAAATTTAATTATTAATTATTAACTATTTTATTTAATTATTTTATTACTATTTTTTTTAATTTTGATCACTGTGAGAGTTTATCACTGTGATCAAAATGAATGAATGGTATCTGCCGTTTGGAAGATTCGACAGAAGCACTGCGCATGCGCCCTCCATTTTGGAAGATGGCGGCACCCATGCAGGAGGGAGGAGGGACACCGGGAGTGACACAGGGAGTCAGGAGGTACCGGGGGGAGAGACGGTGATCGGAAGGCAGGGGGAGTGGTGGGCAGGGGGGGCAGATAATGACTGCGGCGGCAGATTGCCGCTGCCAGTCTGTGGCGTGGGGCAGATCACCCCCGTTAGCCAGTGGGGGGGTCGGATCAGTGTCTCCAGCCATGTCCAATGCTACTGCAGCATCGGCCATGGCTCGATTGCAATATTTCATCAAATTTCATTGATGAAATATTACTATCGCTCTGATTGGCTGTTTCACTTTTAACAGCCAATCAGAGTGATCGCAGCGATGGGGGGACGAAGCCACCCCCCATGGGGTGAAGTACAAAGCCCCCTGTACCTGCAGGTCGGGAGACCTTTCATTGACCCCTGTCACCCGACCCGCAGGGGGGCTTTCAAGTCATGACATGAAAGGACAGGCAGACATTATGTTGAAGAATACTCACATTTTGGCTGCTGCAGCTTATATGCAAAGTTGGAAGACTTTTGTCTGTTCAAGGCTGTCTTATCTCTTCAAGGCTGTCTGTAGAGTAAAGGGCATGTCACACTAAGAGATATCGCTAGCAATATCGCTATAACTAGTGACGTTATAGCGATATTGCTAGCGATATCGCTGTGTCTGATACTTACCTACAACCCGCTCCCCCGCTGGTTATCGCTGATCGCGCGAGAACGTTCAGGACTGTTTCTCATCGTCCACTTCCTGCGGCGCTTCCTGCTGTGAAGACGAGCGACGCGTGGAGCCGGGCGGGAGGACGCAGGATCGCCTGGTGTGACAGGTAAGTAGCGATCCCCGTCCCCAGCGATGTCGCTGGTGAGATCTGCCTGTGTGGCAGCTCACTAGCGACCACTTAGCGATGTACCAGCGATCCTGACCGCGTCATATCGCTGGTCGGGATCGCTGGTACATCGCTAAGTGTGACAGTACCTTAAGAGGTCTGCCACTGCAGACACCTTCTTTTATGTACACTCCTCCCAAACAATGTTGCTTGTGTAGAGGGTCGTTTAAACCAGTGTCTAGCGACCCCATAGACAGTAATGTTATTTTTTTGCGCATTCCGTGCGCATGCGATTTTTTACTAGGTTGGGTGGAACAAAAAATGCAACATCTAGCCTCTGGCGCTTCTGGGCACACACCTGGAAAATGCACAGTGCACTAAAACGCTGATGAACACGTGACACTGCGCCAGCCATTTTAAAGATAGGGGACCATTGCGTGTGCGACCGATAGCGCACGATGCGCTGCGCGATAAAACGCTAGTGTGAAACCAGCCTAAGCTGGTAAATTTTATCTGCGCTAATACATTGTAACAAAACATCAAGACTGATGATATGCACCTGTCTCAGATTTGTGCATCCCGGTCCGCTAAACTTTGTTATGCTCCACGTCGGGCTTTACAACTAGCCCAGCGTGCTCCCATGTGTTTATTTCCTAGATCTATATAAGGTATCCCAAGGCATTCACCTATTTCTTTGTATTAAGACTTTGTGGTATAACATTTAGTTTGTGAATCCAGTTCCATCCAGTCTCCATGATGTCTGTGGTTTCCAGTCCCTGAGTTACATGTCTATGGCTTTCAGCACCACTGCCAACTGGCTGATTCTCCTGGACGTCTCCTATCTGCCTGCAGCTTTCATGGTTTTAAGACTTTTTTTTTACTCCAGAGTTGTGTCTGCTACATGTTCTTGGCCTTCCTGGACCTCTGCTGTGTGTCCAGCGGTTTCTAGGACATCTCCTAGCCGCCTACAGCTTCCACGGTGTTTAAACTTTCTCTTTTACTCTGTAGTTTTGTCTGCTACCTGCCTGTGGTTTCCATGTCATCTCCTGTCTGCATGTGGCCCTAAAGGGGCCTTTACACATAGCGATATCGCTAGCGATATTGCTAAAGCGTCACCGATTTTGTGATGCAGCATCGACATTGCTAGCGATATCGCTATGTGTGATACTTACCTCCGACCGGCTCCCCCACTGTCTGTCGCTGATCGCGCGAGATCATGCAGCTCCATTTCTCGTCGGGCGCTTCCTGCTGGGCTTCCTGCTGGCGCCGACGAGCGACGCGTGGACGCGGCTGGGAGGACTTCAGGATCGCCACGTCTGAAAGGTAAGTAACGACCGCTGCTGCGTTGCTACATTGCTGTGAGATCTGCCTGTTTGGCAGCTCACTAGCGACCATTTAGCGATGCACCAGCAATCCTGACCGGATCGTATCGTTGTCGGGATCGCTGGTGCATCGCTAAATGTAAAGGGGCCTTAAGTCCTCGAGTCTCCAATCTGCTCGTGGTCTTCAGTAACTCTACAATCTTTCTGCAACTCTGCTAACGGTCTTCTGTCCTGTGTGCCTCACCCGTTTACTGCACCTATGTGCCCACCTGGAACTTGGGCTTAGGCTATGAGCCCATGATCCCGAACTGGCAGTACTTTGGACGCAGCGCATATTCGCTGTGTTAAAAGCGCTGCTCTCTATTGAGTGCACGTGAATCCACTGTCTTCACTGAACTGTGCGGATTCACTGCATCCATATATTGTATGGGTGAAATGTCTCTTGTGGAGACAAGCGTCACCGCAAGATAAATAGACATGCTGCGGTCTTGAGAGACGTGCCGCATGTCCGTCTCCGCGGTTAAGTCGCGGGTGTCTGTGAGCACATACTGGAGATGGGATTTCTTGACATCCCATCCACTATGCTGTAACATCTGGCCGCTGCGAGTTGGATGCTGCACAAGTAGACGGTCATCATGTGCACATAGCATTAGAAAATCCACCTCATCTAGGGAGCCCTTTGTATGCGGTTCCAGAGATTCGGGCTTTTTTATTTAGTGAAAATGTTATGGCAGTTACAATAGAGTGTGGCTCCCTTGCATATATCAACTGTAAGCAATGCCCCTTTGGTAAAAACAATAAAAAGTAGCAATAAATAAAGTCCATAACTCTGGAGCCATATGGTGGGTTTGAAAAAAAAAGAAAAACATCCTAAAAGAACAATGGGAATAAAATAGGAGAAAAACCTGGACACGTCTGACCCGCAGGTCCTCTTCAAGCTGCCTCCATATTTAGTTTGCGGAGACAGAATACAAATGTATCAAACACTCAATTGTGAGAAACATTTGCTCTGAAAGCTGAAAAGTGTCCAGAACGTGTAACCACCAAGTGGATTGCCTCTACGTAACTAACGTGTTGCTGTTTTTTTATCCTGACTTTTTCACCTCATCGGTGGGTATGTGATTAGTTTTCATTTTGGGAGAGGGGATGAGCTTTTTTTTATCTTCAGGTTGGCTATTTAGCAGGTTTTCTTTTTCTACTGAACCCAATAATTGGATTTTCTCTTTTAGCTCCGTTACGATTGGCTGAAAGTGGCCATCTTATTATGGATCGGCTGTAACAATCTGCTGATCACTGCTGAAGGATTCTCCTACATCAGAAATCCCAAACACGGAGGGACATTTTCATGAAGGTGTAAAAATCTAGCTACAATATTTTGAAGGCTGCAAAGATTTTCTAATTAGCCTCATTTTTCCAGTGAATCGACTTCTAGACGGGACAGCGCCATGCTGACGAGGCTTAATCCAATGAAGAAGTCTTGATAATATATGCCAGCCTCCCGGGCAGCAGATCTGGATTCCTGTGTAATTGGAGAATTTCAGTTTTCACACGATTTCCCAACTCAATTACAAAACTAGATGCAGAGTAAGCGCGTCCGCTTATTACCACAATATCAGAGCACCAGAATCCTCTCCAAAGACAAACAGTGAGCGTCCCGCGCGGTAATTAGATTCTCGGCTGTTCTTCATTGAGGCGCAGGGGAGGGGGCCAGTTTTTATTCATTACTTTTATGTTTCTCTATTTGTACAAGGTTTTGCTCATTGTAGGAAATAGGAAAATCAAACATAAGAGGAATTGTAGGAGGAAACTATCGGAAAGGAAGAGAAAGTTTTAGTCTGGGTTCACATGGGGACATCGATGGAGAAAAACAAACAAACGTATAATTCAGTAATGGTGAACACATAAATAATGCAATCAGCGGATGGCAGCTTTCCAGAGTGGACCATTGCCCTGTATGGATGATACTGTAACAATGCCCTTTCTCAGACTGGCACTCAGCCCAGACTAGATGACAACTTCCAGCAGTGTAATGAAAGTCACCCCCAAAATGCTAATTTTTTAGCTACATTTCCATATATATAGACTATGAGGGTCACACTAAAAATTAATGTGACTGATAAGGAAGACAACAACACAACTGTATCATCTATAGTGTATAATGCGTTATTACTAAGATGGAAGTATCTCTGTATACAGGGAGCTCCCCCTAGTGGTGGCTGTAGACAGAATCATATCATGTATCTCTGTATACAGGGAGGTCCCCCTAGTGGTGACTGCAGACAGAATCTTATCATGTATCTCTGTATACAGGGAGCTCCCCCTAGTGGTGGCTGCAGACAGGATCTTATCATGTATCTCTGCGAACAGGGAGCTCCCCCTAATGGTGGCTGCAGACAGGATCATATCATGTATCTCTGTATACCGGGAGCTCCCCCTAGTGGTGGCTGTAGACAGGATCTTATGTATCTCTGTATACAGGGAGTTCCCCCTAGTGGTGACTGCAGACAGAATCTTATCATGTATCTCTGTATACAGGGAGCTCCCCCTAGTGGTGGCTGCAGACAGAATCTTATCATGTATCTCTGTATACAGGGAGCTCCCACTAGTGGTGACGGCAGACAGGATCTCATCATGTATCTCTGTATACAGGGAGCTCCCACTAGCGGTGACTGCAGACAGGATCTCATCATGTATCTCTATATATTAGGATGCCAAGGAAATGCATGGTAAAAATTAAGTAGCAAGTTTTTGAAGGTCTTTCCTCCTAACTTTGTTCCTTTTTGGTCATAGATATTTTATAATTTTCTTTTTTTAAGATTAGTTATCATGTACTGGTTGCAAAATGGCACATCATATTGCAGTTTTAAATGTTTTTTTAGTATTTATCGTCATACATATCCCGCGTTATGTATGGTATGTTATGCCGTTTACCGATCAGATTAATTTTATATTTTGATAGATCGGGCATTTCTGAACGCGGCAATACCAAATGTGTGTGTGTGTATATGTATATATATATATATATATATAAAATATATACTTGTGCAAGTGGTAAATCTAAAATTAATGTCAACATATTTTACATGGTGAATCCTTATGCCAAAAGGAATAAATTTGAGGGGTGATACTTACCAATTTGCAAAGTTCATTTTTCCTTGGCACCCTGCTGTATAAAGGGAGTTTCCCCTAGTGGTGGCTGCAGACATAATAATGTCATGTGTCTCTGTATACAGGGAGCTCCCCCTAGTGGTGGCTGCAGACAGTATGTTATCTTGTATCTCTGCATACAGGGAGCTCCCACTAGTTGTGGCTGCAGAAAGAATCTTATCCTGTATCTCTGTATACAGGGAGCTCTCCCTAGTGTTGACTGCAGACAGGATCTTATCATGTATCTCTATATACAGGGAGCTCCCCCTAGTGATAGCTGCAGAAAGTTTCTTATCCTGTATCTCTGTATACAGGGAGCTCCCCCTAGTGGTGGCTACAGAAAGAATCTTATCCTGTATCTCTGTATACAGGGATCTCCCCCTAGTGTTGGCTCCAGAAAGAATATTATCATGTACTTGTATACAGGGAGCTCCTCCTAGTGGTGGCTGCAGACAGGATCTTATCATGTATCTCTGTATACAGGGAGCTCCCTCTAGTGGTGGCTCCAGAAAGAATCTTATATCATGGTGGCTGAAGACAGAATCCTATCATGTATCTCTGTATACAGGGAGCTCCCCTAGTGGTGGTTGCAGACAGTATGTTATCTTGTATCTCTGTATACAGGGAGCTTCCTCTAGTGGTGGCTGCAGACAGAATCTTATCATGTATCTCTATATACAGGGAGCTCCCCCTAGTGGTGGCTGCAGACAGAATCTTATCATGTATCTCTATATACAGTCATATGTTAAAGTTTGGGCACCCCTATTAATGTAATATAATATCTGCAGCCACCACTAGGGGGAACTTCCTGTATAGAGAAATACATTATAAGATCTTGTCTGCAGTCACCACCAGAGGAAGCTCCCTGTATACAGAGATACAGGATAAAGTACTGTCTGCAGCCACCACTAGAGGGAGCTCCCTGTATATAGAGATACATGATAATATTCTGTCTGCAGCCACCACTATGGGGAGCTCCCTGTATACAGAGATACATGATAAGATTCTGTCTTCAGCCACCACTAGGAGCTCCCTGTATATAGAGATACATGATAATATTCTGTCTGCCGCCACCACTAGAGGAAGCTCCCTGTATACAGAGATACAGGATAAGATTATATCTGCAGCCACCACTAGGGGAACTTCCTGTATAGAGAAATACATTATAAGATCCTGTCTGCAGTCACCACCAGAGGAAGCTCCCTGTATACAGAGATACAGGATAAGATTCTGTCTGCAGCCGCCACTAGGGGGAGCTCCCTGTACAGTCATATGTTAAAGTTTGGGCACCCCTATTAATGTTAACCTTTTTTCTTTATAACAATTTTGGTTTTTGCAACAGCTATTTCAGTTTCATATATCTCATAACTGATGGACTCAGTTATATTTCTGGATTCAAATGAGGTTTATTGTACTAACAGAAAATGTGCAATCTGCATTTAAGCAAAATTTGACCAGTGCAAAATTATGGGCACCTCAACATAAAAGTGACATTAATATTTCGTAGATCCTCCTTTTGCAAAAATAACAGCCTCTAGTCGCTTCCTGTAGCTGTTAATGAGTTCCTGGATCCTGGATGAAGGTATTTGTGACCATTCCTGTTTACAAAACAATTCCAGTTCAGTTAAGTTTGATGGTCGCCGAGCATGGACAGCCCGCTTCAAATCATCTCACAGATGTTCAATGATATTCAGGTCTGGGGACTGGGATGGCCTGTCCAGAACATTGTAATTGCTCCTCTGCATGAATGCCTTAGTAGATTTGGAGCAGTGTTTTGGATCATTGTTTTGCTGAAATATCCATCTCCTGCATAACTTCAACTTCGTCACTGATTCTTGCACATTATTGTCATGAATCTGCTGATACTGAATTGAATCCATGCGACCCTCAACTTTAACAAGATTCCCGGTGCCGGCATTGGCCACACAGCCCCAAAGCATGATGGAACCTCCACCAAATTTTACTGTGGGTAGCAAGTGTTTTTCTTGGAATGCTGTGTTTTTTAGCCTCCATGCATAACACCTTTTTGTATGACCAAACAACTCAATCTTTGTTTCATCAGTCCACAGGACCTTCTTCCAAAATGTAACTGGCTTGTCCAAATGTGCTTTTGCATACCTCAGGCAACTCTGTTTGTGGCGTGCTTGCAGAAACGGCTTCTTTCACATCACTCTCCCATACAGCTTCTCCTTGTGCAAAGTGCGCTGTATTGTTGACCGATGCACAGTGACACCATCTGCAGCAAGATGATGCTGCTGGTCTTTGGAGGTGGTCTGTGGATTGTCCTTGACTGTTCTCACCATTCTTCTTCTCTGCCTTTCTGATATTTTTCTTGGCCTGCCACTTCTGGGCTTAACAAGAACTGTACCTGTGTTCTTCCATTTCCTTACTATGTTCCTCACAGTTAAAACTGACAGGTTAAATCTCTGAGACAGCTTTTTGTATCCTTCCCCTGAAAAGCTATGTTGAATAATCTTTGTTTTCAGATCATTTGAAAGCTGTTTTGAGGAGCCCATGATGCCACTCTTCATAGGAGAATCAAATAGGGGAACTACTTGCAAGTGGCCACCTTAAATACCTTTTCTCATGACTTGATACACCTGGCTATGAAGTTCAAAGCTCAATGAGGTTACAAAACCAATTTAGTGCTTCAGGAAGTCAGTAAAAAGTAGTTAGGAGTGTTCAAATCAAGAAAATGATAAGGGTGCCCATACTTTTGCACCGGTCAAATTTTGTTTAAATGCAGATTGCACATTTTCTGTTAGTACAATAAACCTCATTTGAATCCAGAAATATGACTGAGTCCATCAGTTATTAGATATATGAAACTGAAATAGCTGTTGCAAAAACCAAAATTGTTATAAAGAAAAAAGGTTAACATTAATAGGGGTGCCCAAACTTTTACATATGACTGTACAGGGAGCTCCCCCTAGTGGTGGCTGCAGACAGAATCTTATCCTGTATCTCTGTATACAGGGAGCTTCCTCTGGTGGTGACTGCAGACAGGATCTTATAATGTATTTCTCTATACAGGAAGTTCCCCCTAGTGGTGGCTGCAGATATAATCTTATCCTGTATGTCTGTATACAGGGAGCTTCCTCTAGTGGTGGCGGCAGACAAAATATTATCATGTATCTCTATATACAGGGAGCTCCTAGTGGTGGCTGAAGACAGAATCTTATCATGTATCTCTGTATACAGGGAGCTCCCCATAGTGGTGGCTGCAGATATAATCGTGTCATGTATCTCTGTATACTGGGAGCTCCCCTAGTGGTGGCTGCAGACAGTATGTTATCTTGTATCTCTGTATACAGGGAGCTCCCCCTAGTGGTGACTGCAGACAGGATCTTATCATGTATCTCTGTATACAGGGAGCTTCCTCTAGTGGTGGTTGTAGACAGAATCCTGTCATGTATCTCTGTATACAGGGAGCTCCCCTAGTGGTGTTTGCAGACAGAATGTTATCTTGTATCTCTATATACAGGGAGCTTCCTCTAGTGGTGGCTGCAGACAGAATCTTATCTTGTATCTCTGCATACAGGGAGCTTCCTCTAGTGGTGGCTGCAGACAGGATCTTATCATGTATCTCTGTACACAGGGAGCTCCCTCTAATGGTGACCTAAGAGTGACATAATACTATAATGTATCATTGTATGCAGGGTGCTAGAAATTTGTGTTTTTATGCTTTTGGACGATTGTGAGATTTGTACCAAAAAAAAAAATCTCTAACTGCTATAAAACTTCTGCTAGAGATCAGGACCCTTTCATGGGATCAAGGTTTGAAAACTGAGGGAAAGTAATGAGGAAACTATGTCCCAGGATTCAGCTGTAGTCTTGCCTTGAATCTTGAATAAAATATATGATTATTACCTTGAAGTCTTTACTCCAGATCTCCAGTGCTGGAGTACAAGTTTAGTGGTGCAATGATGCAGATCTGATTGCCCTGCGCTCCCCGGAATTATATCATACATAAGAGTTCAAAGAAAATATTGCAGAGTTTCAGCGATGAGCAAACCAGTAAAATGGCTCATCAATTAGCTGACAGAGCGAGGGAGGAGCGGAGGGTCTCTGGGATCTCGTCCATGAAGGGTGAATATAATCTCATTTTACATTTCAAATTGGAAATGAAGGAAACAGAGAACGACATCCTATTCTTTTAAAGGGTAAATCATGAAATTGCAGACTTGAGCTCTAAAGGGGCCAAAGTTAACCCTTTCCTAACCCTGGAGATGTGACCTGATAATGATTTAGTATTGGATATTAATTCAGCAGCACTATTGTAAATTTGTTTGGGTCCCAACGATTAGACACAGTCAAGGACCCGGGGGGGGAAGACAGAAGCGGGCTATCACTACTTCTGTCTTCTCTTCGGCTCAGTAATTATTTCTGCGGCTTCTACAGGACCTTGCGATCAAATAAATGCAGGGTGTCTGGCGGCACAGCAGAGCTGGGTACAAGGAGACCCGAATCAGCTCCGCCAGTTTCACAGTAGGCTGTATATCCCTGTGTCTGTGGCCGCTATGCACGATAACACATATACGTAGTATAAATGTAAACTATTTGATAAAAAAAGTTCCCATAAATGTGAAAAAAAATTTAAAAAATATGAAACCATACAACAGATTGTTTGTTGTGAAACATTTACAGGAATTAAACATAAGGAATAAAAACAAAAATTGCTTTTTTTTTTTGCAATGTAAATATCTAAAAAGTTAATTACACAGTAACTATAAAAAACTTCCTTCTCACCCCTCAATGGGGGCGGTCTTTGTTGTCCTTTCTCATTCTCCGGTCCTCTACCAGAGGCCTGGGAGTTTGAGGGTTCTGCGCAGGATCTTAGTTGTTCCAAGCAGAGAAGACAGAGAAGCAAAAATAAGATAAAAATGGCTGGTCATTAAAAGAGTTAGTGAACTAAGAAAATACGTTGTTTCTCTTTGTTTCTCTGTAAAGGAACCACTGAGCTGGAGTAACAAAATGTACAGGCCACTCAATGGTCCTGGGCAAAGAGATAAGGAAAAGGACAGGGTCTGTAATGACACCTATTAAAGAACATGAACCCAGAAACAGCTGCCAGTAGTGTTGAGCGATACCTTTCGATATCGGGAAATATCGGATCGGATTGGATCGGACCGATACCCAAAAAGTTTCTGATATCGCCGATTCCGATACCAGAAACCAATGCAAGTCAATGGGACAGAAATATCGGAATTAAAATAAACCCTTTCTTTCCTTGTAGGTTAATTCTACATGAAGGGAAACAACTAGGAATAATGTAGAATGTATTGGGGGAGGTGGAGGAGACATTAAAGGCATAGAGGTTTAGCCCAATCAAATGTAATAGCAGGAATTATTTTTTTTAAAGACGTTCGGAGTTACAAAGATATTGACTATGTTAACCTTTTTTTATATTTTGTCAGATATGTATGTTTCACTACTTCCATGCTCTTCACCTTCTTTTTTACTTCTCCCACACTTTCTCCTTCATGATCCTCAGCAGCATCAGCATCTTTTTCATCAACTTCTTCTTCACCTTCTTCTTCTTCACCTTCTTCCTATTCTTTTTTTTTTTACATTCTTCATATTCTTCTTATTCAACTATTATTCTTCTTCATATTCTACTTCTTCATCTTCTTCCTATTCTTCTTCTTCATCATATTCTTATTTGTGACAGGCATTCATGTAGTTGTTATCTATAAAAGTTTGAAGATTACACCTTCCCTTCTGCCTGTCACAAAAGATTTACAACAGGATTTGTCCGCGTTCAGTTTGGCCTGCAGCAGCAGGCATTTTCCAGGGGCACCACGAGGAGGAACGGACTCACCACCATACATTGCTTAGTCTTCTTCTGCTTATAATTTAGATAATATCTTTTGCTCTGATTTTTAGTCTTATGCTTAATGTTCTTCTGCTTTTTGTTCTTCTGCTTTTTGGTCTTCTGCTTCTTGGTCTTCTGGTCTCTTGTTGCTCTGTATCTTGGTGGTTGTCTTCATGTTCTTTGTCCTCTTGGTCATCTTCTTCAGGGTCATCTTTTTGGTCTTCTTTGGGGTGGTCTTCAGGGTCGTCTTCAGGGTCATCGTCTTTGAGGTTGTCGTCTTCTTCGGGGTGGTCTTCAGGGTCGTCATCTTCAGGGTCGTGGTCAGGGAGATCCAGAGTGATTACCAAAAACCATTTCAAAAAGCTTGAACTTGGAAATGTAGCAAAAGGTACAAGAAGGCTGAGGAACCGCCGAGAACCAGCTGACGGTACTGGAACCCGGATGGGTAGCAGAAGGAACAAGAGCCAATGGCACTACCAAGGACCAGCTGATGGTACTGGAACCCGGTTACTAAGCAGGAGGTACCTGTGCCAGAAAGCACTACCAAGGACCAGCAGACGTTGCTGGAACTCGGATACCGAAAAGGAGGCACCTAAGCCAAAGGCACTGCCGAGAACCGGCTGGCTGTACTGGAACCCAGATGGGTAGCAGAAGGTACCCATGAAAAATAAAGTTGCAAGGCCGCGAGCTGGCCGCAGTTACCGAAACCCATAGTGCTACAGAGGGTGTTTGTCCTATTGGCACTACGGAACCAGCCTTTATTGCCAGATCCCACAGCCCACATAGGAAGCACCTAAACTGCAGGCACTATAGAGTCGGCTAACCCGACTGCAACATGACAGGACAACGTATTGGTGGCAAAGTGACGTTGACTCTACCCGGAAACAGCCAGCGTGCTGGAACCAGGCTGGGCAGGAGGGAGTACCCGTGCCAAAGATACTGTCGAGAACCAGCTGATGGTGCTGGAACCCGGATGGGTAGCAGAAGCTACAAGAGCCAATGGAACTAACGAGGACCAGATGACGGTGCTGGAATCTGGAGGGGCAGCAGAAGGAGCAAGAGCCAATGGCACTACCGAGGACCAGCTGATGGTACTGGAACCCGGTTACTAAGCAGGAGGTACCTGTGCCAGAAAGCACTACCAAGGACCAGCAGACGTTGCTGGAACTCGGATACCGAGAAGGAGGCACCTAAGCCAAAGTCACTGCCGAGAACCAGCTGACGGTGCTGGAACCCGGATGGGTAGCAGAAGGTACCCATGAAAAATAAAGTTGCAAGGCCGCGAGCCGGCCGCTGTTACCGAAGCCCACAGTCCTACAGGGGGTGCTTGTCCTATTGGCACTACAGAACCAGCCTTTATTGCCAGATCCCGCAGCCCACATAGGAAGCACCTAAACTGCAGGCATCATAGAGTCAGCTAACCCGACCGCAACACGACAGGACAACATATTGGCAGCAAAGTGACATTGACACTACCCGGAAACTGCATGCTGGAACCAGGCTGGGCAGGAGAGAGTACCTGTGCCAAAGACACTGCCGGGAACCAGCTGGCGGTGCTGGAACCCAGAGTAAATACTACAAATAGAGTGGAGACAGAGGCCTAATTGGAGCAAGTTTAAAATCTGTAGTTGTGTGAGTGTGGACAGAGCAGGAGAAGTTGCCGGACACACAGCTGGGGATCAGCTGACATTACTGAACCCAATAACACTGGAGCATATGTTGACTGTGCAGATGGTACTTCTGAGCAGCAACTGGCGGTGTTGGAGCCCAGGGTTAATACTGCAAACATAGTGGAGCCAGAGGCCTAATTGGATCAAGATTAATATCTGTTGTAGACTACTACTGATTTTAAACTTGCTCCAATTAGGCCTTTGGCTCCACTCTGTTTTTAGTATTTACCCTGGGCTCCAACACCGCCAGTTGCTGCTCAGAAGTGCTGTCTGCACAGTCAACACTTGCTCCTGTGTTATTGGGGTTCAGTAACCTCAGCTGATCCCCTGCTGTTTGTCCACCAATTTCTCCTGCTCTGTCCACATTCCCACTACATGCAGCACAGTTCCACTCCAGGCCAGCAGGGGGGACTCTGAACTGGAATTGAAGGGAGGAGTGCTCTCTGAGGGCCAAGAGGAAGGAGTGGTCAGTTAGTGTGAGGAGGGTGAAGTGTGCAGACGTGTGGAGAGAAGCTGGAGGTTGAGCTGAGGAGAGAGAGCTCCCTCACAGCGAGAGCGCATGGACTGGAGCCTGGTCTCCACGGTTGTATGGATTCTAATGGTCCTGCAACAGACACCAGAGGAGTAGGAGGCTGTAAATGCCCTACCCCATCTAAGACTCGGAGGCACAACAGCACGGAGTGAGCCAAGAGAGGAATAGCGGCTACAGCTGTCTGCCATATGAGGAGTGCTAGCAGAAGAGAATTAGGAGGAACTTCAGTTTAACTCAGTACTAGGAATACTTCACTCAAATAAGTGCTAAGAAGGAGACTGCACAGCCCATCTGCTGAGAGAGAATCCCTGAGCTGCTTACAGGCTAGCCTGCTCTGTTACCATCTGCAATCAGGACCCTGGACTGCATTTATGAAGAAAAGGTACCAAAATTGCACCCCGCTGTGTCTTTGTCTGCTTCCTACCCTTCCGGCACTGCTACATCCCTGTTATGGGCTCATTTTCTGTTCCACCAGTTGAGAGTTCTCCTTCCGTTCTCCCTCTGGTGGTGACAGGAGGTAGTGAGGTTGGTTTAATTGGTAGTGATCTGCCACCTGGTGAGGAAGATAACAATTGGATCTCTGGAGTATCAGACTGGATATTAGACAGCTGACGCCCTATCCCGCTGCTGGTGATTCAGTCTGCTTCTCAGGTCTTGGACTCAGCTCTGTTCCAGTCTTCTCAAGTTAAGTTTGTTTTTGCTAATGTTCACACTTGCTCTTGTTGGTCAATTCAGTTTTTTGTGTGGTCAGCCAGCCCGGCTGGGTTGTGCTTAATTTCCACTCTTCTTTATCTGCATTTGCCAAATTGCCTTTTTTTGTCCCTTATAAGATTGGCCTCTTTTTGCTCTGTCTCACAATATTTCAGAGTGCTGATATAGTGGGAGAAGTCTAGTGACTTCAGGGTTAATTTTGCTATCAGTTGTGTTGGACATTTTGGTAGGGTTTTTGGCAGATTGCAGACAGTGTCTTTCCTTTCCTGTCCTTTCTAGTTAGTTTGGCCCCATCGTTTGCTCCGCCTATTTTCCTGCCTTTGTTTGTGTTTTCATCTTGTTTCTCCGTCAATACATGTGGGGGCTGTCTTTCCTTTGGGGTCTGCTCTGGGACAGTTAGTTTTCCTCTTTTCCCTGCTTTAGGCTTATTTAGCTCTCCGGTTGTGACGAGGCGTCTAGGACCACCGTAGGAACGCTCCACGACTGCTGCTAGTTGCGTGTTAGGATCAGGGGTCTGTAGTCTGCATAGTTACCAACCTCTTTGGTTTTCTGAGACTTAGCTTGTGTTGTTTTTTATTTCCTCCTCGGTGACCCGTTCATAACACATCCCCATGCCAACCACATGTACACTGCCCTGGGACTACAGCTTCACCAGTGGGGAGCTTTTACATCTTTGCTGCACCATACCATCAGTCCCAGTGGATCTGCATGCAGCGTCAGCTTAACATCTCACTTGCAGAACACCACAGGTGGCGTCACAAACTATTCCATTAACTACATTCCACCATTCAATCTCCCCTAATACTTGGGCACCCAGGGCCACGGACCAGGTCATCGCTGCTCTGACACATCCCGCTGACACCGGCCCGGTACCGAGTACCCCACAGCCCTGGGAGGGTGACCCATTACTGTACCCCACTAACACAGGAGCTAGTGTTTTTCTCTGTGCAGACGGCACTTCTGCGCAGCAACTGGCGGTGTTGGAGCCTAGGGTCAATCAGGGTGTAGGCTGAGGCCTAATTGGAGCAAGTTTAATATCTGATGTTGTGTGAATGTTGAGGGAGCAGGAGATATTGCCGGACACACAGCAGGGGAGCAGCTGGCATTACTGAACCCCACTAACACAGGAGCTAGTGTTTTTCTCTGTGCAGACAGCACTACTGAGCAGCAACTGGTGGTGTTGGAGCCCAGGGTCAATCATGGTGTAGGCTGAGGCCTAATTGGAGCAAGTTTAATATCTGATGTTGTGTGAATGTGGAGGGAGCAGGAGATATTGCCGGACACACAGCAGGAGAGCAGCTGACATTACTGAACCCCACTAACACAGGAGCTAGTGATTTTCTCTGTACAGACGGCATTTCTGAGCAGCAACTGGCAGTGTTGGAGCCCAGGGTCAATCAGGGTGTAGGCTGAGGCCTAATTAGAGCAAGTTTAATATCTGATGTTGTGTTAATGTGGACGGAGCAGGAGATATTGCTGGACACACAGCAGGGGAGCAGCTGGCGTTACTGAACCCCACCAACACAGGAGCTAGTGTTTTTCTGTGCAGACGGCACTTCTGAGCAGCAACTGGTGGTGTTGGAGCCCAGGGATTACAGTTCAGGTGGTAGAAACATGAACACAACAGGAGACCTTGATACTGTTGCCAACTAATTTTTTAATCTGGAAGAGGACTGGCAAATTCCGGTGAGATCCAGGCCTTGTTCATTTTCAGAAAAGTAAGCCGGTCAATGTTATCGGAGGATAGTCGCATGTGACCGTCTGTTAGTACACCACCTGCGGCACAAAGGCCTGCTCCCTCCACATTCACACAACATCAGATATTAAACTTGAAGAAAATTTTTGTATGGGAATAGTTAGATAAGTGAGGTGATAGGCCAGTCTAAAGAAATGCCTTATTAGGGCACGCTTAAAACTGTGTGCACTGAGACTTAATCGAATTGTCCTAGGTAGTGCATTCCAAAGAATTGGTGCAGCATAAGAGAAGTCTGTAGATGGGAATGGGAGGTTCGGATGATTGAAGATGTTAGTCTTTGGTCATTAGCAGAACAGAGGGCACGTGTAGGGTGAAAGATGGAGACAAGGAGGAGATGTTAGGTGGTACTGAAGCACGGAGCACTTTCTGATTGAGAGTGTGAAGTTTATATTCAATTCTGGAGTGGATGGGTAACCAGTGCAACGACTGTCACATGGTGGAGGCATCAGTGTAGAGGTTGGAGAGGAATATGATCCTGGCCACTGCATTCAGGATTGATTGCAGAGGGGAAAGTTTAGTAAGAGGGAGACTGATCTGTGGAGAGTTGCAATAATCAAAAGAGAATGGATAAGAGCAACAGTAAGAGATTTTGCTGAGTCAATGACAAGAAAAGGTAGAATTCTAAAGATGTTTTAGAAGTGTAGGTGACATGAACGAGTGATTGAATGTGGGGAGTGAAGGAAAGAACTAAAATAAAGATGACACCAAAACAGCAGGCATGTTGCTGAGGAGCAATAATAGAACCACACTTGTCAATGCCAATATTGGGCATAGGTAGGTCAGTGAGGAAGGAAACACAAAGAGGCCAATGAGGCCATTATACTGTAAGGATCAATATATGGGGCCCATTATACAGTATGGAGGACTAAGTGGTGTCCATAATACTGTATGGAGGACTATGTGGTGCCCATAATACTGTATGGAGTACTATGTGGTGTCCATAATACTGTATGGATGACTATGTGGTGCTTATAATACTGTATAGAGGACTATGTGGTGCCCATTATACTGTATGGTGGACTATGTAGTGCCCATAATACTGTATAGAGGACTATGTGGTGCCCATAATACTGTATGGAGGACTTTGTGGTGCCCATAATACTGTATGGAAGACTATGTGGTGGGCATAATACTTTATGGAGGACTATGTGATGCCCATAATAGTGTATGGAGGACTTTGTGGTGCCCATAATACTGTATGGAGGACTATGTGGTGGGCATAATACTGTATGGATGACTTTGTGGTGCTTTTAATACTGTATATAGGACTATGTGGTGTCCAGAATACTGTATGGAGGACTTTGAGGTGCCAATAATACTGTATGGAGTACTATGTGGTGCCCATAATACTATATGGAGGGCTATGTGGTGTCCATAATACTGTATGGAGGACTATGTAGTGTCCATAATAATGTATGGAGGACTATGTGGTGCCCATAATTGTGTATGGAGGACTATGTGGTGCCCATTATACTGTATGGAGTACTTTGTGGTGCCCATAATACTGTATAGAGGACTATGTGGTGCCCATTATACTGTATGTTGGACTATGAGGGGTTACAAGGACACTAAACTTCAGGAAGGCAAATTTCCAACGGATGAGAGATGATCTTGGTGCAATTAACTGGGACGATATCCTGAGACATAAAAATACACAAAGAAAATGGGAGACGTTTATTAGCATCCTGAATAGGACCTGTGCACAATATATACCGTATGGGAATAAACATGCTAGAAATAGGAGGAAACCACTATGGCTAAATAGAGCTGTAAGGGGTGCAATAAGAGATAAAACTAAAGCATTTAGAGAATTAAAGCAAGTAGGTGTCATGTCGGACGCTATTCACACCACAGCGTCCGGCAGGCAGAGGTAGTTCCACCTCCGTCCACTATAGCCTCAGTGGCGCCGGCTTGAGTTTCTCAGGCTATCGGGGGTTAATCTAGCTGAAGATCAGGTTGGATGTTTGGTCACGCCCACGGTCTTTAAATAGTCGTGCTGGCCTATGGGCGTCGCCGATTATAGCGTGTGTGTCATACCAAGTGGTTCCGGTCTGGAGTGGAGGTGTTGGAGAGAGAGAGAGATTCATATCTGGTGTCGTATGATCCATTGTTACCTTCTCGCCTTCCCATATTTGTGTTTTGCTGTGCCCTGTTCACATTACTGTATAGTCCTGTGTGTATGCGGCGCGGTGCAGTTTAAGTTCTCCCTGTCTGTCTTTATTGTTTGGGGCTTTGGTGGTTTGTCTCCTCACTGGGTGGAGGGTGAAGGGTTAAGCTTAGGGCTGAGCAGGAGATAAGGAAAGGGTGGAGGCTCAGGCATTTGCACCATCAGCAAAAACCCTGGGTTGAGGGTCAGACAGGGTTTCCCCTAGTTAAAGGGACATCACAGGGGCCCCGGGTATTTCTGCCTTAGTTGACCTAAGCCCCGCGTGACATTATAATCGGCCCACATTTTTCAGGAGTCCATGGATCCCATGGATTCCATAACCCGCCAGTTGGCGGCGCTGTCCTTACAGGTCTCCGAGTTGAAAGGGGCAGTTCAGCAGCAGGGCCTGGTAGTAGCGAAGGTGCAAACAGCATCTGCAGGTGTCGGTGCAGAGCCGAAGATCCCGCTGCCAGAACGATTCTCAGGGGAACGCAGCAAATTTGTCATATTTCGGGAGGCCTGCAAGTTATACTTCCGCATGCGCCCGGTCTCCTCAGGTAATGAGGCTCAGCGGGTGGGCCTGGTGTTATCATTACTGAGTGGGGACCCACAAGCATGGGCATTTTCCTTACCAGCTGACTCTGCTACATTTCATTCTGTCGATAATGTTTTTTCTGCACTCGGGCTCATTTATGATGATCCCGACAGATTAGCTCTAGCAGAATCTAAAATCCGTGCCCTCCGTCAGGGGGAACGTATGGCGGAAGACTATTGCTCCGAATTTCGCCGTTGGGCAGTAGACACACAGTGGAACGACCCAGCGCTGCGGAGTCAGTTTATTCAGGGGGTTTCAGGAAGAGTTAAACAGGCCCTCCTGATGTATGAGACTCCTGCATCGTTGGAGTCTGCCATGAGTTTGGTTATACGCATTGATCACCGTTTGCATCAGGGGGCACAGGAGATGCTACCCCTGGGGGAAAGCAGGGGTGCAAGTGTGGTTGCTGCAGGTGAGCCCACTGAGCCTATGCAAATTGCGGGGGTGTCACAGGTTAAGCATCGCGTCCCTGGGTTCACAAAGCCCGGAGCATGTTTTTACTGTGGTAAAAGGAATCATTATGTTAACGCTTGTCCTGTGCTACCGAAGAAGGTCACACCGGCGGAAAACTACTAAGCTCAGTGGGTATGGAGGAGACCCAACTGAGCGTATGCATATCCTCCATGATGGTATCTCAATGTATGCTCCCTGCCAAGGTTATTATCGCGGGCAGAGAGCTACCAATATCAGTGTTTGTGGATAGCGGTTCCGCCACCAATCTCATAGATGAGGAGTTTGCACGCACTGCCGGGTTTAAGATCGAAAAACTCCCTCATCCTATTCAGGTGGTTACCATTAATGCCGCTCCCCTCCCTCAGGGGGAGATTACAGAGTTTGTGGCTGAGGTGAAACTCCACATTGGGGTCCTATATTCGGAGTGGGTTACATGTAGGATCCTCCGTAATCTCCCAGCACAAATGGTCTTGGGTTTTCCATGGTTGTCCAGGCACAACCCGGTGATTGATTGGAAAACTCAGGACATAGTCCAATGGAGTGGTTTTTGCCAGGACAATTGCTTGGCCACATGTGTGTCTGCCGTGACGCCCAGCCTTCCGGAGGCTTTGCAGGATTTTGCGGATGTTTTCTCTGAGAAGGGTTGCTCAGAACTGCCTCCACATAGAGCCTATGACTGTGCGATTAGGTTAAAACCCGGGGCCAAATTACCTAAGGCCAGGATGTTTAACATTTCTGGTCCAGAGAGACAAGCTCTGAAAGACTACATCGCGGAGAGTCTGAGCAAAGGACACATCCGGCCTTCGTCCTCGCCTGTAGCAGCGGGGTTTTTCTTCATTAAGAAGAAAGATGGGGGGTTACGGCCGTGTCTGGATTTCTGGGATTAAACCAGATTACGATCCGTGATCCATACCCGATGCCTTTGATCCCTGATTTGTTCAACCAGGTGGCGGGGGCAAAGTGGTTTTCCAAGCTTGACCTCAGGGGGGCGTATAACCTCATAAGGGTCCGTCAGGGGGATGAGTAGAAGACGGCCTTTAACACTCCTGAGGGTCATTTTGAGAGCCTGGTTATGCCATTTGGGTTGACAACCGCGCCTGCTGTCTTCCAATATTTTATTAATGACGTGTTTGCTCATGTCCTGGGGAAATTTGTGATTGTATACCTGGATGATATCCTCATTTATTCGAGCGACCGGGACATTCATTTAGAGCATGTTAGGCAGGTGTTACAGTTGCTCCGTGAGAATAAGCTCTATGCTAAGCTGGAAAAATGCTTATTTTTTGTTCAGGAGTTGCCTTTTTGGGATATATTGTGTCCGCCGCAGGGTTTAAAATGGACACCGCTAAGGTGCAAGCGGTGCTACAATGGGAAAGGCCTGATAATCTGAAAGCGCTCCAGCGGTTCCTTGGGTTTGCTAATTATTATAGGAAATTTATAAAACACTTTTCTACTATAGCCAAACCGCTCACGGACATGACAAAAAAAGGTACCGATCTGACTAGCTGGTCTGAGGTGGCGATGCGTGCATTTGAGCGTCTGAAGAACAGTTTTGCTTCAGCCCCCATTCTGGTGCAACCGGACGTGTCTAAACCTTTTGTGGTGGAGGTTGATGCGTCTGAGGTGGGAGTGGGGGCAGTACTGTCACAGGGCTCATCTTTGAGCGATATGCATCCATCCGCCTACTTCTCCAAGAAGCTGTCGCCGGCCGAACGGAATTATGATATCGGCAACAGGGAGTTGTTGGCCATCAAATTGGCTTTTGAGGAATGGCGACACTTCTTGGAGGGGGCGGCTCACCAGGTCACAGTTATCACCGACCATAAGAACCTGCTCTATCTGGAGTCGGCCAAGCGTCTGTCTCCTAGGCAGGCTCGCTGGGCATTGTTTTTTACACGTTTCAATTTTCTGGTGACTTACCGTCCCGGGGCTAAAAACACCAAGGCGGATGCCTTGTCCAGGTGTTTTCCGGGGGGAGAACCTCGGGAAGAGCCGGTACCCATCCTCCAGGAAGGTGTAGTGGTTTCGGCTTTCACGACTGAGGTAGAGGCGGAGATTGCCGAGGCCCAAGAGGAGGTACCGCCAGGACTTCCCGCCAGCAAATCATTTGTATCCCTTCATCTTCGTCTTAAGGTGTTGAGGGAACATCACGACTCAGTACTGGCTGGTCATCCAGGGGTTAAGGGCACCTTGGAGCTGGTATCGTGTCGTTTCTGGTGGCCCAAAATCCGGCAGGACGTGGTCTTGTACGTGGCAGCTTGCATCACGTGCGCCAGGGCCAAGTCGCCCCGAGCCCGTCCTGCTGGCACGCTACAGCCTCTGGGGGTACCTAATAGGCCATGGACAGAAATCTCCATGGATTTTATCACTGACTTGCCAGTCTCGGCGGGGAACACGGTCATCCTGGTGGTGGTTGACCGATTTTCAAAGATGGCGCATTTTGTCTCATTGCCCTCCTTGCCCAATGCGAAGACGTTGGCTTAGGTGTTTGTGCAGGAGGTGGTCAGACTCCACGGAGTTCCGTCGGACATAGTATCTGATAGGGGAACTCAATTTGTTGCGAGGTTTTGGAAAGCTTTTTGCTCACGTTTGGGGATCAAGTTGTCACATTCATCGGCGTTTCATCCACAGTCAAATGGTCAAACTGAGCGCATGAACCAAAATCTGGAGCAGTATTTACGATGCTTTGTGTCCGACAACCAAGAGGAGTGGTCTACTTTCCTTCCTCTGGCCGAGTTCGCGTTGAATAATCACCGTCAAGAGTCATCGGGAGAGTCTCCGTTCTTTTGTGTTTACGGTCAACATCCTCAATTTTGTACCTTACGTCAGGGTGACTCGGGGGGCGTCCCGGAGGAGGACCAGCTAGGAGCTCAATTATCATCGGTCTGGAGGAGGGTGAGACAGCGATTGTCGAGCATGAGTGCGAGGTACAAACGGGTGGCTGACAGTAGACGCGTGCCAGGTCCGGACCTGTGTGTGGGTGAATGGGTGTGGTTAGCGAGTAAAAATATAAAACTCAAAATTCCATCTTTAAAATTGGGTCCAAGGTTTATTGGGCCTTTTAAGATTGCTGCCATCTTTAACCCAGTTGCTTATCAGTTGGAACTCCCTGCAGTATACAAGATACACAACGTGTTTCACAGGGCTTTATTGAAAAAGGTGGTAGGCTCTGTGGACACAACGCCGATGCCACCTCCAGTCATGGTGGATGGCGATTTAGAGTTTGAGGTCTCCAAGGTAGTGGACTCTCGAGTAGTGCGCCGTACTCTTCAGTATTTGGTACACTGGCGGGGGTATGGTCCGGAGGAGAGGTCTTGGGTACCAGCCTCGGACATACATGCAGATCGGCTGGTCAGTTCTTTTCACCATCATCATCCGGACAAGCCGGGTCCTATGAGTCTTGAGGGCCCTGGGGTCCCTCGTAGAAGACGGGGTACTGTCATGTCGGACGCTATTCACACCACAGCGTCCGGCAGGCAGAGGTAGTTCCACCTCCGTCCACTATAGCCTCAGTGGCGCCGGCTTGAGTTTCTCAGGCTGTCGGGGGTTAATCTAGCTGAAGATCAGGTTGGATGTTTGGTCACGCCCACGGTCTTTAAATAGTCGTGCTGGCCTATGGGCGTCGCCGATTATAGCTTGTGTGTCATACCAAGTGGTTCCGGTCTGGAGTGGAGGTGTTGGAGAGAGAGAGAGATTCATAACTGGTGTCGTATGATCCATTGTTACCTTCTCGCCTTCCCATATTTGCGTTTTGTTGTGCCCTGTTCACATTACTGTATAGTCCTGTGTGTATGCGGCGCGGTGCAGTTTAAGTTCTCCCTGTCTGTCTTTATTGTTTGGGGCTTTGGTGGTTTGTCTCCTCACTGGGTGGAGGGTGAAGGGTTAAGCTTAGGGCTGAGCAGGAGATAAGGAAAGGGTGGAGGCTCAGGCATTTGCACCATCAGCAAAAACCCTGGGTTGAGGGTCAGACAGGGTTTCCCCTAGTTAAAGGGACATCACAGGGGCCCCGGGTATTTCTGCCTTAGTTGACCTAAGCCCCGCATGACAGTAGGTAGTGATGAGGCATTAACTAAATACAGAAAATTAAATAAATTCTGTAAAAAGCAAATCAAGACAGCAATGATTGAGACAGAGAGACTCATTGACAGAGAAAGTAAAAATAATCCCAAAATATTCTTTAACTACATAAATAGTAAGAAACTAAAAAATGATAGCGTTGGTCCCCTTAAAAATAGTCTGGGTGAAATGGTGGATGAGAATGAGGAAAAAGCCAATATGCTAAATGACTTTTTTTCAACAGTATTTACACAAGAAAATCCCATGACGGATAACATGATCAGGGATAAAATTTCTCCATTAAATGTCACCTGCTTAACCCAGCAGGAAGTACAGCGGCATCTAAAAATCACTAAAATTAACAAATCCCTGGGCCCGGATGGGATACACCCCTGAGTACTGCAGAAATTAAGTACAGTCATAGATAGACCATTATTTTTAATCTTTAAAGATTCCATAATAACAGGGTCTGTACCACAGGATTGGCGTATAGCAAATGTGGTGTCAATATTCAAAAAGGGGACAAAAACTGAACTTGGAAATAATAGGCCAGTAAGTTTAACCTCAACTGTGAGTAAAATCCTGGAGGGATACTGGAGTATCTGGAGAAGAATAACCTTATGACCCAATATCAACATGGGTTTACAAGGGACCATTCCTGTCAGACTAATCTGATAAGCTTTTATGAAGAGGTAAATTCCGGACTGGACCAAGGAAATGCAGTGGACGTGGTGTACATGGACTTTTCAAAAGCTTTTGTTATGGTGCCACACAAAAGGTTGATACATAAAATGAGAACAATGGGGATAGGAGAAAATATGTGTAGGTGGGTTAAGAGCTGGCTCAGGGATAGGAAACAAAGGGTGGTTATTAATGGAGCACACTTGGACTGGGTCACGGTTAGCAGTGGGGTACCACAGGGGTCAGTTTTGGGCCCGCTTCTTTTTAACATATTTAGTAATGACCTTGTAGGGGGCATAGAGAGTATTTCAATATTTGCAGATGACACTAAACTCTGCAGGATAATCAATACAGAGGAGGACTATTTTATACTACAGGAGGATTTATGTAAACTAGAAGCTTGGGCTGATAAATGGCAAATGAACTTTAATGGGGATAAATGTAAAGTCAGGCACTTGGGTAGAATGAACAAGATGTATTATTATGTGCTTAATTGTAAAACACTGGGCAAAACTGTCACTGAAAAAGACCTGGGTGTATGGGTGGACGACAAACTCACATTTAGTGGCCAGTGTCAGGCAGCTGCTGCAAAGGCAAATAAAATAATGGGATGCATTAAAAGAGGCATAGATGCTCATGAGGAGAACATAATTTTACCTCTATATAAGTCACTAGTGCGACCACACTTAGAATACTGCGTACAATTCTGGTCTCCGGTGTATAAGAAAGACATAGCTGAACTGGAGCGGGTGCAGAGAAGAGCGACCAAGGTTATTAGGGAACTAGGGGGTCTGCAATACCAAGACAGGTTATTACACTTGGGGTTATTTAGTTTGGAGAATCGAAGGCTCCGGGGTGATCTTATTACAATGTATAAATATATGCGGGGACAGTACAAAGACCTTTCTAATGATCTTTTTACTCTTAGACCTGTGACGGGGACAAGGGGGCATCCTCTACGTCTGGAGGAAAGAAGGTTTAAGCATACTCACAGACGCAGATTCTTTACTGTAAGAGCAGTGAGACTATGGAACTCTCTGCCATATGTTGTTGTAATGAGTGATTCCCTACCTAAATTTAAGAAGGGACTGGATGCCTTTCTTGAAAAGTATAATATTACAGGGTATATACACTAGTTTCCTTAATATTGAGTTGATCCAGGGAGCTAGTCTGATTGCCGTAAGTGGAGTCGGGAAGGAATTTTTTCCCCAATGTGAAGCTTACTGTTTGCCACATGGGGTTTTTTGCCTTCCTCTGGATCAACATGTTAGGGCAAGTTAGGATAGGATATGGGTTGAACTAGGTGGGCTTAACATCTCCCTTCAACCTTAATAACTATGTTACTATGTTATGTGGTGCCCATAATACTGTATGGAGGACTTTGTGGTGCCCATAATACTGTATGGAGGACTATGTGGTGGGCATAATACTGTATGGAGTACTTTGTGGTGCCCATAA
Organism: Dendrobates tinctorius; assembly: GCF_039654945.1. Classification (NCBI taxonomy): domain Eukaryota; kingdom Metazoa; phylum Chordata; class Amphibia; order Anura; family Dendrobatidae; genus Dendrobates; species Dendrobates tinctorius. The sequence goes on along the minus strand of NW_027361782.1, from coordinate 22,136,722 downwards.
TACTGTATGGTGGACTATGTAGTGCCCATAATACTGTATGGAGGACTATGTGGTGCCCATAATACTGTATGGAGGACTTTGTGGTGCCCATAATACTGTATGGAGGACTATACTGTCCAGTCCAAATTGATAAGTCTGTAGTCGCTCTGTGTGCTGTGCACTGTGAGGATTCGCTGGTTTCTGTGCTATTGTAGAATTTACAATAGATATCACTCATGTAGTGTATGACGGGAATGAAATTTTTGGCACTGTAATATACCCATATTTCTCTGCCACATTTTTTCAGTAGGAATCGCGGTATATGGTAAAGGGGCCCACTGAGACTCTTTTGCCTCGTGAACCACAAAAACCTGGAGCCGGCCCTGGCCATACTAGCCCCCACAGAACCACTAGTCAGTGAATGTGCTCCATGCAGCATTCCCTCATTATAGGGTCCACCCTGTGTGACTGCCTCTCATTCGAGGGGGTGCACCAGTAAATTGACAGATCTGCTTGGTTCCTTTGTTCGTCTTTGTGTCCATTATGTTTCTTCCATTCATTGATCTTGGTCTGCCATGGCAATGTACAAAATGCCAATCTCATGATCTTTATGCTGCAACCAAGGGGTTGGTCCCAGGTCCAGGTGGTCAATGTGTTGTCCCTGTTTCCCAACATCCCATTTACTCTGGACTTGTCCACAAAATTATAGTCATTTTTCATAACTCAGAAGAAGGCTGGGTAGCGCCGTCAGCTATTACAACCCTGCAGCAGGTTGCTCCTTCTGCACCTGTGGTCAGAGCTGCCCTTTCTGCACTGCAGGCACTGTCCCTGCATGGATCAGCCTGAGTTCCTCCTCCTGAGTGGAAGCCAAGAAACCCCTAATTTCTGGGAAGCTCAACAAACACAAAGCAAGAAGGCAAACCATCTGACAAACGGGTACAACAAAGTCTCAGATGGAAATATCCCTTTAATGCCGGGCCCTTGACCTGTAGCTGCTCTGAGCCTTCTCTAGTTAATGATCATTATCTCGTTAATCGAGCCTCAGCCTCCGGTCAGGTCTCCTGATGCCCGAGCCGATAGGCGGCCAGATTCACTGTGAGACCTGATAGAGCTGCTGATTCTCTGTGCAACGTGATGAGTCCTAATGGAAAAGCCAAACACAGCAGAAAGACAAGATTCAAAACTGGTTTGAAAGACCCAGGAGGTGGATGTGACGGGGGGGTCGAGGGGGTTCATTGGGCTTTAGATGTAACCCTGGCTGGAAAAAAGACCAAAAGCCGAGCAAATTACAAAGTACAAAGCAGCAAGGGAGCTTGGACCTGACACTAGAGGTTAAGTAGCTTGTTTCTTCTTCTCCACAGCATCTCCTCCCCATCTAGCCCCAGTAGACCTCATTATCCGCGTCCCATTGGTGAATGCGCTATCTAGAAGAATTAAGCTGATCGATTTGTTCCCGCGAGCACCGGGATAAAAAGGCAGAGGAAGAAAAACAAATTGTCTGAAGGTGACCACGAGATTGCGGAGAAAAAAAATTCTGGCTCCTTAATGTGCCATTGTCAGGAGACAACCCCCGTCCTTGAAAGGAGATGAAAATGAGCTGATGCAAAAAACACCAAGGAGACCTGGCGCGTGGGTCTGGTGCAGGAAAGGGTATGTGCACACATTGCAGATTAGTCTGCGGAATTTTCTGCACAAAATCTGCATCTCTTGCCAGAAAACGCAGGGGAAAACGCTTGCAGATTTCAGGCGGATTTCCTGCGTATTGTAATGCATTTTTGGTGAGACAGAAAGAGAAGGAGAGAGAGATCTTTTATGTGCCAGACTGGAAAACGCTGCTGCAGATCCGCAAAAAGAATTGACATGCTGCAGAAAAAATAACGCTGCAAATCTGCGAGGATTTTTCCGCAGCATGTGCACAGCAATTCTTAATTTACCATAGACTGACATTGCCTGTGCACTACACTGAAATCTGCATGTCAAAAAATGCTGCAGATCCTCATCAAAATCCGCAACGTGTGCAAATACCCTTATGGCGTATTCATACTGCATGGTAAAAACAAATTCGATAAAAGTTTTGGACTTTTTTTTGTTTTAAAAGGTAACTTTTTAAATAACCTTGGAAAATAAACTGTCCTCTAAGTATACATTATGGATAACATTACATGTGGCCTTTACAGGGCTTGTATGCTACATTTTCACTAGATTCCCCTTCTGAAGGCTTAGGCCTCTTTCACACATCAGGTTTTCGCCGTCAGGCGCGATCCGGCGCTTTTGACAGAAACCGGATCCGGCGAAATGCAATGCCGGATCCGGTTTCACCCCCATTGACTTGCATTTGCGCCGGATCGCGCCGGATGGCCATGCGTTTCATCCGGTTTTCGCCGGATCCGGCAATGTGTCGCAATGTGTCGCGATCCGGCGTCTGGAAAAAACGTCTACTGTAACGTTTTTTGTCTCCGGCGAAAAAGCCGGACACGCCGGATCCAGCGCGTCCGGCTTTTTCACACAATGAAAGACTATGAGCGCCGCAATGCGCCGGATCCGGTTTTTTGGTCTGAGCATGCTCAGTAGCTCTGCCCACAAGACATATATAAAAGCAAGACAGTGGGACCCACAGCCACACCCAACATGCCACCCAAGAAAGCAACCAAGCGAAGCAGGAGAAGGCAGGAGACCACTGCAGCACCATCAGCACCACCACCACCCCAAATGGAGCAGCAAATAGAACATGCTGAGGAGGGGAGGACAGCAGCAGATGAGAGACGGTAATTATCAAATCCCCCATTCCTCCAAACTAGGGCCATGGAATATCAAGATATTCATTGGCCCTTTGTTTCTCTTTATTCAACAGCCGCCAAAGAGATGCAGCAGCAGCACCATCAGTACCACCCCAAATGGAGCAGCATGCTGAACGGGAGGGGAGTCCAGAAGCAGATGAGAGACGGTAATTATCAAATCCCCCATTCCTCCAAACTAGGGCCATGGAATATCAAGATATTCATTGGCCCTTTGTTTCTCTTTATTCAACAGCCGCCAAAGAGATGCAGCAGCAGCAGCAGCAGCAGAAATGGCATCACTGGCAGCAGCAATACCCACAGCCATGGAGTCTGGCCATCAACAGGACAGCACATCTTCTTCTGGGAGCCCTCCCTCGCATCGTCAGCGTTTGACGGTAAGTTTTTATTTCCAAAATCCATCATCTCTGTAATATATGTCTATTCATTGCCTTTTATTTCAAAACAGGAATCACAAGATGAAGAGGAGCTCCCAGAAGAAGAAGGAAGGGGTGGACAGATGCTTGGAGTGGGCTCACAATTCGTAAGTTTTTGCATCAAACGCAGAAACACAACATCACACTACACACAACACATAGAAAACAATGTTCTGCAGACCACACACAGCAAACAAATGCCTACATCCAAACTCATAACATTTTTTGTTTTCTTCTCTAGTCTTCCCAATCTGGTGCTCGGCCAAGAGGTCCTCGCAGTGCCTCCCAGGGTCGTCGGCGACAGCAACGCGGCGGTCACCAGCGTGTAAGTATAAATATTTTTGCTTTGTTTTTTTGCACTTTTTATTTCATTTCTTTTGTGGAGGCTAATTATGTTATTTTTGTCTTTTTCTTTAACAGCCTTCACAGCGTGCTCCCGACTCTGACGGTGAGGATGGAGGGATTGATGTGGACCGCCTCATCGATCTCGTCAGAGAAAGGGAGCCGCTCTGGAATATGGCTGACCGCCGCCACGCTGACCTGATCATTACCCGACGACTCTGGGAGGAAATCTGTTCTCTCCTTGTGGGCCGCTGGGAGGACCTCGAAGCTCGGGACCAGATTAAAGAGCGTAAGTATATACAGTAACGGTTGCTTGATGTAAACCAGTGTTTCCCGAACTCCAGTCCTCGTGGTCCCCACGGATCATGTGTTCAGGATTTCTATTTACTATTGAAATCCTGAAAACATGACCCCTGGGGACCATGAGGACTGGAGTTTGTGAAACACTGATGTTGTATACTAACCACTCCTTTCTCGTTTCAGGGAACAGAATTGTGAATCAGTGGCGGTCTGTGAGGGATCGTTTCAAGAAGGAGTTCAATAAAGAGATGCGGGCCCCGAGTGGATCTGGAGGACGCAGGAGCAAGTACAAGTACGCACAAGCCCTGTCGTTCCTCCGGGAAACAATGCTCACCAGAAGGTAAATATTACACACCACATGTGAAAAAAATGTTAGATGTAACTTTTTTTTTTCAGCCAGGGCCATACCATGTCAGTATTTTAATTGTTTTTTTTTCTCTTTATTCCACAGCACGGTGAGCAGCACTCGGGAGCCTGCACGATTGGACCCTTCTGAGGCGATCCCTGAGGAGACCGGCACCGAGGGACACTTCGACCGCCCCGGTACATCTGCACCTTCCCTGCCTTCCCACACATTCGACCCATCTGTCCCATCCACCAGCACAGGAGCATCGTGGCCGCCTACATTACATGAAGCTGCTGGTGAGGAGATCGCTTTCCCTTTACCCCACCCTTCTGCCCCTGCCGCCTCTAGTACACCTGCGGGTACTGGGCGGCAGCGGCAGAGGGGTCAGGAAAAGAGTTATGCGCAAGAGTTATTGCATCTGAATGCATCTTTCCAGAACTGTCTCAAAGTCTTGTCAGAGCAAATCTCCGCAGGCTTTCAGCAGATCAACTCCAGCATTCTGGAGGTGAAGACACTTCTGCAAACCATGCATTCAGAAGCAAGATCTTCGCCAAACCACACCTTTTTCAGGTCTGTTGTGGAGCGCATGGAAACGCTCTCTCCTGCCCAGCAGATGCATGTAATGCATTCGTGCCACGGTGCTCTACAGCAGGTTACCTCCCAACCTCCACCTCCCACCACTGTAGTTCCTCCACCTGCACCCCCTCCAGCCACTTTCCATCCTCCCCCTCCTATTACATCTGCACCCCCTCCAGCCACTTTTCATCCTCCCCCTCCTACTACATACCAGCAACCTGCCCAGTACCAGCAACCTCCCCAGTACCAGCAACCTCCCCAGTACCAGTCATCTCCCCACTTCCAGCAACCTGCCCCGTACCAAACTCCTTCCCCGTACCAAACTCCTTCCCCATAAAACTTTCCATCAACATCATCTGCTCCTACAGTCCCTGCCCAACCCTCCACTCCACCACCCACCACCTCTTCTGCTTCCCACATGTCCACCCATTCTGTAGTTTTTTCCACACCTTCACCTCTAACTGTTCCTTCCCCACCACGATCCCAGTCCTCTCTCCACACACCCAGTGTCGAAGTGTCCCGCAGCCCCTCCAGCAGTATTTCCACCCCACAGTACACAGATTTGTAATGTGTGTTTTTTGTAATAAAAATGCCCATTGGGTTTAAAACCTTTCTAAAAAAGTTTTTTTGCACTTTAAAAACATTTTACAAAAAAAAAAAAAATTTAAATAAAAGTTAAATTATCGTTTCACAATGGTTGTCTGTCATTTCTTTCTGCGGCGAACTATGTTTTAAAAAAAGGTTAAATACAGGGTATTTCAAAGGTAAAAAGGTATTCAAAACCAGGTATAACTGTGGGTAAATTTTAGCTTTTTGCCACAGTTGTGTTCCTGGTTGTGTTTGAAGCAAAGTATTTCACTTAAAAAGTTGTGTTTATTGTTGGTGATTTCCTACCAATGTACACAACTTTTGTTAAAAGGTGAAATACTTTGCATAAAACACAACCAGGTACACACCTGTGGCCTAAAGGTAAAAATAGTAAGACCATGACAAGATAGCCAACTTTGGTTGGCAAAGGTATATACTGTTGGTCCAGAAGGTACACAAGTTTAGGGCAAAAATCTCTCACACTCTGTCATCCCATTGTACTCTGCCTTGAGGTGACATAAAGTATAGTGGAAAATTGTCCCTGAAACCGTCACAGAACTTCTAGTGGTAATATTTCCAATGACAACATCCATCTTCGCCAGTAACTTGCTCTTCTCTCCAACCTGCACTTTCTTCTCTACAACCTGTCAAAGAAGGGCTGTAGGAACATGCTATATCTAGTTTTCCAGTAGCCAATCCCGTTCGGAAGGCCACAAGGGTCAATTTTAAAAACCGGATCCGGCGTAATCCGTCGAAAAACGGATAGAAAAACGGATGAACCGGATGAGACGGATCCGGTTTTGTCTGTCAAGAAAAAGACGGATCCGGCAGAAAACCGGATCCGTCACATCCGGTTTTACTAAACATTTGCCGGATCCGGCGTTCCGGCACGACGCCGGATCGCGCCTGACGCCGAAAACCTGATGTGTGAAAGTAGCCTTAAGCTCCTGATTTGCAATCGTCTATGAGCTGATGAGGAGAGACCAGCTACTGTGATCTCTCCCATACACACCACACAGACAAAAGCTATATGGAGATCATTATATACCATATATATGGTATACAGTGGCATGTAAAAGTTTGTGCACCCCTGTTAAAAATTTTTTATTGCGAACAGTTAAGAAAGTTGACAATGAAATAATCTCTAAAAGGCCTAAAGTTAAAGATGACACATTTCCTTTGTATTTTCCTTTGTATTTTAGGGAAAAAAATATCTTGTAAATTTTTACATTTTAAAAATTTCAAAAATGAAAATGCCCTGATGCAAAAGTTCTAGCACCCTTGGAGATTTGTGTGCTCAGGTAACTGTGACCAGGTTTCAGACCTTAATTAACCTGTTATGGTTATAGCTTGATTACTGTCATCGTTAGGAATGGCCAGGTGATGCAATTTTCCCAGCTTCATAAAAACTCAGCCTCCTCTATCCTTGTGCCAAAAAGCAGCAGCGGTGGGTTCCTCTAAGCAGCTGCCTAGCACTATGAGAATGAAAATGGTGGAGGCCCACAAAACAAGAGAAGGACATAAGAATATGGAAAAGCATTTTCAAGTTGCCCTTTCCTCAGTTTGAAATGTAATTAAGAAATTGCAGTTACCAAGAACAGTGGAGGTCAAGATAAGGTCTTGAAGATCAAGCAAAATTCAGCAAGAGCTGCTGATAGGATTGCTAGACAGGCAAATAATAACCACTGCTTGACTGTAAAAGACCTTTAGAAAGATTTAGCAGATTCTGAATTTGTGGTACATTGTTCTACTGTTCAAAGACACCAGCACAAATATAGCCTTCATGTAAGAATCATCAGAAGGAAACCTCTCCTGCATCCTCACAATAAAAGTAGTACTGTATGCAAAGAACATCTAAACATTTCTGATGTATTTAGGAAACAAGTCCTGTGGACCAATGAGGATAAAGTAGAACTCTTTGACCACAATGATCAAAACTATATGTGCAGAAAAAAAGGGCACAGAATTTCAGGAAAGCAACATCTTGCTAACCATTGAGCATGAGGGTGGATCAATCATGCTTTGGAGTTGTGTTGCAGCCAATGGCACGGGGAACATTTCACTGGTAGAGTGAAGAATGGATTCAATAAAATTGTAGCTCCATTCTTCTCACCTTCAAGGCCTTCCCTAGGTGTATATTTTTTCCATAAATTATAGTACAAACGGCGTCACAGTCCAATTCCAACTTTAAACAAGAAACTTTACTCTAATTCGTTCTCAGTCTGTTCACTTCAGTAACAGCATTTACGTCAGGTAACACACAGTTTGCCTTCTCTTTCCCTATTTTCTCACTGTCACCTTCCAGAACGTTCCCGGGTTATCCTGTTCTGGTCAGCATCACAGCATCCTCTCTGTCCAGCTTCGTTATCTTTGGGAGTTCCCCTGTCTGTTTCACCCCAGATAAAAGAACATCTGCCCACATAGCAAGCTGCCACATGATGCCTTTATAAAGCCTGCCCTGCTGCAAACTCTGTTATTCTGATCGCCACTGTTGCAAACTGTGCTGTTATTTTCTTTGGCCCTCTGGCCCGGAACGGCTCCCCTAGCCCAACTGATTAAAATACTGGATGCTCCCTGACTTAACCACAGTTAGCTCCTCCTACATTTAACTATATACATCCTGAGCATAACTCTATTCCCATCTAGAGGATTAAATAGGGTACTACACTTTCACTACCATAAAACAATATACATTTGTAGAACGATACATTAACATATGCACATTTCCTATAATATACACAGAACACTCTTGATAACCCCTTACACAAACATAGCAACATCTGTTAAAAAGCTGAAGGTGAAAAGAAGATGGCTTCTACAGATGGATAGTGATCCTAAACAAATGTCACAATCCACAATAGACAACCTCAAAAGGCGAAAGCTGAAGGTTTTCAAAGGCCCTCAAAGTCCCCTGATCTGAACATCATTGAAAATCTGTGGCTAGACCTTAAAATATCAGAGAATGCAAGACGCCCCAGGAATCTCACAGAACTGGGGGAATTCTCCAAGGAACAATGGAGGAAAATCCCTCAGAGATCTGATTGACTCTTGTCTGGCTACAAAAAGCGTTTATAAGCTGTGAAACGTGCAAAAGGGGTGCTACAAGGTACTAACCAGCAGGGTGCTCAGACCTTTACTTTGGCCTAATTTCCTTTTTGTAATTTTTAAAATATAAAAAAATGACAAATATATATTTTTTGCTTAAACTACAAGGGAAATGTGTCATCTTTAACTTTAGGTCTTTTAGAGATCATTTCATCTTCAACTTGCTAAACTGTTCACAGTGACAGTCATTTTGACCAGGGGTGCCTAAACTTTTACATGCTACTGTATACACACACAAACACACAGGAAAATAAGTATTTGATCCACTGCCAATTTTGCAAGTTTTCCCACCTACAAAGAATGGAGAGTTCTGTAATTTTTGTCATAGGTACACTTCAACTGTGAGAGACAGAATCTAAAAATGAAATCCAGAAAATCATATTCTATGATTTTTACATATTTAATTTGCATTTTCTTGCATGAAATAAATATTTGATACAATAGAAAAACAGAACTTCATATTTGTACAGAAACCTTTGTTTGCAGCTACAGAGGTCAGACGTTTCCTGTAGTTCTTGACCACTCACAAACTGCAGCAGGGATTTTAGCCCGCTCCTCCATATAGATCTTCTCCAGATGTTTTAGGTTTCAGGGCTGTCGCTGGTCAACATTGAGTTTCAGCTCCCTCCGAAGATTTCCTATTGTTTTCAGGTCTGGAGACTGGTTAGGCCACTCTAGGACCTTGAAATGCTTCACACGGAGCAGTTCCTTAGTTGCCCTGGATGTGTGTTTCGGGTCATTGTCATGCTGGAAGACCCAGACAGGAGCCATCTTCAATGCTCTTACTGTTGGACAAAATCTTGCTATACTTGACCCCGTCCATCTTCCCTTCAATGCAGTGTACTCATCCTTCTTCTTCCCCTAAACACGACGAGTGGAGTTGATACCAAAAAGTTCTGCTTTGGTCTCATCTGACCACATGATCTTCTTCCATGCCTCCTCTGGATCATCCAGAGGGTCATTGGCAAGCTTCAAACAAGCCTGGACATGTGAAAAACATACCATAAGAAAAACAGCCTCAACAAAACCTGTCAAATGACAAATGCACTGGCAGGATGCAGCAGGCCTCCACTGATAAAGGCAGGGGCAGCACAGGTGTAGACTACTGATGGAAATAGCCACCCACACACCTAGCAAATTATGGATGTGCTGGCTGTATAGTAGCAAAAATGCACACAAATGGGGCTTGCCTAGAACGCCAGTCACACAGGTAAGTGTGATGCATTGTGTCTGGCTAACAGCCTATTGACGACACCCATAGTATTAGCAGGCAGGCTGCCCAGCACTATATATATATATATATGCACCACACAGAGACAGACACCCCAGTACACCAAGCCAACATAAAGGGGCCTAGCTGCATCCTGCAAGAATATGATAAAAAGTGCAATAAAAGTTGAAAAAAATAATGCATACGATAAATACATAAAATTAGGTATTGATTAATATTTTGGCCAAAATAGATAAGCTCGCAACCCATCGTCAAGGGTCCTCATACTTGCGAGTCCTAACACTAATGTAAAAAACAGCTAACATGGAGAAATTAAAAAAAAAAAAAAACCATAAGAAAAACAGCCTCACCAAAACCTGTCAACTGACAAATGAACTGGTAGGATGCAGCAGGCCCCCACTGATAGAGGCAGGGGAAGCACAGGTGGAGACTACTGATGGAAATAGCCACCCACACACCTAGCAAATTATGGAGAGGCTTGCTTCCTAGTAATAAAAAAGCCTGGACATGTGCTGGCGTGAGCAGAGGGACCTTGTGTGCCCTGCAGGATTGTAATCCATGACAGCGTACTGTGTTACTAATGGTAATGTTTGAGACTATGGTCCCAGCTCTGTTCAGGTCATCGACCAGATCCTCCCGAGTAGTTCTGGGCCGATTCCTGACCTTTCTCAGAATCATCCTTACCCCCCGAGGTGAGATCTTGCAAGAAGCCCCAGTCTGTAGAAGACTGACAGTCATCTTGTGTTTCTTCCATTTTGTAATTATTGTGCCAACAGTTGTTGTCTTCTCACCAAGCTGCTTGCCTATTTTCCTGTAGCCCATACCAGTCTTGTGCAGGTCTACAATTTTGTCCCTGGTGTCCTTAGACAGCTCTTTGATTTTGGCCATGGTGGAGAGGTTGTAGTGTGATTGAGTGTGTGGACAGGTGTGTTTTATACAGGTAACGTGTTCAAACAGGTGCAATTAATACAGGTAATAAGTGCAGAGTAGGAGGCTTCTTACAGAAAAACAAACAGGTCTGTGAGAGCCAGAATTCTTGCTAGTTAGTCGGTGAACAAATGCTTACTTCATGAATTAAAATGATACAGGAAAGATGTATATCTTTGTATCGTGTTAGCCAGTGGATAGAAAAATATTCAGGATTGAGAGTCCTCAGTAGTTGATACCTTTTAATGGCTAACTGAAAAGATGGTAACACATTGCAAGCTTTCGAGATTACTCAGGTCTCTTCATCAGGCTAGACTAAAACAAAATCTGAAGTCACATATTTATGCACAATACAGCCTAGAAAAAATGCAATAGATAAGACAAGCGACGTGAAGCAGAACTATCAATATGGGAGAGGGAGAAACATAAATATAAATATTGAATTAAAATGCAATTTAATTATATAAAAATCCTACAATGTGATTTTCTGGTTTTTATTTTTTAGATTCTGTCTCTCACAGTTGAAGTGTACCTATGATAAAAATTACAGGCATCTCCATTCTTTGTAGATGGAAAATCTTGCAAAATCGTCAGTGTATCAAATACACTTCCCATTGTATATATACTATATTATTCACACAGGCATGGCTGAAATTGTTGGCACCCTTGATATTGTTCCAGAAAATGAAGAATTACTCTCAGAAAATGATTGCAGTTACACATGTTTTGTTACACACATTTATTTCCCTTGTGTGTATTGGAGCAACAAAAGAAAAACAGAAAAAAATGAAATTGGACATAATTTCTGTTTAAATTCCCGTATTGATGGTGGTTATGGTGACATATTCATGTAGTGATGGTTGTTTTGGTGCTGTATTCATATGCTATTAATGGATCTGATGATGTATTTGGAGCGCCCCACAGGAGGGCCGTGGGGTACTCGGTACTGGGCCCATTGACTTCAATGGGAGACGGTGTCATGGGGGCGGCGACCCAGTCCGTGGCCCTGGGGCATCCATTAAATAATAAAATAGGGGGGAAAGTTGTTTGTGATGTTGTTAGATGTGGTAAAAATGAAGATAAAGTTTATAGATGATTAAATACGTGACGCCTCCTGTGGTATTCTGGTCAGAGGTGACCAGCGCTGCGGTGTTATTCCCCTGAGACTGTTGGTGTGTCGCAGCTGAGGTGAAAATAGCTCCCCACAGGTAGAGCAATAGTACCAGGGCAAAGATATTTGATTAATAGTTAAGATGGCTGTGAATGTTGGGGTGCAGAGAAATGAGAGAAGAACACAGAGAGGTGCAGTTTCTTTACCTTTTTATCCCCTGTACTTTCAGATTCGGCTATCAGGGCGTACAGCTCCTGTCAGCCTAGGACTCTGGCGTCCTCTTTCTCTCTATTAGCGCTTCACTCTGGGGTCTGCTATACACAGTTTTTTTTAGCTTTCCCAGAGCCTCTCTGTCTCTGCTCTTGTCCTTTCCCTCTTCACAGACCAGCATCCCCTCACCAGCTCCTCACAGATCAGCTCCCCGTCTTGAACTGACTGGGTCTTCCAGAAATATCTTTTTACCTCACGTTTAACTGCCTTGTCATTTGCTCACAGCTGCTCTCGTTTCTATGACAACTCCCTCAGCTCACTTCTAGCTGACTCATCAACCCCCTCTGCTGACCAGAATTTATAAGGCTGCTCCCTTTTCTGACCTGCAGCAGGAATTGTGATTTAATCTATGTTACCTGGTATGGGGGTCCCCTTTCTGCCTCCAAGCATGACTTCACCTCTTAGAGGGAGGCAATGTCACTGTGACAATCAGACTCTGGGGTGTCACATTTTCATGTAGTGATGAAGGTCATGGTGCTGTTTTCATCACCAAAACGATCACTAGTATGTGAATATGAAGCAAAATTAATCGCCAGAACATAAATAGAACACCAGAGTCATCCACCATACATAACTATGGCACCAGAACAATCATCAGTAAATAAATAGGCCACTAGATTCACCATCAGTACATTAATACATCATTAATACATCACCAGAACCACTGTCAGTTTATTAATGCATCAACAGAACCATATTCAGTTCATGAATACATCACGAGAATCACTGTCAGTAAATAAATACACCAGTACACGAATACATCACCAGAATCAACATCAGTACATGACTACATCATCAAGCTTAGTACAACAGTTAATTGTAATGTCACATAAGTTTCACATACATTTGATTCACATGACTCTACTACTTTCAGTGTATCCTTAACAATTGTAAGTTGTTGCTATCAGTCTTTCTCAGACTGTGGACCATACAGGAAACACAGTACTGATGAGACTAGTCAGTATCAACAAGTAAACAATTACATTATTATTATTATTATGCATTTATATAGCGCCATTTATTCCATGGCGCTTTACATGTGAAAAGGGGAAAGATAGACAAGTATAATAAACAAGTGTAAGACAAGGGACACACAAGTACATAAGGAGAGGGGACCCTGCCCGCGAGGGCTCACAGTCTACAGGGATGGGTGAGGATACAGTAGGAGAGGGTAGAGCAGGTCATGCGGTGGTTCAGTAGACCGAGGATCATTGCAGGCTGTAGGCTTGTCAGAACAGGTGGGTCTTCAGGTTCTTCTTGAAGGTTTCCGCTGATGGTGAGAGTCTGATGTGTTGCGGCAGAGAGTTGCAGAGTATGGGGGAAGCACAAGAGAAGTCTTGTATGCGGTTGTGGGAAGAAGAGATAAGGGAAGAGTAGAGGAGATCTTGAGATGATCGAAGGTTGCGTGCGGGTAGGTACCTAGAGACCATGTCACAGATGTATGGAGGAGACAGGTTGTGGATGGCTTTGTATGTCATGGTTAGGGTTTTGAATTGGAGCCTCTGGGCAATAGGAAGCCAGTAAAGGGCCTGGCATAGGGGGAGGCTCTGGAGTAGCGGGGAGACAGGTGGATTAGTCGGGCAGCAAAGTGTAGGATGGACTGGAGTGGTGCCAGATTGCTAGCAGGGAGGCCAGAGAGGAGGTTGCAGTTGTCAAGGCGGGAGATGATAAGAGCATGCACTCGTGTTTTTGTGGTTTCGTGGTTGAGGAATGAGCGGATCTGGGAGATATTTTTGAGTTTTAGGCAGCAGGAGGAGGCGAGGGCTTGGATATGTGGTTTGAAAGAGAGCGCAGATTCGGCGATCACACCAAGGCACCGAGCGTGCGGGACTGGGGAAAGAGAGCAGCCATTGACATTGATGGATAGTTCTGGTGGAGGGGTAGAGTGAGATGGGGAAAGATGATGAATTCTGTTTTGTCCATGTTCAGTTTGAGAAAGCGAGCAGAGAAAAAAGCTGAGATAGCAGACAGACATTGTGACATCAAGATACCTTATACAGTCATATGTAAAAGTTTGGGCACCCCTATTAATGTTAACCTTTTTTCTTTATAACAATTTTGGTTTTTGCAACAGCTATTTCAGTTTCATATATCTAATAACTGATGGACTCAGTTATATTTCTGGATTCAAATGAGGTTTATTGTACTAACAGAAAATGTGCAATCTGCATTTAAACAAAATTTGACCAGTGCAAAAGTATGGGCACCTCAACATAAAAGTGACATTAATATTTCGTAGATCCTCCTTTTGCAAAAATAACAGCCTCTAGTCGCTTCCTGTAGCTATTAATGAGTTCCTGGATCCTGGATGAAGGTATTTGTGACAATTCCTGTTTACAAAACAATTCCAGTTCAGTTAAGTTTGATGGTCGCCGAGCATGGACAGCCCGCTTCAAATCATCCCACATATGTTCAATGATATTCAGGTCTGGGGACTGGGATGGCCATTCCAGAACATTGTAATTGTTCCTCTGCATGAATGCCTGAGTAGATTTGGAGCGGTGTTTTGGATCATTGTCTTGCTGAAATATCCATCCCCTGCATAACTTCAACTTCATCACTGATAATTGCACATTATTGTCAAGAATCTGCTGATACTGAGTTGAATCCATGCGACCCTCAACTTTAACAAGATTCCCGGTGCCGGCATTGGCCACACAGCCCCAAAGCATGATGGAACCTCCACCAAATTTTACTGTGGGTAGCAAGTGTTTTTCTTGGAATGCTGTGTTTTTAGCCTCCATGCATAATGCCTTTTTGTATGACCAAACAACTAAATCTTTGTTTCATCAGTCCACAGGACCTTCTTCCAAAATGTAACTGGCTTGTCCAAATGTGCTTTTGCATACCTCAGGCGACTCTGTTTGTGGCGTGCGTGCAGAAATGGCTTCTTTCGCATCACTCTCCCATACAGCTTCTCCTTGTGCAAAGTGCGCTGTATTGTTGACCGATGCACAGTGACCCCATCTGCAGCAAGATGATGCTGCAGGTCTTTGGAGGTGGTCTGTGGATTGTCCTTGACTGTTCTCACCATTCTTCTTCTCTGCCTTTCTGATATTTTTCTTGGCCTGCCACTTCTGGGCTTAACAAGAACTGTACCTGTGTTCTTCCATTTCCTTACTATGTTCCTCTCAGTGGAAACTGACAGGTTAAATCTCTGAGACAACTTTTTGTATCCTTCCCCTGAAAAGCTATGTTAAATAATCTTTGTTTTCAGGTCATTTGAGAGTTGTTTTGAGGAGCCCATGATGCCACTCTTCATAGGAGAATCAAATAGGAGAACTACTTGCAAGTGGCCACCTTAAATACCTTTTCTCATGATTTGATACACCTGGCTATGAAGTTCAAAGCTCAATGAGGTTCCAAAACCAATTTAGTGCTTCAGGAAGTCAGTAAAAAGTAGTTAGGAGTGTTCAAATCAAGAAAATGATAAGGGTGCCCATACTTTTGCACCGGTCAAATTTTGTTTAAATGCAGATTGCACATTTTCTGTTGGTACAATAAACCTCATTTGAATCCAGAAATATAACTGAGTCCATCAGTTATTAGATATATGAAACGGAAATAGCTGTTGCAAAAACCAAAATCGTTATAAAGAAAAAAGGTTAACATTAATAAGGGTGCCCAAACTTTTACATATGACTGTAAGTGACTTCTTCTGTGATTGAAGTTGTTCTTCCTTTTCATCTCCATCTTGTCCAGAATCCATGATTCATATCCACATTTCGTCTCTGCAGACTTCCCTATTCTCTGATCTTCTGTATCACATCCCAACATTGTGTCCTTAAAAATAAGTGTTAGTAAAATGCCCTCCCCCTACCCTCTTCATAGAGTATAATGGGCAGTGTCACATGACACCACAGTGAGCCTTCTGACCGAATCTGAGAATTTTTTTAACAGTGAGTGACAAGTTCAAGAGGCAGAAAGAGGATGAAGTGGCTATTAAGTGGAGAAAGAAGCACAATTCTCTGATAAGATACAGTATATTACACATCGTCACACAATAAGAGAAAAAAGAATGGATGTACCTGTGGCAAAACATTTTTGTATGCTGGATCACAGTAACATGGATATGAAATTACTGGTATTGAAAAGTAACTTCACATCTCAGAGAGAGAGAAGAGTCTGTGAGTATAAATTTATGACAACCTTTGACACTCTCAATGTTGGAATGAATGTGTCGCATGGATTTATGTCTTTTTACATCAATTAAGGAATTTTCTCCCAAGACCGTGTGGGGGCATCACAACACATTAGGAGACCACAATCAGAGGACAATAAAACATCTGGACTCCTTATGTATGAACTGGAGCAATATTTATGTTTTTCCCTCTCCCATAATGATAGTTCTGCTTCACGTCACTTGTCTCATCTATTGCATTTTTTCTGTGCTGTATTGTGCGTAAATATGTGACTCTTCAGATTTTGTATTAGTCATGCCTGATGAAGAGACCTGAGTAGTCTCGAAAGCTTGCAATGTGTTACCATCTTTTCAGTTAGCCATTAAAAGGTATCAACCACTGAGGACTCTCAATTCTGAATATTTTAGTATATTACACAGTTTCTTACATTCGACTGCTCTATTGATCTCTACAAAGTTTGTTGATTGTTCCACTAACTCATACCTGTGCCATGTGATTATACCTGAAGGCCTCATTCCGATGCTGTAATGTGGGGAACATCCTGGACTCATTGTGAGTCTACTGAGAAACGAACGGCCTCCAATGTAGAGGTGACCAATGATAGAAGTGTATAAAGAAGGAAGGGGAAGGACTTAGATTTACTACACATGTAGCAGTTTTATTGTTCATTCCAAGACACAGACGACAGAAAGATTTTATACTTTTATACTGAAATGCCGTTTATAGAATGAAGCATTTGTGTTATGAAGGTTGACTGTATGCATATTAATATACCCATCCTCCTCACACCTAGTCTTCCCTGTCCATCCTGTCCTACCTCTTTCTTCAACTTTGATGCAAATGTCCAATTAACTGCAATCTGTTAATTGCCCCCTGCTGTGAACTGTCCTCCAGACCCCTTCTCCTCCCTCACTCACCTGGCTTCATTTCATGGACATTTGAATGGTATAAGTTGAAGAGAGCAGGTCAGATATGACCTTGGTCAGATGTGACATCATTTGACGCGACATATTTAAAGTGTACATGAGAAATATTACCAGAAATAGTCCAGAAACTGGTCAGATGGTAAGACTAGCCAATGCTTTCTTCCTTTACTTGCTTTTTTTTTTTTCCTTCCTCTTTAACCATGCTCACATTTGCCATCACCATTTTTGCTCCACTAATCTTCACTCTCCTTCGCTATCCCCAAACCTCTGCACCCTCAAACCAGATAACTATCTCCCCCTCCCTCTTACCCCCCACCTCACTTTATTTGCAGACATACTCCTTAACCTTAGACCTCTCCTACTATCATACAATACAAGAGGATCACTCTCCTTCACCCACTAGCTTTCCCTTTCTCAGCTTCTTCTCACTGCTGGTGACATATCCCCCAATCCTGGCCCCCCCTGCCTCATACATCCCACTAATTCTCAACCCTATCTTTCTCACACTAAGAGAAACTACCGCAATCCCTCACACTTAAAACCCATGCCACTGACTCCCTCCCGCACCCTCTTTCTGGAGCATTTTGGAATGCTCTCTCCATCTGCAACAAGCTCCATGCGATCCACGACCTCTTTACCTCCCGCAACCTTTCCTTCCTGGCTCTCACTGAGACCTGGCTGACACCCCCTGACATGGCCTCCCCGGCCGCACTGAGTTATGGCAGCCTCCAGTTTACCCACAATCCTCGCCCTGGCAACAGACATGGTGGAGGAGTGGTTTCCTCCTTTCTTAAAACTGCTCCTTCAACTCTATCCAACCCCCACTATCCCTTATCCTCCCTTCTTTCGAGGTTCACTCTGTCCATATCTACTCTCCCTCTAATCTCCAAATGGCTGTCATATACCGACCACCGGGCTCAGCCACTACCTTCATTGACCAATTTTCCACCTGGCTCCTCCACTTTCTCTATGCTGACATCCCCACCATCATCACGGGGGCTTTCAACATCCCCATTGACACCCACCAACCAGCAGCCTCCAAACTCCTGTCACTTACCTCATCCTTTGGACTTACTCAGTGGTCCTCCACAGCCACCCATACAGATGGACATACATTAGACCTCATCTTCACTTGCCTCTGTTCCCTATCTAATCTCACAACCTCTTCCTTCCCCCTATCTGACCACCATCTACTCACCTTCTCATCCTTGTCCTTCTCACCTGCCCCCCATGTCCAGCCACTAGCACATCCTTGCAGAAACCTCGCACACCTAGACATTCACAGACTCTCAGACTCTCTTCTACCTCTGTCCTCCATATCTTCACTCCACAACACGGACAGTGCCACCGCTTTCTACAACGCCACCCTCACATCAGCAATAGACTCAGTCACTCCTCTCATGCATGGCAAAGTGCGACAAAAAAAATAGGCAACCATGGCACAACAACCTCACCAAAAAACTTCGACAAGCATTCAGGGTCACAGAGCGGCGTTGGAAGAAAACACGCCTGCCAGATGACTTCACTGCTTTCAAGCAAGCTACACTTGCCTTTAAATCAGCCCTCACCTCTGCTAAACAGACCTATTTCACAAACCTTGTATCTTCACTATCCCACAACCCAAAACAACTGTTCAGCACATTCATCTCTCTCCTCCGCCCACCACTGCCACCTCCAACTCTCCTCATCTCTGCTGAGGACTTTGCCACCTACTTCAAAAACAAGATTGACCAAACAAGGCAAACCTTTACAGTTCCACCACCCCAACCTCTCCACATACCAGACCTCTGCCCCTCCCTAATAACCTCCCTCTCCAACATCACTGAAGGAGAACTTACTCATCTCCTTTCCAAATCACGCCTCACCACCTGTGCACTTGACCCCATCCCTTCCCACCTGCTCCCCAACCACACTAACATGATCATTCCAGCCCTAAGCCATCTCTTCAACCTATCCCTAAGGCCTCTTTCACACATCAGGTTTTCGCCGTCAGGCGCGATCCGGCGCTTTTGACAGAAACCGGATCCGGCGAAATGCAATGCCGGATCCGGTTTCCCCCCCATTGACTTGCATTTGCGCCGGATCGCGCCGGATGGCCATGCGTTTCATCCGGTTTTCGCCGGATCCGACAATGTGTCGCGATCCGGCGTCTGGAAAAAACGGAGACT